>NW_024081092.1:1068916-1387078 GCF_003009895.1 Hyaena hyaena | reverse complement strand
TAAATAGCCGGATGTATGCAGTGCTGGTTAAAGAGCATAGAGAAAGAGAGAGAAGACAGGGCGGGGATGAGGCAAAATTGGAAATAGAATGAATAGGCAGAAGGGATAAGAAGCTTTTTTCAAAGAGCTAAAGGGTGTAATATAGTTGGATAGGTGAGAGAAAGACGGTGGTGTTATTCAGAGAAACTATATAGTCTAGTTACTCCTGAGAGACAGAGATGAAAAGGTCGGTCGGTGTAGAATTTCCATCTACAGAATGGACTAAATGTGACTGTTTAAGCAAGCTGGTGACCAGAGTCAATCAGGTCAGTGTTCCGGGGAAAAGAAAGAAAGGAAAAAGAAAAAAATAAAAATAAATTTAAAAAATAAATTAAAAAAAAAAGGGGAGGGCAGCTCTCAAGCAGGGATTGGCTTGGTGTGATCCAATGTGTCAGGAGGGAGTTCTGCCTTGGCAGTTGTGGGGAGAAGTGTGGCAGCGCTCCAGTCCCTTCTTGAACCAAGCGCTGCACCTCGCTTTTTTGGGTGTTTAAACTCGCCAGGCCGGGTACGCAGTCAAAGTGGGTTGCGCTCTTTAATCCAGGCCAGGCTTAGTTTCCAAATCCCAGTCCGCCTGCCCCACTGAAATTGCTGTAGACACAACCTCGCAGGCGATCCCCTCAAGGCAATTCCAAGCCTCTTGCCTAGCCCTGGGGGTGGAGCCACAATCACTGCTCCCTTCTCCTCCGGGTTGGGTTGGCCAGAATGGGCGGAGGTCTGCCTGTGGGGCTTGCTGGGCCTGGTTAGAAGGCCTTCTCAGTGGATTCTGCGTCCTTTTTCTCCCAAACTCTTGGGTTCTGTAAGGTTTCCTATGGCTTCAAATCTCTTCCATGCGAGATATGGGGGCGAGTGCAATGTATGGAGCTCCCTACTTCTCCGCCATCTTGCCCCCCTGGCCCTGAAGAAGTGGAAGATTCTTCTTGGAGAGCTCCTATGGTCCCTTTAGGTGAACCAGCCTCTTGGGACTATGAAGAATTCAGCTTCACCAGCAACGCACTCAATCACAATTCTTGGACCTGTTTTGGATCCTGATTCAAGCATGCAATCTTCTGTTCCTGAGGAGTGAGGTAACCCCACCCCCCACCCCAGAACTTTCTTGTTCAGCAACCTGGAAGCTTTCAATAAAAATTCTTAAGAAAGTCGGGATGGAAGGAACATATCTTTTGTTTGATAGTTTTTATTTATTTTTGAGACAGAGAGAGACAAAGCATGAGTGGGGGAGGGGCAGAGAGAGAGGGAGACACAGAATCTGAAACAGGCTCCAGGCTCTGAGCTGTCAGCACAGAACCCGATGAGGGGCTCGAACCTACGAACTGCAAGATCATGACCTGAGCTGAAGTCAGACACTTAACCGACTGAGCCACCCAAGTGCCCCTAGAAGGAACATATCTTAACATTATAAAAGGAATGTACTTAAACATCATAAAAACCATTAATGGAAAGCCCATAGCTGATCCCATCCTCAATAGGGAAAAACGGAGTTTTCCCCCTGAGATCAGGAACACAATAGGGATGTCCACTCTCACCAATGTTGTTTAACATAGAATTGGAAGTCCTTGCCTCAGCAATCGGACAATAAAATGAAATAAAAGGCATCCAAATTGGCAAAGAAGAAGTCAAACTTTCACTCTTTGCAGATGACATGATACTCTACATGAAAAACCCAAAATGCTGCACCACAAAGCTGCTAGAACTGATAAATGAATCCAGCAAAGTTGCAGGATCCAAAATCAATGTACAGAAAATCGGTTACATTTGTATACACCAATAATGAAGCAACAGAAAGAGAAATCAATAAATTGATTACATTTGCAATTGCACTGAGAACCAGAAAATATATAGGAATAAACCTAATCAAAGATGTAAAAGATGTGTATGTTGAAAACTATAGAAAACTTATGAAAGAAATTGAAGAAAACACAAAGAAATGGAAAAATAGTCTGTGCTCATTGATTGGAAGAACAAATGTTGTTAAAATGTAAATACTACTCATAGCAATCTGCACATTCAACGAAATCCCAATCAAAATCCCACCAAATTTCTTGTCAAAGCTAGGTCAAACAATCCTAAAATCTATATGGAAGTACAAAAGATCCTGAATAGCCAAAGTAATGTTGAAAACCAAATGAAAACCAATGCAAAAGAACACCAAAGTGGAGGTATCACAATCCCGGATTTTAGCCTCTACCACAAAGCTGTAGTCATCAAGACAGCATGGTTTTGGCACAAAAACAGACATTTAGACCAAGGGAATAGAATAGAGAACCCAGAATTGGACCCACAAATGTATGGCCAACTAATCTTTGACAAAGCAGGGAAGAATATCCAATGGTAAAAAGACAGTCTCTTTAGCAAATGGTGCTGGGACAACTGGAACAGCAACATGCAGAAGAATGAAACTGGACCACTTTCTTCTACAGTGCAAGGGAAACAATCAACAAAAATAAAAGGCAACTGACAGAATGGAAGAAGATATTTGCAAATGACATATCAGATAAAGAGTTAGTATCCAAAATCTGTAAAGAACTTACCAACTCAACACCCGAAAAACAAATAATCCAGTGAAGAAAAGGGCCGAAGACATGAATAGACACTTTTCCAAAGAAGACATCCAGATGGCCAACCTACACATGAAAAGATACTCAACATCAGTCACCTTCAGAGAAATATGAATCAAAACCAAATTGAGATACTACCTCACGCTGGTCAGAGTGGCTAAAATTAACAACTCAGGAAACAACGTTGGTGAGGATGTGGAGAAAAGAGAAGCCTCTTGCACTATTGGTGGGATTGCAAACTGGTGCAGCTGCTGTGGAAAACAGTGTGAAGTTTCCTCAAAAAATTAAAAATAAAACTACCCTGTGACCCAGCAAGAGCACTAGAAGGAATTTATCCAAAGGATACAGGAGTGCTGTTTCATAAGGGCACTTGTACCCCAATGTTTATACCAGCGCTTTCAGCAGTAGCCAAATCTTGGAAAGAGGCCAATGTCTATCACCTGATGAATGGATAAAAAATCTGTGTGTGTGTGTGTGTGTGTGTGTGTGTGTGTATGTACATACACTATGGAATACTACTTGGCAACAAGAAGGAATGAAATCCTGCTATTTGCAACAAAATGGTTGCAACTGGAGGGTATTATGCTAAGTGAAATAAGTCAACTAGAGAAAGACAGATATATATTTTCACTCATATGTGGAACTTGAGAAACTTAACAAAAGACCAAGGGGGAAGGGTAGGGGAAAAATG
Organism: Hyaena hyaena; assembly: GCF_003009895.1. Lineage (NCBI taxonomy): Eukaryota > Metazoa > Chordata > Mammalia > Carnivora > Hyaenidae > Hyaena > Hyaena hyaena. Next base: position 1,383,793 of record NW_024081092.1, on the reverse strand, counting down.
TTTCAAACAGATAAGGAGGCAAAACCCATAAGGGACTCTTAAATATGGAGAACAAATTAATGGATGAGGTGGGGAGAGGAGGAGAGGGGAAAGTGGGTGATTAACTGAGGAAGACACTCATTGGGATGAGCACTGGGTGTTGTATGTAAGCGATGAATCATGGAATCTACCCCAAAAACCAAGAGCACACTGTATATACTCTGTTAGATAACTTCACAATAAATTATATTTTTTTAAAAAAAGAAATCTTTCAGCTTGTACTGATGTATATACAGACATATATGCATAAAGTGAACGTTTAATGAGAAATGGAATATTAAAAGATCAAAATGTCTCCCTACAAAATATTTACTAATTACAAAGGGAAAAAGTGTAAATTTACAGTGGAGAAGCCTGGCAGACACCACTCAAGTGGACATTACCAGTAATGGGACAAATCAAAATTATTTGTTAATTCATAGGATGTACTCAGCACCACTGCTGTGGTATTCCTGCAATAAATGGACTACTTGAGGAAATGTAAGATAAGCCCAAATTGATGGAAGGGCTACAGAATAAGTAGCCTGGAATTGTCAAAGTTATTGAGTTCATGAAAGTCAAGGAAAAACCAAAGAACTATTGTTGCTTGAAGAAAATTGACATGAAAACCAAATAGGAAATATGATTATCCGTTTTCTCTTTTTGCTATTAGAAATAGTATAGATATAATTAATGAAACTTTAATGGGATCTAAAGATTTATTAATGATGATATTCCAATACTTTTCTGAATTAAACAAAATTTTTTTACTGTTTTATTTCTGAGAGAGAGAGAGACAGCATGAACGGGGTGGGGGTGGGGGTGGCCAGAGAAAGGGGGAGACACAGAATCTGAAGCAGGCTCCAGGCTCTGAGCTAGCTGTCAGCGTAGAGCCTGACATGGGGCTTGAACCTACGAACCATGAGATCATGACCTGAGCTAAAGTTGGACGCTTAGCCGACTGAGCCACCCAGGCGCCCCTTACTTTTCTGATTTTAATCATTTTTTATGATTATATAGAAGTAATGTACTTGTTTGTAGGAAATACATGCAAAGCATTCAGAGGTAATAGAGCATTATGTCAGTAACTTACTTTTAAAAGGTCAGGGAAAAACTATTCCTACTGCACTTACAACTTTTCTGTAATTTGTGGTTATTTCAAAATAAAGATGCATAATCAAAATGTAGGTATTTCTAGACTTGAAGTGCTTGAAATGACAGAAAATGCTTTATTTTCCTTTAATCCCATCTTAGCACCTAGCACAGCTCCAAGCTCAGAAAATGTGTTTATCAAACAAATATATCTAAAGGAGTGGACAGAAACCAATGATAATTAAAGTGATTGCTAATCAGCACTTCAGAGACCTCAATGATTAGTACTGATTGTGTTCACTAGCATTTATATAATAAAAGCAATAACCAATAATATATTTTTATTTATTTTTATAAATAGTTTATTGTCAAGTTGGTTTCCAACAACACACAGTGCTCATCCCAACAAGTGCCCTCCTCCATGCCCGTCATCCTCCCCTCCCCCCCACACCCATCAGTTCTCAGTTTGTTCTCAGCATTCAAGAGTCTCTCATGGTTTGCCTCCCTCCCTCTCCCCACCAATAATATATTTTTAAAGGGCTGAAATAAAAATGGTTGTTGATAAATCTTAAAACAAAGAATTAAATTAAGCACTACCTCCCATTTCATTGAATAGTTCAATTATTTAAGATTTTACTGCACACAAATAATTCAAAGAAGAGTTTTAACATTATGGATTGTGGGTAACATGAATATTTAAACAAAATTTGCATTCTGTGGGTATAATGTATAATATGGTGACTAAAGTTAACAATACTGTATCATATATTTGACAGTTGCTAAGAGATTAAATCTTAACACTTCTCATCCCAGGAAAAAAATTATAACCATGTGAAGTGATAGATGTGAACTAAATATATTATAGTAATCATTTCACAATACATACACATCTAATCATCATACTGTATACCTAAAACTAACACAAAAGTAGTATATATTACATCTTAATAAAACTGGGAAAAAACAATTTGCATTTTTTTTGGCAGAGATAATTATATTCCTATCCTTACCTCCATTTTCATTTTCTTCCTTCATAAAAGAAGTCTGCTTTTTAGCTGAGCACACTGCCCCCTTAGAAGAAGGACTGAGTTTCTCATCCTCCTTTAAAGTTAGGAATAGTTACCAAGTTTGTGGCAATGAGCTGTTAGTGGCTGTTGTCCAGAACTTCAAGAAAGGCTTAGAGCAGCTATACCAATTCTTCACTATCTTGTGCTGGAGTTATTTACCTGAGAGCATAAGTTTCCATCTTATTTAGGTTTTGGAATTTTTCTTTTATACTCAGCTGAGTATAATCCTAAAAAATACTCCATGTGTTAACAAAAATTCTCAGAACTGATCCAAACATCTGTCAAACAAGTTTAAGAGTATGCTTCAGGGGTGCCTGGGTGGCTCAGTCTGCTAAGTGTCCAACTGTTTATTTTGGCTCTGGTTGAGATTTTGTGGTTTGTGAGATCAAGCCCCAAACTGGGTTGTGCACTGACAGTGCAGAGCCTGGCCTGCTTAGGATTCTGTGTCTCCCTCGTTTTCTACTCCACCTCTACTCATATGCACTCTCTCTCTCTCTCTCTCTCGCTCTCGTTCTCTCTCTCTCTCTCGCTCTCTCTCACTCTCTTTCTCTCAAAATAGGTAAATAAACTTAACAAAAAGAGCATGCTTCAAATATCAACTCCATTATGTACTATTTCTATAACATTGTGAAAGTTATTTAATGTCTCTTAGCCTCAGATTCCTCATTTATAAAAAGGAAATAATATCTACCTCCCAGTGGTTAACTGAGTATTCAGTTAGATAATAGTTCAGAATGAATGTCTGAAACATAATAAAGATGCAATAAATGCTAATAGATCATGACACCCTTTTAATGCACACGGTTTTATTTCTCTGTTTTGTAAATTATAGGATTGTGAATGTTTTTGCCAAGTTCTCACCATAGATTTCATTTCTTCTTAAATGTTTTCACTGTACTTAGACATTCCATGATATAAAAATCCTTTCCCTAGGGGCACCTAGGTGACTCAGTCATGACCTTTGGCTCAGGTCATGATCTCATGGCTCATGAATTTGAGCCCCTCATTGGGCTCTGTGCTGACAGCTCAGAGCCTGGATCCTGCTTTGGATTCTGTGTCTCCCTCTCTCTCTGCTCTTCCCTTGCTCATTCTCTCTCCCCTTCTCTCTCTGCCTCTCTCTTTTTCCTTCAAATATAAATAAGCATTAAAAAAATAAAACTAAATCCTTTCTCCAAATTCTAATCAGTTTAATGCTGATTTTCTGTTCTATAATTATTTTTTTCTATCTAAAATGTGAATGATCAATGTACCTCATCTGTAAACCCTTTGTCTTGAGAAACAGGTATTGCTGAGCTGGAGTCCATTAAATCAAATAAGATCACAGCAGAGATGTGTTTTGGTGTTGAACAATGCATCAACACAGTTCTTGGGTCATCCGCTTCACTGAGGATCTGCAGGTTGCATTACTATCCAGGATCTCAATATGTCTTAAATCCATAAACAAAGTTTATGTGTCTCCATTCCACTAGTTTTGCTGGAACTAAATTATCACTCTTCTCAGTGAGACCACTGTTTCTATGGTCCTTCTTAAAACTCCGTGACACATGCTAGGATGACAAATAGGGTTGAGGACTCTTAACAAATACAGTAGACCAGGTCAGACATGTTACATATAGTTTTTAAATGGTATCTCCCACTGAAGGTGGGCTGTAACTCCCATAGCACTTTCCCACTTTCCCACCTCCTGAGTAGATCTTGAGTTTCTAGGAAGAACCATCCAGAGCTCAGCTCATAGGAAGAGCACCCTGAAAATCCTGACTGCAATTTAATCCAATCACAATTAATCCAATCAAGCTTTCATTGTATTGTGAATAAGGTATTTTGATAGATTGTAAAGATGAAAAAGACAAGATCTCCTTTTCTAAAAAATACTTGTAATTGACTGGAGCCCATGGTTGCTGCACCAGAACCCGTCCAATGAGAAGACTTATAAGCTTCTAGGAATTTAGATGTCAAAAACGTTCCATAGACTGGTATTATATGGTTCATTAGGATCTGTTGTGGCTGGCCTTGGACATTTTTTGCTAACTAACAGAATTAAAAGATCATGTGATGTTGGAATAGGAGCATTTTTCTTGGTGACTTTAAGATGCTGTTCCCAGTGTAGATATAATTATGCAAGGCTAAGTATCTAGGAAAGAACTGCCAGAGAAAGAATTAAAATTATGATTTTATATGAAAGTATCCACCTTGATCCTGAAAGAAAACAAGTGAACAGCAACAGCAGCAATTGAGTAGGGGCTCAAGCTTAGAAAACCCAAATATAATTCACTGGAGTCAGTGTGAACAAAGCTGAAGTCAACTATATTAAACATCCTATGTACCCTAAGGCTTTGAATCAAGTAAATAAAGTACGTGTAAGTTATAAAGAAAAACAAAAAACAAAAAACACCTTATAGGTGAAGGTCCTATCCCTTTTTGTATTTCCCATTCTTAGTGCATTAAATGACAGGACACTAAATAAATGTTTAATTAATGTAAAAACTCCACAGACACATTAAGCCATAATAAGAGGCAGAGCTCTTATGTAAATATGTTCCTTAAGAAATGAGGCTAAGTTGTTTATAATTCTTTTAAATACAGTGGGATACAAATTTCAGGATATAAGAGAAAAACAAGTCAAAGAGTTTTTCTTTTGAAATTCTTCATCCAAGAAAATGTTTATTGGTGGTCAAATGTCATATACACTGCTTTAAGTTCCCTGCTTTCAGGTTTATTTTGTACACTTGAGCAGTCTAGATATTTCAGGGGGAATATTTCCTTTGGAAACAAAAGTAAAAATTTCAAGTTTGCCCACAAGTCAAACTCCACAGGAAAGACTGGAGGATACTTTAAATTGAAATATTCAAATCCTTTTAAAATCACCTCCCCTAATGTAAAAGTGGTGATATTTAATACAAACTCTTTTTAGATTATTTAGGATGGTAAGCAGCATGGCTCTTTATATTCTCTATAGGAATAATTCAAAAGCAAGTTAAGATACTTTTTGGACAAGAAGATTTCCCCTTGGAATTTTGGAAACACACATAAACATTTTGTGGGGTGCTGAGGAAGGATATGGTGTTCAAAACCCCAAAATGGAATATCAGAAGGTTTATCCGGTTCATTCCACTGTAGACCTCTAGCTGCTTCCTTTGTGGTTTCCCGAGAGAGATACAGGCCTCACAACCATTTTTCAGGTCAGGAAAATATTCAATTTCCTAAACCTTCCTAAATTCCTCTACAGAAACTCAAACTTGAAAGACAAGACTAACAACTTTACAAAATTTTGTGTCTTCACAAGACTCTCCAATTTCCCACAAGGCAAGAGTTAATTTTTACAATGGTAGGTATAATTTTCATGGCTTCTCAAGGAATTTCATTATTTTACATTAATTACATGCTCTTGGGAGAGAAAGATAGACAGATAGCAAGATACCCACACAAACACATACATGTACAAAAAGTGGAGTGAGATTAACAATAAGAGAAAGAGAAATTCAAAAGCCATCTGCTTTACTTATTGAGTGAGCAACAGGATTTCTGGTCCCTTCATATAGACTCTTTCCATTTGCATAGCATAGAATTATTATTTTAGTAAACTGTAGTCATTTCAAAATTTAAAAATTTGTATATATTTTTTAAATTTATTTATTTTTTTTACAGTAAGAGAGAGCATGAGCCAGGGAGAGAGGTGGCAGGGAAGTGGGGGAAATCTTCAGCAGTCTCCATGCTTAGTATGGAGCCTGATGCAAGGCTCCATCCCATGATCCCAGGATGATGACCTGAGTCAAAATCAAAAGCTGGACCCTCAACTGACTGAGCCACCCAGACACCCCAAAAGTTTGTATGTTTTTGAGCATGGTCTCCAATGTAAACCAATTGTTATGCTGAATTGTATAAAATTGTCATTTTTGTAGGTCAAAAACCATCAAATTCTAGCAATTTCCTATTGCTCAACTGTTCATATCATCTCTTATTCACTCTGTTAGTGAGGGAGGGACCCAATACTCTAAATAATACAGGATAATCAATCATATGATACTCAACACTGGAAAGAAGATAGATATTGTTTGCTGCGTAGGGCCACAAGAGTTTGTACTTGGGAGTAGAGTGAACAAGCAGGGGCTGTGGAAGGCAGGCTTTAGAGTAACAAGATGATGAGATAGATGCCTTTGGTTCCAACAGGGGAATGTAACTGGCTTGTTTGAATAATCCCACAGGCTGACAGGAAACTAAAACAGTTAGGTTGAAGTACAGTGCAGCTGATAGGGAAACTAGCTGAGTGAGGAGCCTTTTCTGCTGATTGGGAGGCATATCTGATGAGAGGAGAGGAACTCATAGTTAAACCCTTGGGACCCTTTGAGACCCAGTAACCCATGTCAGAGTAGTGTATGAAATTTTAGGTATTACAATACATCAACCTAACTTCAACTGGCAGTCAACTAGTAAAAACTTCAACTGGAAAAAAAAAAGTTGCTGTGTTCTATTGTTGGTGAAAATTTAGTTGTGTTGTATTCATATCTTCGATATAGAGCCTCCCCAATGGTCATTTTCAGTATATATGATTTTCTGATCAAGTGCTAGGATAGATGCAGCTAGTTGTCTATTCAATATTGGTTCTTTCGTCTTTTTTAGTAACTTCAACTTTATTCAAGACAACAATGTACTCAGTTTAATGACCATAAGAAGGATATAATATGCATATATGTGAAAAATTTCAGGAGTTGATGTAAGATAATTTATTACTTTTAAAAAATATTTTATTTATTTTGAGAGAGAGAGAGAGAAAGAGAGAGAGTGTGCACACATGCACAAGGGAGGGGCAGAGAGAGAGGGAAAGAGAATCCTAAGCAGGCTCCATGCTCAGCACAGAGGCCACTGTGGGGCTGGGTCCCACTAACCACCAGATCATGACCTGAGCTGAAATCAAGAGTCAGACCCCTAACCAACTGAGCCACCCAGGCGCCACAGCATATAACTGAATTTAAATGTTCGCTTCCACTCATAGATTTAGCTGGATAAACATGGCGACAATATATAAATTTTCAGCTTTCTCATTACTTACTTTTTATTTGTCAATGTCCCTATAAAGTTTATATCTGAAAACACAGATTCATTTATTTTAACCTATTTAATGTTCCAAGCCCTGAGAGCATAAGATAAAATAAAACAACAAAAATCTAATATAGGGCATGCCCCTAATGAATTTCTAGTGGAGGATAACAGTATCTTCAAAAAAGAAAAAAGAGAAAAGTATTAGGAAGTACAAGATATGACTGACAATATAGGAAGACAAGTGGTGTTAATGGGGGTAAAATGAGGCAATCAGGAAAACTGCTTCTTTGCTTCATCATGAAACTTTTCAAAATAGTTATTTATACTTGTCTCCATTCTATGTCTTCCCACTGCCTTCCTGATTCTCTCTAATCTGTCTTTCCTATCTCTACTTTATTACTACAAGGAAACGGTTCTTATTAAAGTCACCAGTGACCTCTGCATCACTAAAAACTATGTATATCTTTTGGTACCTTGTCTTAATTGTCTTTTCACATTGGTGTGACACAATTTAATGCTCCCCTTTTCTTGAAAAAATCCCCTCCCTTCTGTGACACCACGCTCTTCTAGTTTTCCTCCTTTCCAGTTCATCCTCTTCTTTCATCGCATGTGAAAATTCCTCAGATCTGGACCTGAGGTCTCTTTCTCTTTTAGTTTTTATGTTCTGGATGATGTTATCCACACACATGGGGTCAATTAACATTTATATGTTAGTAATTCCAAGGGCACCTGGGTGGCTCAGTCAAGTAAGCATTGGACTCTTGATATTGGCTCAGGTCACGATCCCAGGGTGGTGACATCAAGCCCCACATCCAGCTCTGCACTGGGCACAGGGCCTGCTTAAGATTCTCTCCTTCTCCCTCTCCCTCTCCCCGCTCACATATGTTAGAAATTCCAAATTTATATCTCCAGCCCAGAATTCTCCTTTGAGTTACAAATGCGAATCCTGATATGTTCACGCTAATGCATGACAAATTGTAGTCAAAATCTGACATTGTTTTTAACTTCCCAGCATCTGATTACATTTTTCTTTTTTGAGAAAATTAAGATTCATAATCCTTGTTCCACAATGAAATTTCAAAATTCCAAATCCTGGATTTCCCACACTTCCTTGTATTTAGAGCATGGGGACATGACCTATGATCCATCAATAGTATGTACCTGTCACAGATTATAAAGGGAGAGCTGGTGACATAATAAATTGAAATTTCTGAGACCTTGTCTCTGGCCATGGTGTTGAGGGAAAAATGATCAAAGCCTTGGACCAGCAGCTGTGGCAGAGCCAGTGAGGGACTCAGCATTCAGTGCTTACAGGGTCACAGGAACAGCTACAGTATCTACAGCTGGATCCCAATTGGACTAGTTCCATGGCATAATTTTGGCCATTGTCCCTGAATCTACTATATTCATGGACCTGGCTGTGTCCTAGAGTGATGATTCTGTGAGATACTAGATAAGATTTTTTTAAACTTTTTACTAAAATACAACATGACACAGAAAAGTGAACAAATCCTATGTGCACAGTTTAGTGAACAATTGCAAACTAAAACAAACATGTAAAATTAGCCCCCTTAGACACCTCCTTTATGTTCACTTCTGTCCACAGCTTCTCTGACAAAGGTAACCATAACCCTGACTTCTAAAATGAAATTTGAGCTTTATATAAATAGTTTCATACAGTATACACTCCATTGCATCTGGCTGGATTCTTTTGCTTAACTTTATGTTCTTGGGATTCACTCATATTTTTCCACGTAGTAGTAGATTAATTCATTCTTATTGGTTTGTATTTGCCACCAAGTGAATATACACAATTTATTAACCCATTCTTCTTTAATCTATTTGTCTTTTTTTGCATTTTATTGATATATTGCTTTGTTAATATATGTATTGCAAATATTTATAGGTTTTTTATATATTCTGTATATGACTCCTTTTTAAAAAAAATAAAACACACTTTATTCATAAATAAGTTTCCATGAAATTAAAAGCAGGGGCAATCTCTTTTTGGAAAAGGGAACATATAACGGCAACATGTCATTTATTTTATATATATATATCTTGTCTCAGTCTATGGGTTGCTTTGACACTTTTACTCTCTTAAAGGAGTCTTCTGATAAAGAGAAGTTTTAAAAAAGGAATTTTCAAGTTATTATTCTGTATGTTCACTGTTTTTGTGTCCTTTTAAAAAACAGTTGTCTACTACTGTTCATATAGATATTTTCCTATGTTTTCTTCTAAAGATTTTTTTCCTAGTAACTTTTAGTAAATTATTTTCTGTGTGCATCAAAGCTGGTTTACTTTGCTTGCACCTAAAAATACTATTATTTATAATCACCTAGATATTCAAAGTCACCCCAAATTCACCTAGAATAAAACAGAATTCATTCTACCCTTAAAACCTAGGTCACTGCCTATATTCTCTGTAAAAGCATGTCAAAGTAGCTATGAAAGCCAGAAATGTAGGAGTTATATACTATAATAAGCATTATAAATACTTTTCAATAATTTTAAAGAAATATCTAAAACCACTGAAAGACATATTAGGTACCCCATGCTTTGGCTCTGCTTCCTTGTACCTCTCCTTCTATTTACTATACTATTTCCTCACTAGTCCTTTTCCAGTTACTCCAGATGCTTATTCACCTCTAATGCTTCTCCCTGGAATACTCTTCCCTCTTACCCCATTTCTCATTTGACTAACTCCTAGTCATTCTTAGATATCCATTTAAATACTAATTCCTAATTTTTTTCTAAGCTCCCAAACTGAATTAGACTTTACTGTTATTTTTATTACATCATATGATTCCTTTCTACCATAGCTCTTAGTTTACTATATTTAACTATTTAGGTAACTATTTGATCCGTGTCTATTTCTTCTATTAAAGTTCTATGAGAATAGGAACCATATCTGCTTTGTATCCCATAAGCAAGTACCAAAGTCACAGTAAGTCAGTGCATATTCTTGAATAACTTTGAATAAATGGATGAATAGATACATGGATGAATAGATACATGGATGAATAGATGGATGGGAGTGACTGAGTACCTAAAAAGGCAGGTGAGTAGAGAGACTTAAATCTTGGGACATGATGAAGAAAAATGGGGTGGTAGATTTAGCTGGCTATATCTTTCCCCCAATATAACTGGTTCCAGAATTCTTTTTACAGACATGTGTGCCTGATAAATGGTGAAAGGGGTAATGGGAAGATTGCACCCCTGTCAACAGGTGGAATCTGTAAAGCAACTCATATTTTATATCATGTTTGCTACTATAAAAGAGTGACCATTTTGCAGACACATTTTGCCCAAAGTATTATTGTTGATTATCACAAGCTATTTTAATTAAAGAAATAAGCAGTTTTGATCTGCTTGCATTGTATTTAACTACCAAAGTCCCTAGAAGTCTTCCCAAGAAGTCTTTACACCTGAAAGGGCTTCTGTCTCTTTCAATCTTTATATAATCAAAAGTAACCTAGATTCTATGCCAGTTTAATGCTCTAGAGAATAAAATGTCAATGATAGAAGTATTTTCAACTAGGGCCATAACATGAACTCTTTAAAAAAATTGGCTTAGGGCTTCAAAAAAATGAGGACATAAAATATTTTTAGTTGTCTTTATGTTTTATTTTAGGCCCAGTTCTTAATTCCACATACTATCTCAATAATTTTGTTTCTTAGAAACACTAAGAAACAGCAACTCAAAATTATAAGCCAACTTACTGAAAAGTAATTTTGGAAACAAGATCTTAATACTAATAGAAAGATGAAAATTATATACAATAATAGAGTTTGGTATATTTATTTTTGTCAGTTTTGTGTGTGATGAAAAAAAATGTGTGTATATGAAATACACAATATGTTTTAAAGACCACTCCTTTTGCTGCAGATCCTTGATTTCTGAATCTTTCATCTAGTTTATCTCCAATATATATGCATAACTGGTCACATGCAAAGATTTTCTCTATTTGCTTAAACCAGATATCCATTGGGCCTTCCTGTAGCATTTAAAAAGACGAGTAGCTACAGAACTGTATTTGGCTCTATCAAACAATTTCTTGGTGGAAAATGACCGATGAGTTTAATTTCTCTCAACAGGGAATCATTCTGTCTTACTTCCTGGGGAAGGAAAGCAATGAAAAAAGGAGTTGCAAACTGGAGAACACATACAATTTTAACTCCAATTTTATTCTATGTTATAATAATAATCTTTTGCATTTGTGTAACATGCTACAAACAGTAATTTCATGTTTTCTAAGATGTAAACTTGTGCTTGCTTATACAAGATTCTTTCTTGTTAAAAGTTTGTATGTTTCTTGTACTTACCAAATTAGCTTAAATAATTTCAATATCTACTTTTTTTATGATAATCTCAGCACACATTTTTTAGATCTATGTCATGAACAAATGTACTCAGTACTGCTAAGAATTCATACACACATACACACACACACACACACACACGCTTAAGAAAGAACATCTGCCTTGGGGAGCCTTGGTGGCTCAGTCAGTTGAGTGTCCAACTTCGGCCCAGGCCATGATCTCACAGTTCATGAGTTTGAGCCCCACATTGGGCTGCCTGCTGTCAGCACAGAGCCCACTTCAAGTCCTCTGTACTCTTCTCTCTCTGCCCTTCCCTCATTATCTCTCTCTCTCTAAAATAAATAAACGTTAAAAAAAAGAACATCTGCCCATAATCCAAAATCTAACGATGAGAAGAGGACAAGTGCACAGAGACCAATAACACTAATGAAAACGTTGAATGTGAGAAAGGATTCATAAAATGAAATGCCAAAGAGGTTCTGAGCAGAACAGAAATTATCATTAGGATTCTTGAATGCTTATTATATACTAGATACTTTATATACTAGGTTCAACATTTACATTATTCTGTGAGACAACTATTATTTTCATTTTACAGATGAATGAAAAAGATTCTCAAAGTTCTTGAGTTCCCAGTCTCAAATAAAAATAAATAAATTAAATCCCTAGAATCAAAAACGCATGTTGATAACCTACGTATTTGGTTATTATGGAAAAGCTTCACATGGATGTGTCATTTGAATTAAGCCGAGCTTTGAAAAAATGAGTAGAATTTTGAATAGACTAAGAAAAGGGCAGAGGAAACCAACTACCTGTGCATAAGTGTTAATCAGACCCCAGGCAGCTGGAGTGGATATCTGGAGAAGGAATGAGCTCAAGCACAATGGTGAGTTCTCAGCACAAAGCTGAAAATTGATGGTGGAATATGAACTTATAACATAAAGCTGAGAATAATGTCAGGAATGAGATAAAAATGAATATTTGGCACTAAGTACTAAGGATATAAAGGGGTTATGGCATGAACTAGTCTCCAGGGGGAAAAATGAAAGATGAGGATGTGCAACACATCATGTCACTATATAAACTCAACTTAAAAAATTTTCATGTTTCTGGTTTTGACCCTATACTGAAAAATACTGTGGTACCTGATTTGTGCCTTGCATGTCAGAAACTGACCAGAATGTTTATTATCTTCATCTTCCAGGACAGATTATTTATTTATCCATTTTCTTAGCAATTAGAAAAAGCCAGTGACTATGTTCTGGCCCAGTGAAGTGAGAGTAAAGTGATGAGCAGCAATTCCAGGCCTAGCCTATGAAAGCCCCTATGTCTAATTCTAGCATTTTCCCTTCATCCATTGGATGAATGGACACAACTTCAAAGACTTACAAAAAGACAGAGATCCAAGACAAAAGGATCTTGGATGCCTCAGTGATGGTGTGCAGCCAAAACCATCTTCTGAACTACATTTCATATTAAGTGGGAAATGCACACCCGCCTTTTTGGCAGTAAACCATTGGAATTGAGGAACTATTTGTTCCTGCAGTTATCCCACCCTGTTACTCTTTGCTGAATAATTTGATGTGATAACTACTATCTCTGACTTAGTCCCTCATTCTCTCCTGCTTGCTATTCCCAAGACTGAATAGTGCTGGAGAAATTATGGAACCCTTTTGGATAATATTTTAACTGGGCTCACAGTGTTGCTGTGTAATCCATTTGTGTGCTTTTGTCATGACCTGTTCTCATTCCTTTCATGGTCTATTTTGAAAATTCATCTCCCTCTTTAAGATCCTTCCTGCCCTCACTTTCAGCAGATGAATTAGCCTTCTCTTAAGTGATTATTCAAGAATTACATCCATGTTCTTGTTGTCTTTTTCTTATTAGTTTAAGTAGTTCTTTATGTATTATGAATGACCGTTATGGACATAAGAGAAAATATGGCGAAAACTTAAAAGACCAACTATACCAAAAGTTGGCAATGATGTGGAGAAAATGGAACTGTCATATACTCTTGATGGAAATGTAAAATAATACAATTACTTTGTATAACAGTTTGGCAGATTTTTATAAAAATTCCAGCACTTATTTATTATATAACCTAGCCATTCTACATGTAGGTAGTTACCCAGAGGTCACAGAGGAGATCCCCAGTGGGACTATGCCTGAGAAGAGGCTTTATATAGAGGATTTTCTGTGGTTTGTGGCAGAGAGTGAGATGTAACACTTCACTTTATTTTCCCTATGAAATCTTCACTAAGGTTTATGTCAGCAACTAATTACTGTGTGTAAGCTGCTTTTAATGAAAAGAGTACTGATAATGGGTTACATTAACAACATCTATTGATTACTGACCTTGGTCCAAGTACTATGCCATCCACAATTCACACATGTTATCTTTTTTAATTCTTAACAATTACCTTGAATAATTTTTATTCCTCTTTTAGAAATGAAAAACAACATACTGCATACTAAAGTAAAACAAATAACAAAAATTTGCAGGGCACCTGGGTGGCTCAGTCAGTTAAGTGTCCAACTTCAGCTCTGGTCATGATCTCAGTTTGTGAGTTTGAGCCCTGTGTCAGGCTCTGTGCTGACAGCTTGGAGCCTGGAGCCTGCTTCAGATTCTGTATTTCATTCTCTCTCTGCCCTTCCCCCACTTGTGCTCTGTCTGTGTCTCTCAAAAATAAACAAGTGTAAAAAAGTTTTTTTAAAAAAATTGCCAAGAACAACATACTGGATGACTCTAACATTTTATGCCCTCCATTTAAAGATAAAGCTGCTTATTGGCATCTTCACTTGGAATTGACCTTATTTTATTTCAGTTTTTGATCTTGACCTTATTTTATCATAGGTTAGTATTAATGGGAACTTACTTTGGACTAGGCTTGAGATTAAAAAAAAAAAAGCTTGGGAGTGGAGTGAGAATAAGACATACTACCTACATTTGATGCTTTACAGGGTATAGAAAATAAAAAGATGTTGCCCAAATGTCTATAGTGAAGGTCAAGGCAGAGTCCAAAGAAACACAGAGGAAGAGTATTGGTGGGGTGAGAAAAGGAGGTCCTCCCAGAAGAAGTAGCACTTCAGCTGGGCTTAACAGGTATGCAGGTATAGAAGAAAAGTACGGTGGGATTGGCATAGAGCCACTCCTAGGAGAAGGGCTAGTGGTACAATACAAAGATACTGAAATTAAAAATCACGAAGTTATCAGAGAATATTTGGTAGTTCAGAATGGCTGGAGCCTGAAGCAGAGATTTCAGTATATGGCACATGGGAATAAACATGGGGAGTGGTAATAGAGGACACCAACTCCTGGGAAATCATTCTTATGTCTAGCAACCAACTAGACCTAAACATTTAGACTCAGTTTCCTGCACTCTACCTACAGGAATTTTCTAACCATTATTTCCTTCTTAGATTACAACATGGAACTCAGTACTCTGATTTTTATCTATCTATCTATCTATCTATCTATCTATCATCTATCTATCTATTAATTTTAAAATGTTTATTTATTTTGACACAGAGAGAATGCAAGTGGGAAAGGGGTAAAGAAAGAGGGAGAGAGAGAGAATCCTGAGCAGGCTCCAAGCAATCAGCACAGAGCCTGACATGGGGCTCAATCTTATGAACTGTATTACCATGACTTGAGCAGAAATCAATAGTTGGAAGCTTAACCAACTGAGCCACTCAGGTGCACCTGATTTTCATTAATTTTTTATATGCTGAGTTTAAATCAGAGAACCAATTATTTCATGGCATAGAATTTCTTATGAGGACAATTACTGATAAGATACCTTGATTTTTCTCTCACTTTTGTAGGTTCTCTAATGTGATTAGATCACTTTCTCCAGGGATGAGAAGGCACTAGAGTCCCTAGTGGCCTGACTCACATTAACAAAACATAACCAAACTGACAAATTAAATGCCCATTTATTCACTGATAACACAGGAATGCCTCTCCAATGGCCAGAATATTAGATCTGGTCACTCTTGGTAAAGGGAATGGCATTTAGTGAAGAACTACCCCATACAGCAGTGGGAACTTACTCGTATTATTTTAGGGAACAGTCATCACAATTTTTTGATATAGTTCTTACTTTATACCAATTTTATAGATGAGGAATTCAAATGAGAAACATTAAATGATCTTCCTTGTTCTCATAGCTATTACATCTTGAAGCTAAGATTCAAACCTAAGATTCTTTGATTTCTACCCATTTTATAGGTAGAATGCATCCACACTGGCTGGAACAAAAAAGATGATTTAATTAAAATAATTATAATTTATTGGATGCTTACTTTCAGCCAGGTGCTTTTACATTATCTTCCATAACATTCTCAGCAGCTCTATCAGATGGGAAACTATTTTCATTTTATTTTTATTTATTGTTAAGTGTTTATTTATTTATTTTCGAGGCAGAGAGACACAGAGAGAGTGTGAGCTCAGAAGGGATAGAGAGAGACAAAGACAGGCAGAGAATCCAAAGCAGGCTCCATGCTTTCGGCGCAGAGTCCAATGTGGGGCTTGAACCTATGAGTTGTGAGGTCATGGCCTGAGCTGAAACCAAGAGTTGGACACTGACTGAGCCATCCAGGCACCCCTATTTTAGTTTAGAAGTGAGGAAACTAATGTTCAGAAAGCTGAAATAACTTTTCCAACCTTTCAACCTGGTTTAGTGGAGGGGAAATATTCAAAGTTCTTTCCACTGCTAGTCAAATAATAAGAAGAATACTTGATGAATGAGAGTCAGAGTGGGGAAAATTTGTTAGCTGAGAGAATATTCTACCTAGTCCAGGGTAGAGGATAGAAAATCATTGAAATTCCTCTACTAGGGATTGATCATGTGTCTTTATAACTTGATGCTGCAGATATTGAGCATTTTATACCATAAGCTTTCGCTTTTTAAAATAAGAGTTCCTGTCAGTATCTTTAGTCATTATAGGCAGTGTACATTTAATTTTCAGTTTATATGTCCTTCTTTTTTCTCAAGATAAATTTTAGAGATAACACAAATTTTTTTTATAACATTCTACAGCAACTTTTCTTTACTAATTGGTAGTATATTTGTTTACCTTCCTGATCAGTGAAATTATACTTTAGCCTAAAAATGAACCTATGTATGGTAGTTTTACAATCTTAAAATCTTTAAGCAGTTTGGGGACTAGATCAATAAACTTTAACCGACATTCCTTTCTAGCACCCAGACTAACAATCTTATCAAGACGGTGCTTCTTGTTTTGTTTTGTTACTATAAAGGCTTTTTGCAGAAGCGGGATTTGAACTAGCTTTCTTTGAAGTTAGTACCCTTTCAGCAAGTTTGAAGTAAGCCTAGACCTTTGCTCAAAATCACTACATCTGAGAAATTTCCTTCAACATTCCTTTGTCTCTTGAACTCCTTGAGAAAGTTTTGTTTCTTTCCACTACAGCTCAATTATCTGGTCTGAGGTTTGGTGCAAATGAACATGTTTTCTAAATGTTAGTAGTATAAATGAATACTTGAATGAATTTACTAATTGTGGACTTTGCTTCATTTTTACAATGCTTATTTTTTTGGAGAGATATCCCTGATAAAGGAAATTTGTATATAGGAACCCATAAAATTGAGGCATATCCCAAATCTAAACCAAACACCTCACCATCTAAGAAACCTAGCATATACTAATCACAATCCTCCAACTTAACTTTCGCGGCTCACCTTCCTAGAGAAAACAGGACTTGCTAGCCATACCAAGAACTCCCTGACCTCCTAACCAATCATGCTCTGGGTCTGTAGTGCCTCTTCTAACATTCTAGAAAACTTACTCTTGCTCCAAATCTCTCAGGAAAAGTGCTTTACTACTTGATAAGCACTGTACTCTCCCAGTCCATAGATCATTTTCCTTTACATAAAGGACATCAAACTCATTACCAAATTGTATTATTTTTGTCATTTGACATTCCAAGTGAGACTTATCAACTATTTAATTTTATTCTTTTGAAAAAATGCCCTTTGGGACCCCTTTTCCAGATTTCTTAGCTGTGTCTTGTCTTACCTGGCTTGGAGTTTTCTAGGCTTTGGTATTTCCTTACCAGCCTGGGAAAATTCCCTCCTCCTCCACCCACTCCCAATTAATCACATCATATTTGAGGATATTTTCTAAACCCTCTTCCCCTATGTACAAGTTTTTTTTTGTTTTTTGTTTTTCTTCTTAAATTTGAAAAGCATGGTGGGCATTTAGTTAGGCAACTTAGAGAATATTTAACACAAAAGAGAACAAAAATAAAACAAAAGAGAAGTAGCTGGAAGGTTAAGAAAAGGTCACTAGAGTTAGTAAGAAAAGTCTGACTCACCGGGAAAAAAATATATTAACTGATAAAAAACAAATCAAAAGAAAAATCATGAGAACATTTTAGGTATTTGGCCAAAACAATACCAAAGCTGCAAGTGATGAGAACGGGAAATTAGTCAGAAAAGATTATAGGCATACCTCTGAGATACTGCAGGTTCAGTTTCAGACTGCCATAATAAATTGAGTATCACAATGAAGTGAGTCATGAATTTTTTTGTTTCCTAGTATATATACAAGTTATGTTTATACAATACTGTAGTCTATTAGATGTGCAATAGCATTATATCTAAAAAATTCCAATGTATATATCTTAATTAAAACATTATATAGTGGGAAAATGCTAACCATCAGCTGAGCTTTCAGTGAGCTTTCACCTTTTTGCTGGTGGAGAATCTTGCCTAAATGTTGATGGCTGCTGATTGACTAGGGTAGTAGTTGCTGATGGTTGGGGTGGCTGTGGCAATTTACTAAAATAAGACTACCATGAAGTTTGTTGTATCATCCGACTCCCTTCATGAATGATTTCTCTGGAACATGCTGTGCTCTTTGATTGCATTTTACCTTCAGTAGAACTTCTTTCAAAATTGAAGTCAATCCTCTCAAACCCTGCCACTGTTTTATCAACTAAATGTATGTCCTATTCTAAATTCTTTGTTGTCATTTCAACAATCTTCACCAGGCGTAGATTCTCTCTCAAGAAACCATTTCTTCACTCATCCATGAGAAGTAACTCCTCATCTATTCCAATTTTATTATGAGATTGCAACAATTCAGCCCCGTTTTTAGGCTTCATGGCTAATTCTAATTCTCTTGTTATTTCCCCCACACCTGCACTTACTTCCTCTGCTGAAGTCTTGAACCTTCAATTTGTGGGAAAAAAAAAAAAAAAGCAAGATCTGTGAAGTGCAATAAAATGAAGCTCAATAAAATGAGCTATGCCTGTACTCATGAGATGGAGAAATTCACATGGCTCCTGAAGTGAGGTCTACATCTAACTTTGCCCTGGCTGGTGATGTGACTTTTTGGCACCCTCATTTTTTAAAGGAGGATATTGGATTAAGTGACATATAAGTTTCTTTTCAATTCTAACTGTTCATAGAGGGCTATTATTTTCTAGCAGATTAAATAAATTTTTATGTTTTAAGTTTTATATTTAGTCTCACGAATATTGGCCTTCATAGTCTCTTAATTATTTAAGCCATATTTATTGAGTGGCTGCCTGGTGTTTGAACAGTGTTTTATGTAGTGAGCATACAAGATGGGTAAGATAACTGCCATCTACTGCCTCAGAGCTTTATAAACAGCAAGATAGCAATCAGAGGAAAGGAGATGGCTGGGGAAGGGAGGCCAGGATGGAGACAGAGTGGAAAGGATAAGAGCAAGAGAAAACATTTTATAATTTCTGAAGACACAAGTCAGGCTTTGGGGTAACAACTGGGTAGGATTTTCATTTTCATTTTGGTTTTAGGAGGACGGTTAGTGCTGACTATATTACTTTCTTTAGGCTTGTTAGAAGGTTAACAAGGGATTCACAGGACTTTGCACACCTCCCATAGCACAGGATAGCTGATTCTTATTTTTACTGATGTGGTCACTACCTAACCTGGCCTACAGATTTGTGTTCAATGCACAGTAGCTGCCTGGAAATCTGGGAGGTTGCTCAGTGGCCTTTATAGAGCGTGAGGCTGACATGAAGATCTGAATTGCAGATGGTAACCCTGAGAACATAAGAGCCTAGATCTGGCTGTGAACTAGGCCACCCTCTGAGACCTTGGAGGAGGACATAAATGTGGGAAGCAGGTGGGCACAAGACAATTGGAAGAGATGTGATTAGCAATTAACAGGAAATCATATTTCACCTAAAAATCTTCATATTCTTTCTCTCCCTCTCTCTTTTTAACTCAATGTCTGAAAACTGCACAGTTTGAAACCTCTGGTGGACAATAAACTTCTCTGTCACATGATGACTTCTGACCTCATATGCCTGGTCCAGTACCTGACACACTGAAGTACTTAACTAAGGAAGCTATTTTTGTTGTTGTTGCTTACTTTTTTTTATTGCTCCTTGTTTGAAAAGGTATTTAAACTGGTCAAATATTAAATATTACTAGGAAGATTATTATAAGCAACGTTTGAGATTTAGAGCCAAACATATATAAGTTGAGGGGTTTGCAAACATTTGTTAAGTTAAAATAGTACATATAGAATACAGAAACACATAAAAAGTATCTATAGAAAAATGCCCACTGATACACAAACTAAGCATGCCTGCATCAAGAAACATACCAGCAACAGCATTATGGAAGCACAAGACCATTTCATGCTTATGTCTAAGGATGAGTTAAATCCTAGACGGATCAGTATAGAATTAAATTATTTTACTTATCTCCTCTTATGACTGTGAAAAATATTAGTCAGGGACTGGGTCTTTCTCTTCTTTCTATTCATGTTACAATTTAAATGGCATATAGAGTCATCTGAAAGTACCCAGAACCCAGACACCTATCTAATATGAAGCCACAAAAAAATCCCATTTCCAGGTCACATCTCAGTTTCTGATTTTATAGATCAGTTTTAGTTCTTTAGATTTACTTAGAGCTCTCGGAAAAGAGGCATATTCTAACGAGTCTCTCTGATTAAACATTAAAACTTGGAGTTAGAAGGGGGATGATAGCAAAAAGGGGTTAATTAGCGTTTTGTGTATATTAGATAACACAGCTGCTTCCATTTCATTTCACCAACATCAGAAGTTCTTTAGAAATGTGTTTGATGGAAATTCCCATTCATGCTTGCTTAAGGGGGTTGACGAAGCTTAGGTAAGCAAGTTGCAACACTGGGGGTGGGTGGAGACAACTACCAACAAAGAATTTAAACTCTCAAGTGGTTTCTGGTACACCAAATAGGCATGGGAAAATTAGGGCAGGATCAGAGGTTCCTGGCAAACAGCCCCTCTCTTCATTTCCCTGTCTTCCTTTAACTGGATTGTGGCACAATTTCTGTTGTTGTTGTTATGTAGCTATTTACTTCGCAGACCATTTTCTTTAGCTGAGGTTTACCTCTAATCAGTTCAAATTACCCTCATACCAGTTCTGTGTTGAAATGTTGTAGAGCACCAACTGAAAAAGGTCATACTTTATTACAAGATGAGGGTCCAGCAGGCTGTGAGGAAAAGTGCAAGAGTCAGTCTGGGAACATCTCTGGGAGTAACCAGATGTTTTATTTAGAGGAAAACTACATTCTGAGTAAATGACAGAAAAAGGCAAAAGAGTATGTGACTCAACTGAGCAGATGAGAACACAAATACTTGTGGATTTTCTCTCTCTTTTTTTAAGCACTGTATTTGGATTGAATGTTGGAAATCATACCCTTTGTGCCCTATGTTTTTTGAAACTGTCAAGTTAAGTTTCTTGAGTCATGAGTACTACTCAAGAATGACTGCTTTTGCATAGCAGATTTCTGATGGCTGAATTGGAAGAACCAGAAGAAAGCCATCCCTGTACACAAACTGCTTCTGTGGTGGTGATTTCAAGGTCACCAGGAATGCCTTCATTCACATTTCTCTCTCCCTTAAGTTCATAATCCCATCACAAGGGATTCTTTCTTTCATCAAAATCAATCAGTATCTCAAACTTAGTTTTAAAAGGTAAATCCAGGCACAGGATTAACAAGTAAAATTCTATCTGAATCTCTTACAAAATAAATTAGGGGCCTGTGGAAACCTAGAGCAGTGTGTGTCACTGCTTCTTGAGAATGCAGTCCATTGGGCACTTCTCTGATCCTGGATTTTGAAATTCTAGTTGCACGCAGAAAAAGGAAGGTATTTGAGGAAGAAGTAAACAGGGAGACAAAGGTTCAGAAAATGAAGATGTTCAGTAGAAAAGACCAGTTTTGGATTTTGAACTGATAATTTGACCTTTCCTTAAATTTTTTTTATTGTTTATTTATTTGAGAGAGAGAGAGAGAGAGAGAGAGCAGAAGAGGAACAGAGAGAGGAGATACAGAATCCGAAGTGGGCTCCAGGTTCTGAGCTGTCAGCAAAGAGCCCGATGGGGGCCTCAAACCCACAAACAGCAAGATCATGACCCGAGCTGAAGGTGCACGCTTAATCTACTGGGCCACCTAGGCACTCTTAATTTGACCTTTTTGAGCCTCCGTTTTTTTCACCTGTAAAATGGAACCAATGACTTTTTTCCCCCAATATCTTTGGTCAATGACCAGAAGGGCTCTCTTTCCTTTGCAGGACAAATTAATTAACCAATTATTTTGTTCCTTCTACAAAACAAATAGTGTAAGATTTGGAATTTTAGAGATGTATATCATCAAAAGAGTCTTTTCTGTTCTCTCCTCTATTTGTTTCTTGGCTCTTCTCTGGTGAGAATTCTTGTATTTGTTTTCAAAGTCATCTTAGGTTAGAGACTGGGGACTAATAGAACTCTTCCTAAGTTCATAGACATGATTTGATCAGAAATCTGAAAGGCAAGATGATTTCATGTTTTTATTTTTCTCCTTGTTATTTACCTAGGTAATTTTTTGGAAGGCTTTTTAGTTACTATATGTTACTTTCACTACTGACAGTTGGTCAAATCTAAATGTTCTCAGGAATGGGAAGACAATTTCTTGTCAAATGTCCATCAGTTTTGACCCCGTAAGTTTCTAGAGACAACTCAGGATCACTACATCTCCAGGTTGAAAAGAGGAAACACGATGCTAAATGTAAAGTGCCTGGAAGAGAACCTACATCCAATATGTATTCATAGCAATTTACATACTGACAATATTGGGAGTAGCTTTCTTGGATTTTTTAGAACCACTTTATTTTATTCCACAAAACTTTATCCTTTTACACTGATTGAATAGGTAAAACATAAACTGATGGAAAATTCAAATTTAAAACATATTGTATTATTTCTACGAGCACCCAGAAGTACTAGTACTATTGAATTATTAGTACATTGGCTATTAATGTATTAATGCCCAGATTATCTGTTTAAAACAAAATAAAACTGAATGATTCAATGACTGAAGACTTAGGATATCATAATTATTTTTTCATTATCCATTGGCATAGAGTCAATTCCATGTACTAATTTAGACTTTTTCTGAAGCAAGTTTTAGACTACCCCTTGAAGTAATGAATTTCAGAGGCTTGGTTCATAATATGTAAGTCTTCTTCAAAGTCTTCTCCTTATCTTCCTTTTCTTCCCTTTCCTTCTCCCCTTCCTGTTCCTCCTCTTCCTTCTTCTCCTTTTCCTCTGGTATCTGCTCCTCCTTTTTCTTCTTCTTGATGTCAAATTAACTCTCAAGCTTAAAGTAGAGTTTCCTAGCCCTGATAGACTATACTATCCAAATTATGTTTACCCACAAATAAAATCAGATTTGTGGAATATCTTTAACCATTTGGTTGTCGACATTTCCAGGCTACTGACAAATATTTTATTTCTTAACTTGTCACAGAAAAATTGTACTGCTCATCTACTTCTTTTTTTATTTTATTTAAGTCCAAGTTAGTTAACATATAGTATAACAATGGTTTCAGGAGTAGACTTCAGTGATTCATCACTTACATATCATGCCCACTGCTCATCCCAACAAGTGCTCTCCTTAATAGCCATCAGCCATTTAACCAATTCTCCAACCCAACACCCCTCCAGCAACCCTGTGGTCTCTATAGTTAAGAGTCTCTTATGGTTTGTCTTCCTCTCTGTTTTTATCTTATTTTCTTTTTCTTTCCCTGAACCTATGTTCACCTGTTTTGTTTCTTAAGTTTCACATATGAGTAAAATCATATGATATTTGTCTTTCTCTGACTGACTTATTTCACTTAGTGCTTATCTACTTTAATATTGGGCATACTCGAGTGATTTATTTTTCCCAATGACATTTGAATGAAAGTGGCATATGGTCACTTCTGAGTAGAAGTTTTAAGAGCCATGCTCAATTTGTCCCATCTTGTTGCATGAAAAAAATAACTGTTGACAATTAAACTCATACAGCATAGGTCCCTGACTGACTAGTATAAGAAGTCCTGAACTCCACTGGAAATGTGCGGTGAAAAAAGAAATAAATCAGTTGTTAGGCCATTGAGATTTAGAGGATGGTTTTTACTACAGCATCATTTTATTCTAATAAAATACAGCAGCATAATAGATTCCTAGCCTTTATCTTCTCAGACTGAAAAGTTAGTTTCTAATGATAGTCATCAAAATGGTAAGCCATGCATTGATTAGGAGATCTCCTAATATGCAAGGCTGGTGAAATCCTGGCTTGAATTACTTCACTTCTCATCATCACCATCGTAACGAGAATTACCAATGATGTACTTAGTAGTAAATTGCAGACTCCTTAAGTTAAGAAATATAGTGCATTCTCTTTCTAATAGTCTTATTTCAGAAATGAGGGGTCTCAGATTTTACAAAGATTTATCTGGGACCATATAGGTAGGTTCATTTTTAATTTTAACTTCGAATCCTTTCCTAGATCTCTGCACTTTGTAATTCCATCCACTTATTCATCCAGTCTTTCAGTTAAAATTTTAAAAGTGAATATTTGCTGGTTAGTGGAATAACCAAGGTTAGTCTTAATGATTTTTGCTCTAGAGACCAGTGTTATTTCTTTTTTTTTTTTTTTTTTTACATTTTCATTTCTTTTGATGTGGTTTCTGAATTGGGTAATTTTTTAAAAAATTAAATCTAAGTTAGTTAACTTATAGTGTTATAATAATTTCAGAAATAGAATTTAGTGATTCATCCCTTACATATAACACCCAGTGCTCATCCCAGCAACTGTCCTCTTAATGCCCATTGCCTATTTAGCCCATACCCCCACCCAACACCCCACCTGCAGCCCTCAGTTTGTTCTCTGTATTTAAGAGATTTATGATTTGTCTCCCTCTCTGTTTTTATATTGTTTTTGCTTCCCTTCCCCTATGTTCATTTGTTTTGTATCTTAAAGTCCATATATGAGTGAAATCATATGATATTTGTCTTTCTCTGACTGACTTATTTCACTTAGCATAATACACTCTAGTTCCATTCACACTGCAAATGGCAAGATTTAATTCTTTTTGATTGCCAAGTAATATTCCACTGTGTGTGTGTGTGTGTGTGTGTGTGTGTGTGTGTGTATACCACATATATACCACATCTTCTTGATCCATTCATCAGTCGATAGAAAGAGCCAAAGCTCTTTCTATACTTTGGCTATTGTCAACAGTACCGCTATAAACATTGGGGTGCATGTGCCCCTTTGAATTAACACTCCTGTATCCTTTGAATAAATACCTATTTGTGCTATTGCTGGGTGGTAAGGTAGTCGTATTTTTAATTTCTTGAGAACCCCCCACACCGTTTTCCAGAGTGGCTGCACCAGTTTGCATCCCTGCCAGCAGTGCAAAAGAGTTCCTCTTTCTCCACATCCTCGCCAACATCTGTTGTTGCCTGAGTTGTTAATATTAGCCATTCTGACAAGCATGAGGTGGTACCTCATTGTGGTTTTGATTTGTATTTCCCTGATGATGAGTGATGTTGAGCATCTTTTCAAGTGTCTGTTGGCCATATGGATGTCTTCTTTGGAAAAGTGTTTATTCATGTCTTTAGCCCATTTCTTCACTGGATTATTTGTTTTTTGGGTGTCGAGTTACATAAGTTCTTTATAGATTTTAGATACTAACCCTTTACTTGATATGCCATTTGCAAATATCTTCTCCCATTCTGTTGGTTGTCTTTTAGTTTTGTTTATTGTTTCCTTCACTGTGCAGAAGATTTTTATCTTGATGGGGTCCCAATAATTCATTTTTGCTTTTGTTTCTCTCGCCTCTGGAGACATGTCAAGTAAGAAGTTGGTTGCAGCCAAGGTCAGAAAGGTTGTTACCTTTTTTCTCGTTAGGATTTTGATGGCTTCCTGTCTTGCATTAGGTCTTTCATCCAGTTTGAGTTTATTTTTGTCTATGGTTTAAGAAAGTGGTCTAGGTTCATTCTTCTGCATGTTGCTGTCCAGTTTTCCCAGCACCATTTGCTAAAGAGACTGTATTTTTTCCATTCTTTCCTGCTTTGTCAAAGATTAGTTGGCCATATGTTTGTAGGTCCATTTCTGTGTTCTCTATTCTGTTCCATTGATCTATATGTCTGTTTTTTGCCAGTATCACACTGTCTTGATGATTACAGTTTTGTAATACAGCTTAAAATCTGGAATTGTGATGTCTCCAGCTTTTCTTTTCTTTTTCAGGATCACTTTTGCTATTTGATGTCTTTTGTGGTTCCATACATATTTTAGGATAGTTTGTTCTAGCTCTATGAAGAATGCTGGTGTTATTTTGACAGGTACTGCACTGAATATGTAGATTGCTTTGGGTAGTATTGACATTTTACCAATATTTGTTCTTCCAATCTAAGATCATGGAGACAGGTGCTGTTTCTATGCATATTGGTTTCTTAGGGATGCCATAACAAAGTACCACAAGACTCGTTGGCATAACAGAGATTTATTCTCTCATGGTTCTGGAAGTCAGAAGTCCATAAGCTATTGGCAGTGTTTCTCAGGTTCCTTCTGAGGTCTCTCTCCTTGATGTTAAGATAGTTGTCATTTTGTATCCTTAACATGATCTTTCCTCTGTGCTTATGTGCCCCTGGTGTCCCTGTATCCAAATTTTTCTTTTCTTAAAAGGATAACAGTCAGATTGGATTAAGGTCCATCCACATAGCCTTATTTTCCTTTATCAGCTCTTTAAGGTCCTATCTCCAAATAGAATTACCTTTTGAAGTACTGAGAGTAGATCTTCAACTTATCAATTGGAGGAGAGGGGAGGACTAGATTCATCCCATAACACTAACAGGACCAACTGATAGCACCTTATATTAAAAACAAAATGGTTAGAATGTCACTGTAATTTTCACTAGCAGTGATTTTTTTTTTACAGAGTATCATGTAGAAGAGTTTGGCATAAAATATCTATAAGACTTTGATATTACTTGCCTATATTACAAAACGCATTCAATCCCAGTGCTGAGACTGTACCCAGTTTGGAGTAACTGACAGCTGAGTCATCTACAAGCTGTGTAAGACTGATCACACCTCTGAAGGGGAATTGTCTCAGATGATAAATGGAAGCAATATCACTCCCACCAATGAAAGTCATACTTCTCTCCTCAGTCTCTTCATCCCTCCCTATTCTTTCCCTCTTTCCCTCTTCCTTCCTTCCTTCCTTCCTTCCTTCCTTCCTTCCTTCCTTCCTTCCTTCCTTCCTTCCTTCCTTCCTTCCTTTCTTTCTTTCTTTCTTTCTTTCTTTCTTTCTTTCTTTCTTTCTTTCTTTCTTTCTTTCTTTTTTTCCATAAGGCTCTCATGAGTACAATGCCAGTTTCAGGTAGTAGGTGTTTCATGTGCTAGTAATCAAGTTTGGGTAAACCATCACCCTGCCCTCCAGGGGCTCATAACTAGGAGATGAGACAGACAACTGATCACATAATTATCATATAATGTAATATGTGCAATGCTCTGGACTATATGAAAGCATGGAAGGGACTTTTCTATGTTACAATTGGGAGAGGTGGGAAAACAGTCCTATCTTTTTCATTTCTACAACTGTTTTCCCTTTCAAAAAGATATTCCTATATTATCATCATTATATTCCAAGAGATAGAGCATGTAGCATGAGGCATAACTGCAAAGCACGGGATGAAATTTCTAGCCAAAGAACTGGGAAATATGCTGCAAAATAAATTGGCCCCTTTAAACTCTCCCCTTTGATGGGGCTACTCTGTAATTCCAAAGATACTGCTTTTCCTTAAAGTATTGGGAATTTATATTTGATCAGACTGTGAACTCAACTAGAGCAGAAAAAAAAATTTAATGTATAGTGTATGCTTGAGGTTTATAAAACAAGTAAATAAATTCGGAGTCCATGGCACATTTCTGATGTCATGTTTGGTGGCTAACACTTGTCCCTGTATATTTTGGGTTTCTAGAAAGTTAAGACATCCAGGTTAAACAAAATCATGATTAAGCGAAGAACGTTTAGAGTTCACAACTGAAGCATGACAATACAGTAATGGAACTGAATTTCTTGCAAACCAGCTCAGAAGAAAACCAGAACCAAAGTAGGAAGAAAAGAAAGCAAGGTTTGATGAATAGCAATGTCACCCTGAAATGTGAAGAGTGCTGGGTGTAATGTAGGAGGAGATTGCTATATAAAACCATAAGTACTTTCTAAGAAAAGCAGATTGTATTAGAGGTATAATTTCTTCTGAGAACAAAAGTGCTGTTCCAGGGTTACTCAAGCCCTGGAGGACTTTGAATAAACAAAAGCGTCCTAGAGCTGAATTTTTTTTTGTTTTTTAAAAATTTTTTTAAATGTTTTATTTATTTTTGAGAGAGAGATATAGACAGCATGAGCAGGGGAGGGTCAGAGAGAGAGGGAGACACAGAATCTGAAACAGCCTCCAGGCTCTGAGCTGGCTGTCAGCACAGAGCCTGGCGCGGGGCTCAAACACATGAACCATGAGATCATGACCTGAGCTGAAGTCGGACACTTAATTGACTGAGCCACCCAGGCGCCCCCTAGAGCTGAATTTGGATTGGAGCTGGAGAGTACTGCATTAATCAGCACCATGTGAAAAAGAACTTGAAGTTCCTAGGGGCAAGCCAGGGGGAGCCCACCAGGAAGGAGGAGAGAGTAGGATAAAGAGAGAGACACCACCAAGATGAAGAGAGACCAAGTGACACCACTGTGCCTGCGTGGCTAGGGTACAAAGGTAGGTAGGTTCACATGAGGATTTGGTTCTTTGCTGCTCACACTGTTGTTGCAAGTATGAACACTGTACCTGCATGATTTTATTGTTGGTGGTTTTTAAGATCAAGGAAAAGTTCTGAAATTCTATACTTGAGTCAAAGTGCTATAAATCAGAGACACCGTGCAAAGACGATGAAATAATCCACAAATAGAACTGATATGAGAGAATAGGAGTTCAGCACTTGAAGTGATGATGGAAACCTAAATCCTCCAGAGATTCATAGAACTCTCAGAAAAGGCTTTCACTGTAGCCTGGGATTTCTGAGAAGTCTTAGCTTAATAAAGGAGTAGGGTTATCCCAGTTGACATATGTAAAAGACAGTGCCAGATAGACTTTTAAAAAGGAGAATACTTGATTTGAACAAAAAGAACTATATACCCTCCCTTAAATCCTTCTGTTTATTTTTTACCATTTGTTTCCAAGGATCTGTATCATCTGATCCTTGAAATGGAATGTGATGTCATGGATAGAAAAAATGGGATGAGCAAGACATAAAATCTGAGCTCCTCAGTTTGGGTTATAGGAAAGTGATCCCAAACCTCTATTTTTTTTTTTTTTACTCCCAGAAATTTCCTCTTCTTTTTACTCCCTTTGCTTTAAGAAAAGTTTTCCAGTCAGCTATGGCCACTGTTACAGAGTAGAACATGTCTGCTGGAATTCCAATGGATTCTGCAGGAATTTCTATTTTAGCCTATAAAATTATAGAAAATTTTTATCTTTTTAAAAAAGTTTATTTATTTATTTTGATAAGCACCTGGATGGTTCAGTTTGTTAAACATCTGACTTCAGCTCAGGTCATGATCTCACCACTCCTGAGTTTGAGCCCTGCATTGGGCTCTGTGCTTCGGATCTTCTGTCTTCCTCTCTCTCTGCCCCTCCTCTGCTCATGTTCTTTTTCTCTCTCTCAAAAAAAAAAACAAAAAAACAAAAACAAACCTTAACATTTTTAAAATTTAAGGTTTATTTTTGAGAGAGTGAGAGCATGCATGAGTGAGTGGGGGAGGGGCAGAGAGACAGGGGGAGAGAGAATCCCAAGCAGGCCCCAGGCTATTATTGTAGAGCCCTATGTGGGGATTGATCTCAGGAACCATGAGATCATGACCTGAGCCAAAATCAAGAGTTGAACACTTATCTGACTGAGCTACCTAGGCACTCCTAGAGAATTTATATTTTTACATATATACACTTCTACCCCCTTTAGACTGTTAGCTACTTGAGGTCTGGAAACATGTCTTATTTATGTTTACCCTGAACCTGTTATTTATATCAATCATCCAGTAAATGTTTATTGAATAAATGAATGAGTGAGTGGATAAAGTATGCATGAATAAATAAATGAATGAGAATGAGTATTTATGCTCCCGGAACTTACAATCTAAACACAGAAAAATAGGAATAACAAAGTATAAGTGAGAACCCAAATCAAATCAAAGCTT
Organism: Hyaena hyaena; assembly: GCF_003009895.1. NCBI lineage: Eukaryota > Metazoa > Chordata > Mammalia > Carnivora > Hyaenidae > Hyaena > Hyaena hyaena. Next base: position 1,353,700 of record NW_024081092.1, on the reverse strand, counting down.
TTCAAATGTTAAAAAAGAAATTTTGCTTGACTTCCTTCCTACAGACTATTTTAGTTTGCTTGTTTTAAACATATTTCATCTCCATGTCCTTTATTCTAGAATTTCTGTAAGCCACCACCATCATCACCACCCCCACAAAGCAAATCTTTAACTGAGAAACACAAGAGGAAATAAGTGAAATTGGTTTGCATGTCTTCATGAATTATTATGATCAAAGAATAACCTGGAAACACTTTCCCTTACACTCAGCTGAAACATTCTTCAGTCTACATAACCCACTATCTAATTAGAAGCTTGAAATGCTGTTAGGAATGAAGCAAAATCCAAAGAACCAATTATATCCCCAATCAGGGTTACTGTCAACAGGCTCAGCAGCTGGTGAAAGCAAAGAGGAAGTGGCTAAACCAGAAGATCTAATCAGTCTGTTGATCACGTGAGGGGAAGCTCATAAGCTTTCTTATTGTTGTTCTCATAGAGGCTCTGTATCACCAAGACAAGACAAAAGACCTCTTTAAGGAGATCACATAAAGCTGATAAAAGGAGTCATGTGTAAATCTGAACCTTGAGGAGGGATTATTGACAGAAAACTAGAAGCATCATTTTGCCCTGTTCCTGTCTTCTTTGGAGACCTGTTTTGAAAGTGGGTCAGCATGAGCTGTGTATTGTTACCCTGCAGTCAACGAGAACACAGTTTATTGCTGGAGAAAAAAACAGTATATCTGGAAGGGGGTTGGAACTTTTTTGTGGGCCTTGGCTTGTGACTGCATAGCAGAGGACCCAGACAAAAGGAAACTATCTAGCTTCAGTATTTTTTGTTTTTTGTTTTTTTAATTTTTTAATGTTTTTATTTATTTCCGAGAGAGAGTGAGAGATCACATGAGCAGGGGAGGGTCAGAGAGAGACGGAGACAGAGAATCTGAAACAGGTTCCAGGCTCCGAGCTAGCTGTCAGCACAGAGCCTGAGGTGGGGCTGGAACCCACGAACCATGAGATCATGACCTGAGCCGAAGTCAGATGCTTAACCAACTGAGCCACCCAGGGGCCCCTTTTGTTTTGTTTTGTTTTGTTTTGTTTTTTTAAGGAAGAATTGATTTGAACAAACAAAACTATGTACCCTCCCATAAATCCTTATGCTTATTTTGTACAATTTGTTTCCAAGGAGCTATGGTATAATTTGATCCTGGAGAGGAATGTGGTGTCATGTGAGAAAAAAGAAAGAAGGCTTATATTAAAAAAAATATATTTTAAGATTGGAAATAAATGTGGGCGAGGAGAAGGAAAAGATGTGGCTTGGTGGCTAGGAGTAAAGAGGGTGTGTTAGGTGGAGAGCATGTGACATGTGAAATCCTAGGAGTCAGAGGGTCTGAGTTCGCAGTAGGAAGGCAAGTGCTATTTGCGTAGAAAGTAAGGCCAGGAAACCACTGTGCAGAGAGTGGCAATTATACCCTGGACAAGACATGGTCAGGGCCTCTAAAATCCAAAGTCAGATCCATACACATTTGTTTCATTTTGGTTTTGATAACTAATATGTTGAGATCACTTTTAAATGACTAATGCCCTGATAATTATGTGAAGCTCTCTAGGTGATTTTAATACACCACATACTAAAGGAAGCACCCTCCTTCTGCCCTGGGCAGCTTCAATCTTATAATACCCCTGACAGTATTTCTTGACTTCTTTTGCTTGAATGACCATCTGTAGTGTAGCCACTTGCTGGCACATCTGCCCCCTAAATCTGTGGTTTTCAAATTTAAGGTGCATAGGAATTTCCAGCATATCTTGTAAATTAAGTTTTAAAAGACAGGTTTTGATTTAGTAAATCTGGGGTGAGGTGTGAATATTAACATTCTAACAAGTTCCTGGGTGCTGCCTTTGCTGGTCCTTTGAACACACTGGGTAGCAAGACCTTAAATTACACCTACTCACAGCCTTGTTCATACTTCAATTCTGGCGTAGCTTTTAAGAGTCCATGCTTTGGTTTCTGACCGCATTGACTTCTGCCTTCTACTAGCTGATCAAGTCTGGACAAGTTTATTAAGCTACTAACTTAATTTCCTCACCTTCACCTGTGAAATGAGGCCAAATGAGGGTTTTGTGAGGATTATAAAAGATCATTAATTTAAAGTGGATTTACATGCAGGACCTAGCATAAAGTGAGTGTCTAATATATATTAAATATTATTATCTCTGACTCCTCAAATACTTCCTCTCATCAGAGCTCCTTTCATGGTTTTTCTCAACTACTCACTCACTTCTATCAAATCTTATAGAAATTCTCAGTTCACCCAGCTGACCTCTGTTCCTTTGAATTCTCTGAAGCTCACCAATCCATTGCTTCTCCCCTGGCCTCTCTTCCCTTCCCACCCACTTGTGTTCTTTGGTCAATCATGAGTAATGCCTTCTATCTACTTACTCATTAAACAAATATTTTCTGAGCACCTCAAATGTAGCAGGCATTGTGGTAAACTCTAGGAGCATAGTCAGTGGCCAGCTGGTAAATTTTAATGGGCATAAACATGTATGTGTACATATATATATATACACACGTACATACATATTTTTATGTTAAACACTGATACAAAGAATGTGTAGCACACAATTTGCAGTGCTCTTTGCTGTAAACTTCATAGAACCAATTTGTTCCCAGAGATTATTATCATTATTATTATTTGGCAAATTCTTGTGTCTTCAGCCAACTTATGGCCACAACTGATGAATAAATGTAGTTCCCATAGGAATGTCACTTGATTTTTTTTTTATATTAATGAGTAATATGAAAGCAAGATTAGGACAAATGTTGTAACTTCATTTGTTTGTCAACAACATGCTTCCTTGCTAATCTCAGGTTTTGAATACTGGAAGAATAACATTTCTGAGGGTTTTTGTGTCACAGCTATAACCCCAGCCTTTTAAGCTTAATCTGTGTTAACCTTTTCACCATCTTTTAAAGTCTAGACAAGAAAATAAACAATAAATCAAGTCATCAACTAGTGTTTGTTAATTTCTGTGGCACAAATACTTCCACTATGGCTGATTTCAAGCTCCCAATGTGACTTCACTGGATAGGGAGTTGGGAAGAGATGTGCTACTGCACGATAAATAGTGTTTCTACTATGGAGATACAATCAGTGAAAATAACCTCAAGAGAACAGACAAGAGAGTAAAAAAGATACAATAAATGGGAAGTGACCAGTTCTGATTACTTACAAACTTTTGAAAAGATAGTTTATTTGATTGTAAATTTAAATTTTTTAATTCCTGTGTTTAACAGCCAGATTGTGAAATTTCTGGATAATTAATAATAGGCTGTTGCAAGTTGGTACAACCTGGCTCTAACACATCACTGACTTGTGAAATAGACACAGTTATTGTCTTCATGAAGCTTATAGTCTAGAAATGGAAGCAGAGAAATAAATGGACATGGGCCCTATAAGGACATCTAAGCCAAGCTTGGAAAGCTCAGTTGAGTAGGCAGAAATTTAACTTCCACTATCTTCACTCTCTTATATTATGCCCATGAATATGTCATGTTACAAGGCAAAGAGATATTGCAGATTTAATTGAGTTTGTAAAGTAGTTGACATTAAGATAAAGAGGTTATCCTGGATTATCCAAGTGTGCCTAATGTAATCATATGAGCCCTTAAAACAGAAATGGGAGGCAGAAGCAGAAATCAGAAAGATCTGAAGTACCAGACGTATTTGATGCACTATTGTCTGCTTGAAGATGAAGGGAACCACATAACAAGGAAAAGGAAATCATTGTCTTATAACCTTGAAACACTGAATTTTGCCAATAATCATTAAATTTGGAAGAGGAACCTCAGTTCCAGATGAGAACTGCAGCCCAGCCAATAGCTTGATCTTAGCCAAGTAAGATCTTAAGAAGATAATCATGCCGTATTATGCCAGATTCTGACTTAGAGAAACAGTGAGATAACAAGTTTGTGTTGTATAAAGCTGCTTCATATGTGGTAATTTGTTACACATCAGTAAAATAATAATACAATCAATATAGAAAGGATCAGAGTAATAGTTATGGAGGAAAAGCAGGGGAAAAATGTTTTAGCACTTTCAGGGATCTAGAGCTGTTGAGAATGTACAATAGGAAAAGAAATGAGAAATAAAGATGGAAATGAGGTAGGTCCAATTATGAAGAGCCTTTTAAGCCAGGAGAATATTTTGAACATTTTCCTAAGAGCAAAGGGAGTCAATAAATTACTTAGAATGATAACTTTGCATTTATGGAGAATGGATGAAATGGGGGTAGACTGGAAGCAGGCAGGCCAATTAGATCAGACAAGCATGATGAGTCTGGAAAAAAGTGGACTGAGGATGCCTAACCCTGGATATAGACTATCACCTGCCTGTTTGTTCTTTCTCACTCTGTTTCTCAATTCAGTTCAACAGTTGCTTGTTTGGTACCAACTGTGTTCCAGGCACCATGCCAATAGCAGGGATACCACTCCAGGCTCCCATACCTTAATGTTGCTACCCTTTTTATTTTCTCAGAAGTCACTTGGAGTAAGATAAAAAATGTACAGATTCCCAGAACTACTTCTGCCATATATTAAGTAAACAATCTAGGGCATATCACTTAATCTTTCTGAGTTTTCCTCTCTTTATCTGTGAATGATTTTTTAGCTACTTCAAAAGGCTATTGTGGGAATCAAATATAGAGTATACAAAAACTTTAAAAGTCATAAATGTCTTACTCAAATGATTTATTTTCTTCTTTATTTCTTTACATTTCTTGTGCTCTAATTCTCTCATATTCTTTTTTCTCTCTCTTCTAGTTCATATTTCTTATTAAATTAGTTCAACAATTCTTGAGAGCCCATTATATATTATTCACTCATCTAAATTTCCCTCCATATTTGTTCTATACACCTGCATACACAAACACAATTCCTGTCCCACATGAAGCTTACTCTCTGAACACTTAAGTGTATATAGTAAAGCTCATAATGTATTTTTAAGTGGAAAAGAAAAGTTATTATAAACTGTTAGAATGGGCAAGCACATGTTTGTGTGTATGTATGTATGTATGGTGTGTGAAAGCAAACAAGAGACAAAAAATATGAATTTATGCAGAGAACCAAAGATTGGAAAAATGTACCTCAAATGTTAATAGATTTTAGATGATTTAATTTGGCTTTCTTTTCATATTTTTCAAATTTTCTATAATAAATACACTTTATAGGGGCACCTGGGTGGCTCAGTCGGTTAAGTGTTCGACTTCAGCTCAGGTCATGATCTCACAGTTTGTGAGTTTGCGCACCGCATCGGGCTCTGTGCTGACAGCTCAGTGCCTGAAGCCTGCTTCAGATTCGGGGTTTCCCTCTATCTCTGCCCCTCGCCCCTTCATGCTCTGTCTTTCTCTCTCTGTTTCTCTCTCTCAAAAATAAACATTGAAAAAAAATTTAAATAGATACATTTTATTAATTGAAAAGTATTCCCACACATTTTAGTATGACCATAAAGTGGAAAGTCCTATGAGTAAGTTATACATAGGATGTTACCGTAGTAGATTATTTTTTGGGGGGGGGGAGTATATATTTTTAATTTTAATGATAACCTGAATGGAATCTCTATACTTAGCCCTGAGGGATAAAAAGTTTTTTTAGGAAAGAACCTAGGGAATGGCATCCCAGGAAAAGGACTCAGAAGGAAGAGAGGCTCAGCATGGAGTGGTCAAAAAACAATATTATGTGTGTGGTTCCTACAGCCTAAAGTGTGTCTTGGGGTAAAGCAGGAGATGGGAATTGAATGCCAAACTATGGATCTTAGATTTTATCCTTTAAGCCCTAACACATTTAAGCAGAGAATTCACTTATAGTCAGCCCTTCACTTTCGGTAGACTATAGTGGTAGCAGTGTGAAATGTGTAGAATAGAAAGGTTAGAGACAGATAGGAAGCATGGAGTCTTGGCAGGAAGCCAGTGTTCTGGTTAAAAAAAAAAAAGAACACAATTATCTTAATTCAATAATTAAGAAATGTTTAGGACTTATATCCCATTCTGCCAATGTCATACTACAGTGCTAAATTAACAACACTCATAAGAAAATAAACTTAGGTGCCTACATAAAATGCCTAAGTGATTGTCCAACTGGAAGAAGCATGTCAAAGGGGAAGGGAAGGCAAAAACTCAAAGACTTTGGAAGATCTCATGATTTGGCTTAGGCCTAATTTCTGCAAGTACAGAAGAGACAGTTTAGGGTTAGAAATTTGCCACACTGACCGAGGATGAAGCCAGGGAGAGATGGGAAACAGCACTGAGTCTGAGAGACTTTGAGGAAGACCCAATAGGCCTCCACAGCAGACAAGGCTGGAGGAGCCCCTACAGTACTGTGGGCTGTCAAAGGACAGGCTGTGCAGAGATGTAACTTGGAAAGGGAGAGAGGGAGTTTTGTTTTTGAGTCACATTTAGTTTTTGTGGCAGCATGATTTCCAACTGGCATAAAGAGAGTCAGGAATTAACAGAGAAAGCAAAGAGCCTGAGTGTGTCATGAGAACAGGATGTCAAGACATGTTTGCTGGCAGTGAGAAACAACTTGGCCATCCATGCTAAAGAGGGGCATAAGGCACAGGGGGGAATAAATCCCAAACTCTCTTTGGCCCATGCTTTACCTCATTCAAGGTCTGCTTTATGACGGCGCCAAGCAAGCAAATGCTTTCTTGGTGTGACTTTGAGGCTTTCTTTTAATCATCTCTCCCTGACCATACACATGAGAAGTGTCTAAAAACTCTCCAATCAAAAGACAAATCTTTCTCTTCCTCATACAATGAGAGAATGTAGGTATTGAAATCCAAATCAAGTTGTGACTGATCTCTGCCTTCCTGCTGGCAGACCTCTATGCCTGTGCAGACAGGATGTGGGAGGAGACTAGAGAAGCCCTAAATCAAGGAGTCAGGAATACAGGGAGGCTTTGTGGGAGTGTGCAAAGAGCCTGACTTGAGAAGTCTGTAACACCTATGACACATGCCTTCTGAAGTGATGCCCAGGGAGGGCCACAGCATCATTTGTCTGAAGAGCCCTCTAAATACTGCTACGTGAAGAAGTCAAATCTCTGGTGAGGTCTGAGGGGGTTAGATCACCTTAGGTAACTCTTGAGAGTCTTTTCATTTTCACATTTAGATTCCATGGGCCAGGAGGATTGAAAATAACAATTATTTGGAGCTTTTGCAGAAAATTAGATGAATCTACAAATGCGAGATTTCCACAATAGGATAAAGAGGGTTTAAACTGAATCAGCATAGAAGGCCACAGGTAACAATCACAATGATGCACTTTAAAAATAAATAATGTTTATTTTATTTTTGAGAGAGAGAGAACAAAAGCTCGGGGAGGGGCAGAGAGAGAGGGGAACAGAGGATCCATATTGGGGTCCATGCTGACAGCAGGGAACCTGATGCAGGGCTTGAACTCGCGAACCACAAAATCATGTCCTGATCTGAAGTCCGATGCTTAACCAACTGCCCCTGGGATGTACTTTTCAATGAGGCCTATTCTGAGTTTCAAAGGGATATGCCTCACACTAGCCCTACATTAAAATATATTTGAGATTTGACAAATAATTTGATATCTTTGTGTTTATTTCTTTTAACTCAAGTGAAAATTCTTTCTTAATCAAAAAGCCCCAAGGTACAGGAAATAGGAGGAGGCCATAGGTGATGGGGTGGAGTGACAGAGAGAGCCTCTTTGGGCCCTAAAACTTCAGACTGGACACCAGGAAATGATCTGTCACATGACCTCCAGGAACTTGAAGACTTGAGGAACTGCTTTTCTGAGAAGAGTTCTCTGGCAAACACCTGCCCACAGCTTCCTCTTGCCAGCTAGTCCTAAAGGAGCTCGTGTTAGCAAGGTCAGAGCAGCTACTCTGCCACCCTCTCCCTATCCTCCAGTATGGCTCAGAGAAGCCTGCAGATTTCCTTTACTCCTCAGAGGACAATTCTCTTCTGTGGTAAATACTCTCCGGGGAACTTTTTAAAAATTTTTTGCTTATTGCCATTTTCCTAATTCTTTACCATTAATTAACAGATTTTCTTTATAAAATGGAATTACTGCTGGAGTACCTGGCTGGCTCAGTCAGTAGAGCATGTGACCTCAATCTCAGGGTTGTGAGTTCTAGTCCTACATTGGGTGTGGAGCCTACTTATTTAAAAAAAAAGTCTATAAAACGGAATTGCTGCCAGTGAAATAGAATGAAGCTTACTCTATAACTTTAATGCTGGTTAGGCCCATAGGAATACACAACAATATTTCTGTTGCCTTTTATTTCTTTCATTCAAAAAAAATTTTTTTTAAATGTTTTATTTCTAGGAGAGAGAGAGAGAGAGACAGCGTGAGCAGGGGAGGGTCAGAGAGAGAGGGAGTCACAGACTCTGAAACAGGCTCCAGGCTCTTGAGCTGGCAGTCAGCACAGAGCCCGACGTGGGGCTCGAACCCACGAACCACGAGATCATGACCTAAGCGAAAGTCGGACGCTTAACCGACTAAGCCACCCAGGCGCCCCGCTTTCATTTTTTTTAAAAAGGACTTGTTTGGGCTATACTTCTATAAGCTAGGTCTTTTTTTCTGGGAGGGGCTGAAATTTCCCTGGGGAGGGATGTGGGTGAAATAAAGAAAGTTAGAAAGCCCAGCAGGATTCCTGCCCTTACTGGCAGGAAAAACCATAAGCATGCATGCATGGCTGTGCACATGCACATGCATGCCTCTATGTGTGTGTGTGTGTGTGTGTGTGTGTGTGTGTGTGTGTGAGAGAGAGAGAGAGAGAGAGAGAGAGACCTTGATTTGGGAAAGGTTAGTTATCATATTTCCAATGGTTAAAAACAGAGCAGAGCAGATGATTCAGTAAACAATTTTGTTTTATTTATTTACCTTAATGTTTATTTATCTTTAAGAAAGACAGAGACAGGGGGAGAGAGAGAGAAAGACAGAGTGCAAGTGGGGGAAGGGGAGAGAGAGAGGGAGACACAGAATCTGAAGCAGGCTCCAGCCTCTGAGCTATAAGCACAGAGCCTGACATGGGGTTCAAACTCACCAAATGTGAGATCATGACCTGAGCTGAAGTTGGATGCTTAACCTACTGAGCCATCCAGACACCCCTGAGTGAACAATTTTAAAACTGAATTTTGATCCTCTATTTAAAATTTCCCTGGAACAAAGACTGCCGGTCTAATTCCTACATTGACTCTAAGGGTCTCAGTTTGTGAAATGTTGAGCACTAGTTAGAAGTCCTCAGATTACTGGGGCACCTGGGTGGCTCAGTCAGTTGGGCGTCTGACTTCGGCTCAGGTCATGATCTCAGTGTTCATGGGTTTGAGCCCCATATCGGGCTCTGTGCTGACTGCTAGCTCACAGCCTGCAGAGTGTTTCGAGCTGTGTCTCCCTCTCTCTCTCTCTCTGACCCTCCCCTGCTCACACTGTCTCTCTCTCTCTCAGAAATAAATAAAACATTAAAAAAAAAAATCCTCAGATTACCTTACTTTGTCTTTCTCCATCCATTGTCTTTTTTCCTACCATATTCTATAGAAAAAGATGATAACATCATCATAACTTTTCCAGAAGGACAGCCAACTGTCAGAGTGTGCCTCTCTACTTCTCTGGATAGAAGAAAATTCTGAGATCTTTCTCGTTGTCTCTCTATGTCCACCTATCCTTCAAAACACAGACAACATACTTTCTTCATCATGAAGCCTCCTTTAATTCTTCCAAACCAATCAATAAATACATTTTGAGAATTATAAATAAATAAAAGATTTCCCTCCCCTAAACTTTCAAAGAACAAAAAGCACGGGGCGCCTGGGTGGCTTAGTCGGTTAAGCGTCCGACTTTCGTTTAGGTCATGATCTCGCGGTTCGTGGGTTCGAGCCCCGTGTCGGGCTCTGTGCTGACTGCCAGCTCAGAGCCTGGAGCCTGTTTCAGTCTGTGACTCCCTCTCTCTCTGACCCTCCCCTGCTCACGCTGTCTCTCTCTCTCTCTCCTAGAAATAAATAAAAAAACATTAAAAAAAAAAGTTTAAAAAAATTAAAAAAAAAAAACAAAGAACAAAAAGCACAAAGAGCACAAATTCTAATCTATAACTAGAATTTAGTGGATTCCAAGTTCTTGGTTAAGCACTTTATAAATACTAACATTGTAGGTAAATATAACTTTTATCTCCCTCTTGCAACTGATAAAGAGATGCAAGGATGCTTATATGACTTCCCTAAGGCAAGGTAAATGGTGGAGTTATTTGTTTGCAGTATTGATACAGATAATGTACTCTTCAACTTAACTGGTGTTTTTACTATGTATTGTGTACATTTTTCCTTGTAACAATAGTTAACATTTGTAAAAGTCTTTATATTTTACCTATTCATCAGCTCATTAACAGCAAGAACACTTTCGTGATGTGGTTTTTACTATTTTCCTCATTTCATCAATGAGTGGGGCTCTCCACATTCCATGAGAAATGTGTTTGTAGTGCCTTAATTGAGCCAGGTTTGATTATAGATTTCACTCTTCCTCAGACCACTGAACCCCCTTGCCTAGCCTCACTCAAGGTCACATGGTATTTTTATTGCCTTTTGAGGGCCAAGTCTTTCCCTTCATCATAGCTACCATAGCTAAGTTGTGGAGGCAGGGCAGGGACATGTCCCATCCTCAGTCAGGGCTGTTCTAATCTGAACATTTCCTTTACTCCACAGAGGGAAGCTCTCTCTAAAGAGTTGCCTTAAGAAGAGAGTTTTCAGCTACTTCTAAAGTTGTATTGCTTCCAACAGGATTGACAGGTATCATTTTATATTGGGCCATTAAAGGAAGCCATAGGCTGTAAGGAGCCATGTCAATATGACCAGTGGTTTTATATGACCAGGTCAACACATCAAGTTGCTTTCACCAGTCCAAGTCTGGATATTGGTTCACAGAATGGTCTCTTTTCTTCTCTGAGAAGAGAATAAAGGTTCAATTCCATTTGGCCAATATACACTAAGAAAAACTAATGTGGAATAAATTGTTACTTAAATGAATCCCTGTATTAGTTAAAGGACATGTTATAATTTATCCTTTTAGTCAGTCAGTATCTTGAGCATTTACCATGTGCCAGATTCTACGAGCATGTTAGAATTAGGGGTAAAACAATGAACAAGAATTTGTCCACTCCCTCAAAGATTTCATAATCTCATGAGAGAGAGATGCAAGACAGGTATTCAGTGTGATGGTTGCTCACAATGACAAAAGCAGGGTGCTTTGCAATCAAAGACGTGGGTCCCTTACAGTGCAGGGAGTTGGATAAAGCAGAAAGTGGCAATGGAGAGGAAGAAAGTGATTTAAGGAATGAGATACAGGGGAGAGTATTCCTGGCAGTGGAATAGCATGCACACAGGTGAGAGACTAAGGAGAAGACAACAAGATAGAAGTGTAGCTCTCCTGGAATGTACTTGGACAGGAGGACTGGAATGTATTCTGCCTCTCGGGAAGTTAGAGCAACTACTGGTCTCTGAGTGTTATCTTGCTTCACAATCCACTTACCTCAAAACATGTCATTACACACTGAAGGAATTCTCTAGACCTGTGGACAAAAATGTTCCAACTGTTAAAAACAACTGATGATCAAAGTGCCTAGTATCTTGGTTCAGAAATAAATGAATGGAGGATAGTGTTTTCTGGTTACTATGCTGTGTAGTAAACTGCTCCAAATGTAGTGGCTTAAAACAATAACCATTTTATAATGTTTAGATTGTGTAGGTCAGAAGCTCATGAAGGACCAAGGAAGAAGCCTGTTACACATCCATGGCCCCAGGCTACCTCCTATAAAGTGCAAGAATATGTCTTAGGGTAGGGGTGCCTGGGTGGCTCAGTCAGTTAAGTGTCCGACTTCGGCTCAGGTCATGATCTCATGGTTTGTGGGTTTGAGTCCCGTGTCTGGCTCTGTGTTGACAGTTAGCTCAGAGCCTGGAGCCTGCTTCAGATTCTGTATCTCCCTTTCTTTCTGACCTTCCTCTGCTCATGCTGTCTCTCTCTCTCTCAGAAATAAATAAAACATTTTTTAAAATTTTTAAAAAAAGAATATATCTTATGGTAGACCACTAAGTGGGGAGTGTGGGGCCAACCAGAGGAGGGTGAGAGTCTTTTTGGAGGCAGACTTCCTTCTCTGGTTTCCTTGGCCTAGCCCTCGGTAGGCCTTGTGTGGCCTTCCATGGCTGGACTCCTGCTCAGCACCAGGTGACTTGGTTGGGATCTTCATTCTCACTCTACACAAGATTTTATGAATGGACTTTCGTGAAGGGACTAATCTATTGAGACCACAATGGCCCCTCTTGACTACCTTTTATCCTGTTTGCCCTCACCTTTTTTTCTCTTTAGCTCAGAACTAAGCCCAAGTTGCAATGTCCAGATTCTTGCACAAGGACTACTGTCTGTACTTGGTCGGACTCCCAAGGGTTCTCAGACTTCTCAGTTTTATTTTTTTCCTCTTCCACTTCAGCATAATTTGAAGAAGCTTAACAAAGCTATGAATAAGAACCCTATCTCCTTGGTTCCTTTTTAAAATTTTATTTAAAATTATTTTTTGAACAGGTAATTCATTCACCTAGATCAAAATTCTAAGATGAAACTGTGTAGATGAATAGGTTCCTTTCCACACCATCATGTGCCTCATATATCTTTCCAATTTTTCTAGTATAGGACCTCAAAATATTCACTGAATTTTAACAATTAAGCTGCTAGCCAAGTATACATAGAATATGAAATGGATTTAGTATAAAGCTAATGAGCCTTAATCTTCAGGGCACTTCACTAGTCTGGACCCTTTGTTTGGGCTGCTATAACAAACCACCATCAACTGGGTGGCTTACACACAACAGAAATTTATACTCACAGTTTTGAATGGTAGGAAGTCCCAAATCAAGGTGCCCCAGATTTTGTATCTTGTGGAGACCTGCTGCTTGGTTCATAATTATCTTTTCGCTGTGTCCGCACACAGTGGGAGGGAGAGGGAGCTCTCAGAGGTCTCTTTTATAAAAACCCTAATCCCATTCATAAAGACTCCATCCTCATGACCTAATACATTTTATCACATTAGTTAAGACTTTTGACTCTCTTCACTCAAATTTCCCTGGCCAAACTCTCCCTTCTGAAAGGTGTTGGGAGAGTACCTGTGGGCAATTTTAGGCTCTGGCCAAGGAGATACTGAAGTGGGAACACATTTTATGTTTAGGATGATATATTTGTGAGCTTTTCAGTCTCTTCCATGAATAGCTAAGTTATTGTTAAGTGAAGCAATGGCTTTCAGTTATATTCCTACTGTTCACTCACCTACTGTCATAATGTGAATCTGCAAGGCCAGAGTTATTTGCTATATAAAAATGTGTTATGGCACCTTGAGTTGGAAGTATGTGTGAGAAAAAGAAAAGTATTATAGTGCTGGGAGACACCATTTATTAATGAGAATATTATGTTATTTTTCCAGATTTTGTGATATTTGTACTATCAGCACTGTTATATTTTTAATTTTTCCCAAGTCTTTTGCCATTTTAAACACATTTTTACACATTTTTTTTTGTTACTTAGGGTTCTTTTCTTTAGGTACCCAAAATTGTAAGAACTTTTGGTCCCACAGAATATTGATCCTCTCCTATATAAATAGCTCAGCAGGTATCTCATTATTTTCCTTTACTTGTTTGCCTGTCTGTCCACTGGGAATGACCCAAACAGTAGAAGTACAGCCTGTGTTTCCTATACTACAGTCTTGGGACTTTCTTGGCCCTTATCAAAGTCACTGGATCATAATCTCCATCATTACTGTTTATAGCAACAGATTAAAATGCAATCGTTACAAGTCATCTTGGCTATGCCAATGCCTGAGTTAATGAGTTGAGAAAAGGACAAAAAGGAGAAACCTAAAGGCAAAGAGAAGTGGGGGCAGGAGACAGCATCCCCTCTGCTGTCCTTTCTCCACAAACTTTCCTAGTTTTGTTTCTGATTTGCTAAGCTGTCTGTGCTCACGCTTTCCCTGACCTTGAGAGAACACGGTTAGATATGCACAAAGGAGGAACATGAAAAAATCCAGATAAATGAGACAATGACACAACAGACAGAGTCCAAGTCATTTGTTTTCTTTGACAGTGCTTTACCATGCTGGATGGAAGGAGAAAAGACCATCAGTGAAGCAAATGGCTCAAATGGAGTTATAAATCAACTCTGTTCCCTTCAGAGGATTTATTCAGCTGAAGACATGTCCAATTCAGGCCCTCATGGCTTTATTATTAGTTTGCTTATGTGGAGAAATAACAGTTAATACAGTTAACTATCCCAGGGCAGAGGAGTATTATTAAAAAAGAATGCTCTAAAATGTTACTGATTTCTCAAGACACCATCAGATATTTTAAGGTTTGGATTTAATAAAATAAAATACAATTTCTTTCATGGGAATTTTATGTTTTCCCAATCTTTATTACACTGAGTGTTTCATATTTCAAAATCCTAATAAGATCTGTTGAATGGATCCTGACCCAAGTTACAAAAACTATAGCCTTTAGTAGCCACATTGTCATATTCCCCCAGTTATATCTTTCTACTTGATTGAAATCTATGCTTACTCATATTTTACTATTTATTAAATGTACGAAGTATAATGTGATACATTCTGTAATGGAAGGATTGGAGTTCCTAAGCTGGTTTGGGAAAAGGGATGAGGGAAAGAAGAAGCTAGAAAGTTATCTCAACTGAATTTAAGGTTTTTTAAAGAAGGACTACATCCATTTTGTTCTCTAGTCTCTATCCAGTACATTTGAGTTTCTGGAGTTTGGGAGTTATGCTGGTACAGGGAAGGGATGTGAGAGAAGAAAATAGAAATAGTTTCACATAGAGAAAATAGACATCTTCAAAGGAGGAGGAAACAGAGAGATTAACATTAATAATTTCTTGAGGACCTAAAATGTGCTAAAAATGCTGTGTGGATATGGTGAGAGTTACATCTGAGGAGTGGTAATCAGTTAGTAAATACAACCATACCAGAGAGCTTCATATTTTTCAGTAATATTTAAAAAGAGGTCATTTACTTGGAAAGAACCAGGTAGTTGGCAACATAATTGGGCTACAGCTGAAGCCTTCAAACCTCTGAATTAGGATTCATAGGAGGAAATAAATTCCCTTTGTTACTTAAGCCAGTTTCTGTTATTTGCAACTGAAAGCAGTTGAGCTTTATGTCAGATAAGATGAAGGGTAAAAGCAAGAAAAGTGACAAGCTCTCAACAAGCTGTTCTAAACATGCTCTGTGGAACAGCTACAATAGTAGCGTCACCATGGAAGTTGTTAGAAGAGCAAACACTTGGGCCCCACCTCAGATCTACTGAATCTCTGGGGCACGACCCAGGGATGCTTTTTAACAAGCTTTCCAGGTGACTTTTTTATGCTGGCTGAAATCTGAAAGCCAGACAGTTCTGAGAGGCCCCTCCTGTGCATTTCCAACAAGCCACAGGTGCAACGTATGCCAGTGAAAGGCAGACCAGCTTTTGAGTAGCACAACTATAAAACATTCTCTTTCCTGAGTGGATGTTGAAGTAAACACTCTGTAGTTTCCAGGGATGCATCCTAAGATTTTGTTCTTACCAGAGGTACGACGCCCCAACTAATGTGAACTAATTCAAGCTGATTTCTTCCCCAAAGAAGAGGTGAAGCAGCTGGAAAAATATTTCTTCTCTGTTTCAGCAGATCAGTGATAAAGTGTATCCTAGGGAGGGGCACCTGGGGGGCTCGGTTGGTTAGGCACCCATCTTCAGCTTCGGTCATGATCTCGTGGTCTGTGGGTTTGAGCCCCATGTTGGGCTCTGTGCTTACAGCTCAGAGCTTGGACCCTGCTTCAGATTCTGTGTCTCCCTCTCTCTCTCTTCTCCTCCCCTGCTTGTGTTCTCTCTATCAAAAATAAACATTAAAAAAATATTTTTAAGTATATCCTATAGGTTCCTTGGCTGCTAGAAAGAGGACACATCTCTACTGACTTTAAATAAGGAAAGAATGTTTAGTAGAAGGACTCTGCCTAATTCACAGAGGAATCAGAGTGGCTTATAGCAGCAGAAACATGGGACTTTTCTCATTTGAGACCTGTCACTGGATGAGGCAGTTACCACAATCTTGTACTCTTGGTGTCTTCACTCAGGTGGGTTCCTGTGTTATTCCCACTATAAAAAGCCAGACTGGGGATGCCTGGGTGGCTCAATCAGCTAAGGGGCTGACTTCAGCTCAGGTCATGATCTCACAGTCCTTGGGTTCGAGCCCCATATCAGGCTCTGTGCTGACAGCTCAGAGCCTGGACCCTGCTTCAGATTCTGTGTCTCCCTCTCTCTCTGACCCTCCCCCACTCACACTCTGACTCTTTCTCTCAAAAATAAACAAACACTAAAAAAATTATTTTTAAAAAGCCAGACTGGCCTACCTTTGGGTCCCATGATCACACATGTGTTCTGTTCATGATTGGCAGACTCATAAGAATCACATGGATGGACTGGTGCAATACTGTTCCCCCAAAGGAAAAGCTGTTGGACATACAAAGACACAGATACCTGTGATAATGCTTCTAAGACAGAAAAGTGAGGAAGAAGAGGAAATAAAAGACTGTATAAAAAGGCCAAAAGTTGACACATCAGAAGGAAGTTTGAAAAGTTATGACACTGATTAGTGGGATGTATGTATTTAATAAGCAACAGAAACAGTTAAAGAGCGTATGCTAGCTATTCTGCCTTCATGGCAGGTCTCAAGTTTGTTTTATATATAGCAGAGTTTCTCAGTATCTCCACAATTTACAGTTATTCTCTGTTGGGGGTGGGAGGATGCTGACCTGTGCATTGTAAAATGCCTAGCAACATTTTTGGCTCTATTCCCAAGGTACCAGTAACTTCCCCTCCTCCCTCATGACAATTGCACATGTCTCCAGATATTGCCAACCGTCCTCTGGGTCAAAACTGCACCTGGTTTAGAATAACTGATTTAGAGATTTCAGATGTTCTGGAAAAGACATGATCCAGTAAGGATGATTTTCAAGCACTGTTGGGAAAAGGAAAGCTTGCCATTGGTCACAGGAGGCAGGGATAAATTGGCATGGCTTTGTACTTTCTACTCATTCATTTAGATGCAGATGAATGTAAACATCCTTATCAACCAAAGATGCCTTGTCCTTCCTTTTTAAAAAATGTTATTTATTTTTGAGAGAGATAGGCAGAGGCAGACAGAGAATGTGAAGCAGTCTCCTCCCCGACAGCAGAGAGCCCTATGAGGGGCTCAAACTCAACTCACTGTACTGTGAGATCATGAGCTGAGGTGAAGTCAGACCCTCAACTAACTGAGCCTCCCTGGCACCCCTGCCTTGTTCTTCCCAAACATGTATCATATAGGGGAAGTAAAGGCTAACCATTTCTCACTCCTGCTGACTTATATCAGGGTTAAAGACATTTAAAAATAGAATTCTTTCTAAGTGTTGAGTAGGAAGTTAAAGTAAGTGAAGGAACTACAGATTCCAGGTGGTATTTTTGACATATCTTTCCATCTATGAGCCTTTAGAAGAGAAAAATGGTCTCAGAATTGAACATTTGGATACACAGATGGTATTGGCAATCATTTGGACTTCTGAACAATAACCTAAGACACTGGAATGATGGGTTCTTGGATGATGTAGCCTATTTCACTAAAGTGGGAACATTTGTTTGTCACAAAGAGTACTTCTTGAAGAGTGGTCTGCATCAGAATTAATACCCAGAATACCAATTCCTGTATTCTACCAAAAACCCACTGAACCCATTGGGAAAAGAGGATTGGAAGTTAATGAATTTGCAAATCTAAATTGGTGGTATCGGTACTCCTTATGCACTTTGAGAATTTAGTATACTAGATAGTTTATGTGTCAAAGAGCGCCAAATGAGGGAAACTGTGAGTGAAAACATGTTAAGAAAGTTCCAATATGAAGAAACGAACATATATCAAGTATCTGGTAATTCTAAAAACAAAAACAGAACTAAAAAGAGTAAAATGCTAAGTGAAATAAGTCAATTCACTCATAGGTGGAATTTAAGAAATAAAACAGATGGACATATGGGAAGGGGTGGAAGAGAAGAGAAAGAAACAAATCACAAGAAACTCTTAATGATAGAGAACAAACTAAGGGATGATGGAGGGAGGTGGGTGGGACATGGGCTAGAGGGGTGATGGGTACTGAGAAGGGCACTTGTGATGAGCACTGGGTGTTGTATGTAAGTGATGAATCATTGAATTCTATTTCTGAAACCAATATTTCACTGTACATTAACTAAAATTTAAATTAAATAAAAAATAAATAAAATAAAAACAGTAATAAAGAGGACAAAAAATGTATACCTACATATTAACTTGTGAAATTGAGATTATTTAACCTCAGATAATAAACATTAGCCTTGTAAGGACTCTGAGACTTTCTGGGTTTAAGTGTGAGGCCTATTTAGAAAATAATACATCGCTTATGGGAACCTGGGTGGCTCAGTTAGTTAAGCATCCCACTCTTGTTCTCGACTTAGGTCATGATCTCATGGTTCATGAGATAGAGCCCCATGTTGAGCTCTGCACTGACAGCACAGAGCCTGTTTGGGATTCCCTCCTCCCTCCCCCTCCATCTCTCTCTCTGAATCTCTCTTCACCCCTCACTTCTCATGCATGCTCTCAAGATAAATAAACTTAAAGAAAAAAACAATACATTTTTTGGCTAGAATTTGGAGATCTACTGTCTATCAAGAAATATGTTATGGAAATCTGCAAGTTAGATTTGAGAATTTATTTTTGTGAGGACAGAGGGAGAGAAATAACAGTGATATCACAATGAATATAGACTCGAAGCATCAGGGACCACTTACAGAAATGAATAACATTCTGACCAAGAAAGGACGTAAAGTCAATTCTGCAACATCTTCCAAAGCAGTCCTCTGGCTTAAAAAAGGGTTTCTGACAAATTCTTTACTATCTTTTGGATAGTGTCATTCCTGAGAAGGAGATAACGTATGTAGGGGAACTGATATATGGGGTCTAAACATATAGTGAAATGAAAAAAGATTGGTCTTTGGGTAGAAAGC
Source organism: Hyaena hyaena (assembly GCF_003009895.1). NCBI lineage: Eukaryota > Metazoa > Chordata > Mammalia > Carnivora > Hyaenidae > Hyaena > Hyaena hyaena. The sequence goes on along the minus strand of NW_024081092.1, from coordinate 1,334,627 downwards.
TGCCATGTTTATTATAATCAGGGAAGGAAAGACCAAGCATAGTCTGAAGGTAGCTTTATGAAGCAGATTTCAAGTTCAGAGAAAAAGAACAGCCATGACACAGCACTATGGAACATCCAGAGGGGAAGTTTACTAGAGAGATTGCAAAATTATAAAAAAAAAAAAAAAAAAAAAAAAAAAAAAAAAAAAAAAAAAAAAAAAAAATTATAAAAAAAAAAAAAAAAAAAAAAAAAAAAGCAATTGGCATTGTAGAGTGGACTTAATAAAGAACAAAAGGGCATAATTTTAAAAATCAGTGACATTGTACAGAGCTTGCTAAAAAGTGACCAGATTTCCAAAAAAGTACTATGTGTGTGGCAGAATAATTTATCAAACTATCAGTAAGTTTACTCCTTATTTTTCCATCTCTCATTTGAAATAATGATCAGCCCATTTACTTTCTCATAAATTTTTTCTGGAGTGGAAAACAGAAGCTTTTTTGGTTTATGGTTCTTATTTTTCTGTAAAAATCCCTTAAATTTATTATAGAGATGATACCAATCAATGTCGCTGAAAGGTAAACATGAGAGTGTTGTAAAAACACTTTTAAGAGATTTCCTTAGTCTAAGAAAGGGATAAAGGTTAGTAGGTTCTGAAAACAGATAAGTCTCACATCCAACAAAAGACTACCCTCCAGCAAGTTCCCCCAACCACAGAGAGAGTACCTGTATAGTATATAGTTAAGACCATGGATAGCAACCACTGTCATTACGAAAATTAGAAAAGATACCTATGCCCCAGAGAACCAGCAAGATGGGATCCTGCATTTCAGGTCAAGGAGTATCTAAGAAGTCATCAGTATGGACTGATTTAAAAAAAAAAAAAAAAAGGAAAAAAAAAAAGAACCAGAGGAATATTCCTAATCCTCTGGTACTCTATGTTAGAATCTTTGCACAAACTTTGACAGAAGAATAAAGAACTCCAACAAGGTATTACATTACACTTCTCAACATGAACTAGCTGTGTGATACTGGGAAAGTAAATCAGCCTCTTTGTGCTTCAGCTTCTTCTTTTGTAAAGTAAGGATGATATATCTCAAAGTAAAGTGGATTAACTGAGGCAACTTAAATACAGTGGCAACACAGTGTCAGAAATGTAACAGGGACTGGGTCAATAATTTCATTGTTATTTTTTATTTTCCAAGTTAAAAAATATAATAATTCTTGTGATTTCTGGCTGGGTTGACAACAGCAGAAATGCTTGACAGTGTACAAGGGACGGCTTAGTCCATCTAGGTCCTATCTTCCACCAATGAGGGACATTGGAGGTATATGTTCTTAAAATACTAAAGCAAAGAGGCTATGGATTTGGGGACACACAAAAAGAGGTGAAACTCTACATAAAATGCAGTGATTATTGGGGTGCCTGGGTGGCTCAGTCCATTAAGTGTCCATCTCTTGATTTTGGCTCAGGTCATAATCTCATGGTGAGTTCAAGCCCCACATCTGTCTCTATGCTGACAGTGTGGAGTCTGCTTGGGATCTGTCTCCCTCTCTTTCTCTCTCTCTGCGCCTCCCACTTATTCTCTCTCTCTCAAAAATAAATAAAAATAAAAAACTTAAAACAAGCAGTGATTATTGAAAGTGTATATATCAAAGTAAGATTTCTCATTCTGAGCCCCTTTGTCCATCTTCAAAGTGTCCAGCTTCAAAGTGTTAGTAGCTAGGTTTATATATTAGTGATAGAAGCTTGGAGGATTATTCTCTAGAGGAAAATAACATAATTGATACAGAAAAAAGACCTATAGACATTGAAAATTGGAGATGTCTAATATAAAGGCTGGAATACTTTCCAATTAGTTTAGAGTGATGTCTATCAGTCAAGAAGTCCTAAATATGAACATAGTACTTCCAACCAACTCTTTAGGACCCCATTTTTAAATAGGAAATGGAAAGAAAGAATTATTAAACAAAGTATCTATAATGAAAGAGAAAATCAAAACAAAAAATATGCTTAGAAAAATAAAAGACAAAAAAAGAAGAAAATATGTAATAGATTAAAAATTAATATCACAGAGATAAGGAAAGATACTACATCCATGCAAAGCGAACAGGCAGCTTTAAAAACTGAATAATCAGGGGTGCCTGGGTGGCTCAATCGAAGTGTCTGACTTTGGCTCAGGTCATGATTTCACGGTTCATGGGTTCGAGCCCCAAGTTGGGCTCTGTGCTGACTGCCAGCTCAGAGCCTGGAGCCTGTTTCAGATTCTGTATCTCCCTCTCTCTGATCCTCCCCTGTTCATGCTGTCTCTTTCTCTTTCTCAGAAATAAAAAAAATTTTTTTTAAATGAACAATCAGAAAGCAAGAAAGAGTTCCCAGGAATTAAAATATGAGATCTGAAGAAAAAGAAAAATGTTTTAAAGATAAAATTAATGAAATCATCCATAGAGTAAAACAAAAAAGCAAACAGACAAAAGCAGAAGTAAACTTTAGGAAATCAATCTAGAAGGTATCATTTAAACAACAGAAATCTGGGGGGAAATAAACAGGAAATGAAAAGCATGAAATTTTCAAAGAAATAATATAAGAAAATTTATTAGGATATGAATTTCCTAGTTGAAAAGGCCCACTGAGAACTCACCAAAACAAATTGTCATGAATTGGCAAAAACCAATGATAAAATGTTAATTTAAAATTGACCCAGGCAGTAAAAACAGCATATATAAAGACTTTATGTTAAGGATGGTAGTTGTAGATAATGCACTAATGCCTCCTAAATTCTGAGAAGAGACTTTTTTTTTTCCAACATAGAATCATTATGTCCAACTCAATAATCAGTGAGGTGTGAGGGGAAAGGAAAGATAGTTTCAGTCATATACAATCTCTGTCTGTAGAAACCTCTTCTCAAAAAGCTACTGGAAGATGTGTACCACCAAAAACAGGGAGTATATAGAGACATAGGGGAAGATGGATTTGTGGGCCTAGGTAATCAAGAGCAGGAGTAAGAAAAGGAATTCCTAAAATGGTGACAGAATTTCCAGGACCTCAATTGTATAGCAGAACTCATGTAGAACAGCCTCAGAATGGAGTATAGAACAGAGAATCTCAGAAAAGACTCTAAAGGGAAAATGGAAAAAAGAAATGGAATTGGTTGTCTGATAGATTTTATGTTTGCAATATTGTAATAAATCTGTTAAAATGGTAGGAAGAAAGCTTACTGATATATTCATGTAAGCAAATGGAAAAAAGGGGCAAATTTTAACTCCAGTGTAACTAGAAAATTGTATAAGAAATCCAGTGACAGTGGACTATTTGGTTCAGCAGTAATATTTATGTCATCATAACAATAAAAGCACTATGTACAGATTTAACCAAAAATAGCAATGATAACTAGAGTGGGGTAATGTAGGATATAAGAGAAGGGAGAATAAAAGAAAGCTAATATCTTCATTTTCCATAATAGGAAGTCAGTTGAGAATGTATAACCATGATGACATAAAAGATAATAGTATATAAATATATATATGCACACAAATATACATATGTAAAATATATGTGCATACATATATAAAAAGTTAAATATATGTGTGTACATATATTTATGTGTATATAGATTTGTGTGTTTGTACATATATATAAACACACACTATATATATATAAATATATATAAACACAATATATTTACATATATAAACACAATATATTTATAAACACATTTATATATATAAACACAATATATTTATATATATAAATATATACAAATAAACACAAACTATATATATATATCCACTTATATACTTATATATATATATAAACAGACACATGCATTTTAATTTTTGTTTTGGAATAACAAATTTACAGAAAGCTGCCCAAAGATGTCCAGAGAGGTCCCATGTATTCTTTACCTAGTTTTGTAAATAACTGCCTTATGCTTTTCCAGATTGATTATACTGGGTTTCCATTCCCACCAGCATTGTATGTGATCCAGGTTTTCTGCCCCCTTGTCAGCATTTGTTGAGACCACTCTTTTTTATAGTCATTCTGACAGGTGTGTGGTGGTATTTCATTGAGTTTTCCATTTGTCTTCTTTTAATGGCTAAATTCGTTGACCATCTTCGCATATGCTTATTTGCTATCTGTATATGCTTTTCAGTAAAATGTCTGTTTGGGTCTATTCCTATATTCTAATTAAATGTTCTTTTTCTTTTTTTCTCTTTTGTTTACTGTTGAGTTTTGGGAGCTCTTTATGCATTTTACATGTTGATCTCTTATTGAATATGTGTTTTATAAGTATTTTCTCTAGCCTGCACCTTATTGTCTTTTCACCTGCTTAAAAGGGCCTGTTGCAGACAAGTTTTTACTTTGAAAGAAATTTAATTCCTCAATTATCCATTGGAGCATTTCTTTTAAATATCAAGAACAGGAAGTCTTCACATAGCCCTACTTCCCAAAGATTTTTCTCTTATGTTTTTTTTTTCTTTGAATTGAGAGATTTCTGTTGTTTGTTTGCCTATAGATGTCCAGTTACTCTAGCACCATTAAATTTACTTTTGGAACTTTTTCAAAGGTCAGTTGGCCATACTTGTGTTCAGTTATTTCTGCATTCTCTGTTTTGTTCCATTAAATTGCCTATTCCTTTTCCAACACCACTTTTTTTACTACAGACATATGTTTTAACCTCAAGTTGAGTTATTCCTCCCACTTCATTCTTTTCCAAAATTGTTTTAGCTATGATAGGTCCTTTAACTTCCACATACATTTTACAATAGTATTGTCTATATCTATAGAAAAAAAAAAAACTCCGGTAGGATTTTTGATAGGAATTTTGTTAAACCTATAGATCAATTTGGGGAGAATGGACATCTTCACTATCTTAAGTCTTCCAATCAATGAACACAATATTATTAAATTATTTTCCTGAATACTATAGCCTTACTGAATTTCCTCATTAGTTCTGGGAGAGGTTTTTTTTGGTTTTTGTAGAGTCCTTGGTATTTCCTATGTAGACAATCATGTCATCTGCAAATATAGACAGTTTCACTTCTTCCTTTCCAATCTGTATGTTTTTTTTCTTTCCCTAGACTTATTGTGCTGACTAGAATTTCTAATACTATGCTAAACAAGAGTGGTAAAAGTTTATTTTTGTTACTGTAATTTTCAGTTCTGTAATTTTTGTTTCTTTTTTATATCTTTTATTAATTTGGTAATATTTCTTTCTCTTAAATTTTTCTAAGAGCATTTATAATATTCTTATTTTTTGTTCTGGCTGTGTTAAATCTGTGTCAAATAATTCCAGTATCTGATTCATCCCAGTGTCTTTTGATGGTCTTTTCTCTTTCTAGTTGAGATGTTTTCTATTTTTTGGAATGGTAGGTGATTTTGGGTTGGATCATCAAAATCTGGAATATTAGGAGATTCTGAATTCTACTTATATCTTTTATTTTAAATAATAGTCAACCTCTTTAGGTTTAGCATACAGGTCCTGGTCTATTTTTGCAGGCTGTGTTTCCAATGACAATTGAGTTTTCAGAACACTTTCAGTGTGATTCTGGCCTGTTTCCTTTACTTGATGCCGATGGGTCTCTTGTTTCATTCTTGCCTACACCACCTGGAAAGGGACAGATGTGCTTCCTGGACTTGGTAGCTCTGTGTGAGGAGTGGGAAAGTTGGGTCTCTGAGGGTAGAAACTTCTACCCCCTTCCAATCCCTACTGGTGCTACCTCTGTAGTCAGAATGTGCTGTCAGGAGCTCCCTCCCTGGTTTTGTTCATGAGGGAGATGGGAGATGTCAGGCCACTGTTTTTCCTCAAATTCTGTGGTCTCTAATTGTTCTTCTCTCTTTCCACATTTCAGGGTCCTTCTATGCATGACTACTTGCTGTATTATTTCTAGGTTTCTTAGTTGTACTTTTGGGGAGGAACAGGAAAGATGAGTCTATTCCATCTTGTCCCAAACTAAAAATCAATTGTCAGTACATGCATTTTTTAATGTTTCATTTGTATCTGAGAGAGAGAGAGAGAGAAACAGCATGAGCAGGGGAGGGTCAGAGAGAGAGGGAGATACTGGTGCCCCAGTAAATGCATTTTTTAAAATATGGAAACAAATTTTAGAAGAAAGAGCAAAATAATTGAAAACACTTGATCTGGAGGAGCACAATGCAGAGGAGAAAGTCTTTGAGAAAGAACATAGGACTTCTTTTTATTTCCATTCTAAGTCTTTTGATATCATTTGAATTTTAAAACTGCTCAAAACTACTATTAGGTGTGGGGGGCAGAATAATGGCCTTCAAAGATATCCTTCTCTAATTCCTGGAAACTGTAAATATGATGAGATATCCTTTGTGAATATATTAGTTTGTATGGCAACAGGGACTTTACAGATTTAATTGAAGTTACTAATCAATTGACTTTAAAATAGGGAGTTTAGGGGCACCTGGGTGGCTCAGTGGGTTAAGTGTCCAACTTCAACTCAGGTCATGATCTCACGGTTTGTGGGTTCGAGCCCCGCGTCAGGCTCTGAGCTGACAGCTAGCTCAGAGCCTGGAGGCTGTTTCAGATTCTGTGTCTCCCTCTCTCTCTGACCCTCCCCTGCTCATGCTGTCTCTCTCTCAGAAATAAATAAAACATTTAAAAGTTTTTTAAATAATAAAATAAAATAGGGGGTTTATCCTGGATTATCCAGATGGAAGCATTATAACCACATGGACCTTTGAAAACAGAGGGCAAGGACAGAAGAGAAAAATAGAAGACAGTCAAAGAGATATGCTCTGCTAGTATGGAAGAAAGCAAACATCCATGTTGTGAACTGCCAGTGCAGAGGACCAGCCTTCATTTTAGCAGCTAAGAGTGATTTCTAGCTGACAGAAAAGTGACAGGCACCTTAGTCCTACAGCTTCAAAGAACTGCAATCCACCAAAAATATGAATGAGCTTGAAAGTGGACTCTTCCCAAGGGCCTCCAGACAAGAGCCTGGCTTGCAGACACCTTGATTCTGTCTTCTGAAACTCTGAGCAGAGGAGTCATTCCAGAACACCTAGACTTTTGATCTGTAGAACTCTGTGATAGCAAATGGGCACTGAATTTACCACTAAGTTTGTTACAGTTTTTTACATCAGGAAAGAAAACTAAGATATTGGATAAATAAATAATAAATTCATTGAAGAAGAAACATGTAAACAAGACAAAATAATCACACCTTCATAGTCCTTTTATTGTATAACCCATTATATTATGATTAGTTCTATTTATATATGTTTTCCATTCTAAATTATGAATTCTTTGAAGGCTGGGGCTCTGGTGTCTTTTCTATCTTTCTTTTCCTAGCGCTAAGAATAAAGATTTATAGTTAAAAACTACTAATTGGGGCGCCTGGGTGGCTTAGTCGGTTGAGCGTCCGACTTTCGCTTAGGTCACGATCTCGCGGTTCGTGGGTTCGAGCCCCGCGTCGGGCTCTGTGCTGACTGCCAGCTCAGAGCCTGGAGCCTTTTTCTGAGTCTGTGTCTCCCTCTCTCTCTGACCCTCTCCTGCTCACGCTGTCTCTCTCTCTCTCCTAGAAATAAATTAAAAAAAAACAAAACTACTAATTGATGTTGTTGAGAAAATTTATTTTTATGTAAAACAGAATCAACATTAAATGACCACTGAGAAATTGAATTACTCTAAGGTATTAAAATATATAAGGGGATTATAGTCTTACTGCATACACTTTTTTTTCAAGGATTAAGTTATCCAGTTGGGAATAAATTTTCTAACTATAAAATAATAAATTACATTTATCTATCTACTATCAAGCTATCCATCTGTATGTATTATATTGTCTAATTATATTTGTCTAATATATGTCATATTATATATGTCTAATATTTCTAAATTATGCAATAGTTTCTAACATTTTATCATGTAAGAAAAAGATATTTCTACAAGGTAAATGCTTTTTTTTTTGCTTCAGGAAGATTTGGGATAAGATCATAATTTTTAAAAATAGAATAAAAGAAAAAAATCAATATGCCTTTTCTTTTAACATGCTTCTCGATTTGGGGCAAAATAACTCATGCCTTCTTAGGTTTTAAGGCTTTGACAGTGCATGAAGATAATAATTTTTTAATTTAAGTCTAGAAATTATAATCATGAAGGAATTCACATAGACCTCTCCGAAAAAAAACATTTATGTGGTTCCCCTTATTTTTTTGTTATTAGAAAATATTATAGCATAATTTCTTCCTTAATAGTGTATTGATAATGATGGCAAAGATATAATAGCAGTGATAATAACTGATTCTTATGAAATGCTCACCATGTGTTAGATACTGATTTAAAGGATTTTTACGTATAAACTCATTTAATCCTCACAAATTTCTCTGAGTTAGGCATTGCTAACTCCCAAAATAAGCAAACCATGGTTGCCAGGTCAAATCTTAAGTTTGTGCAGAGGTATATGCTAAAAGCATTTAGAAGGAATAAATTTGAAATAAGAAAAGGAACTATACTTTTAAGACACATTCAGAAATTCAAATGACCAAATGACCAAAGCTGTAGAGGGATTTGAGGAGGAGAACCAACATTATTTAATGCATTTCCAATGTTTTTATGGCGCTAAATACAAGATTAAGTCAGTTACTTCTCACCACTTTTCATAGGCTATTGCTATATGACAACATTAATTTATGAAAAGCTAATTTTATAAAGCAGCAAAGTAAGTCAGAGAATGATAAGCACCATATGATTTCACTCATATGTGGAATTTCAGAAAAAAATAACATAGGCAAAGGGAAGGAAAAGTAAGATAAAAACAGAGAGGGAGGCAAACCATGAGAGACTGTTAACTACAGAGAACATATTGAGGGTTAAGGGAGGAAGATAGGGGGAGTGGGCTAAATGAGTGATGGGAATTAAGGAGGACACTTACTGTGATGAGCACTGGGCATTATATGTAAGTGATAAATCACTAAATTCTACTCCTGAAATCAATAGTACACTGTATATTAACTAACTCGAATTTAAGTAAAATCTTGGATGGGAAAAATATAACAGCAACTTTAGTTACCTTGAAAATGATATGGTCACTTAACAATGTGACCTTGGGGCTGTTCCAATATATAAGCAAATTTCATTTTCGGACTTTTTGTTGAGTTTGATTTGTTGACACTTAAATAAATTAGCCAATGTTAATATCCTTTAAGATGATGCTAATGTCAATGACAGTGCTCATGCATGAGAACTGAGACAATAAATTCTAATGTGGAATAATAATCATTATTATTAGCTCTTAGCTACTAATTATTGAGTGGCTACTCTGAAACACACAGTGTGTTATGTATCTTACATATATTAACTCATTTCATTCTATTAGTCACTGTTCTACCTTTTTTATAGATGAGGAAATTTAGGTTTGGAGAAGTTTACTAATTGGCTCTAGTTTCTATATTTTCTAATTGACTTAGCTGGGATTCAAAGGCTCTAAAATATACCAGACTGGGGGTGCCTGGGTGACTTAGTTGGTTAAACATCTGGCTTTGGCTCAGGCCATGATCTTATGGTTCATGGGTTCGAGCCCTGCTTTGGGCTCTGTGCTGACAGCTCAGAGCCTGGAGCCTGCTTCAGAGTCTGAATGTCTGTCTGTCTGTCTGTCTCTCCCCCTTCCCTGCCTGCACTCTGTCTCTCTCTCTTTCTCTCAAAAATAAACATTAATTAACAAAAGAAAAGATAAAAACCATATGATCCTGTTGATAGATGCAGAAAAAGCATTTGACAAAATACAGCACCCTTTCTTAATAAAGACCCTTGAGAAAGTCAGAATAGAATGAACTTACTTAAACATCACAAAAGCCATTTACAAGAAACACACAACTAATATCATCCTCAATGGGGAAAAACTTAGAGCTTTCCTACTGAGATTAGGAACAAGACAGGGGTGTCCACTCTCACCACTGTTGTTTAACATAGTGCTGAAGTCCTAGCATCAGCAATCAGAGAGCAAAAGGAAATAAAAGGCATCAGAATTGGCAAAGATGAAGTCAAATTTTCACTTTTCGCAGATGACATGATACTCTACATGGAAAACCCAACAGGCTCCACCAGAAGCCTATTAGAACTGATCCATAAATTCAGCAAAGTCACAGGGTACAAAATCAATATACAAAAGTCAGTTGCATTTTTATACATCAATAATGAAGCAACAGAAAGAGAAATCAAGAAACTTTTCCCATTCACAATTGCACAAAAAACCATAAAACACCTAGGAATAAACCTAACCAAAGATATATGAGATCTGTATGATGAAAACTATAGAAAACTTATGAAGGAAATTGAAGAAGACACAAAGAAATGGAAAAACATTCCATGCTCATGGATCAGAAGAATATAGTTAAAATGTTATTAGTACCCAAAGCAATCTACACATTCAATGCAATCCCAATCAAACTTGTACCAGCATTCTTCTCAAAGCTAAAAAAACTATCCTAAAATTTGTATGAAACCACAAAAGACCCCGAATGGCCAAAGTAATATTGAAGAAGAAAACCAAACCAGGAGGCATCACCATCCCAGACTTTAGTCTCTACCACAAAGCTGTAATCATCAAGACAGTATGGTACTGGCACAAAACCAGACACATACATCAATGGAATAGAATAGAGAACTCAGAATTGGACCCACAAATGTACAGCCAGTTAATCTTTGACAAAGCAAGAAAGAATATCCAATGGAAAAAAGACAGCCTCTTTAACAGATGGTGCTAGGAGACCTGGATGGCAACATGCAAAAGAGTGAAACTAGATCACTTTCTTAAACCATACACAAAAATAAACTCAAAATGGATGAAGGACCTGAATGTGAGACAGGAAACTCTCAAAACCCTAGAAGAGAAAGCAGGAAACAACCTCCTTAACCTCAACCACTGCAATTTCTTACTTGACACATCCCCAAAGGCAAGGGAATCAAGAGCAAAAATGAACTATTGGGACCTCATCAAGATTAAAAGCTTCTGCACGGTTAAGGAAACAATTCATAAAACTAATAGGCAACCGACGGAATAGGAAAAGATGGTTGCAAATGACATAGTAGATAAAGGGCTAGTATCCAAAATCTATAAGGAACTCACCAAACTCCACTCCTGAAAAACAAAGAACCCAGTGAAGAAATGGGCAGAAGATATGAGCCAACACTTCTTCAAAGAGGACACCCAGATGGCCAACAGACACATGAAATGATGTTCAGCATCCCTCCTCATCAAGGAAATACAAATCAAAACCACAATGAGATACCACCTCATGCCAGTCAGAGTGGATACAACTAACAAATCAGGAGACTCTAGATGCTGGCTAGGATGTGGAGAAACCAGCATCCTCCTACACTATTGGTGGGAATGTAAACTGGCGCAGCCCCTCTGGAAAACAGTGTGGAGGTTCCTCAAAAACTTAACAATAGAACTCCCCCAGGACCCAGCAATAAGCACTGCTAGGAATTTACCCAAGGGATACAGGAGTGCTGATGCATAGGGGCACATGTACTCCAATGTTCATAGCAGCACTCTCAACAAGAGTCAAATCATGTAAAGAGCCCAAATGTCCATCAACTGATGAATGGATCAAGAATATGTGGTTTATGGGGGCGCCTGGGTGGCTCAGTCGGTTAAGCGTCCGACTTTGGCTCAGGTCATGATCTCACGGTTCATGGGTTCGAGCCCCGCGTCGGGCTCTGTTGACAGCCAGCCAGAACCTAGAGCCTGTTTCGGATTCTGTGTCTCCTTCTCTCTCTGACTCTCCCCTGCTCACGCTCTCTCTCTGTCTCTGTCTGTGTCTCTCTCTCAGAAACAAAAAATTAAAAATTTAAAAAAGAGTATATGTTTTATGGTTACAATGGAATACTACATGGTAATGAGAAAGAATGACATCTGGCCATTTGTAGCACCATGGATCGATCCTGAAGGTGTTATGCTGAGCAAAATAAGTCAGGTAGAGAAGGACAGATACCATATGTTTTCACTTGTAAGTGGAACAGGATAAACTTAACAGAGGACCATGGGGTAGGAGAAGGGGGAAACATAGTTGGGGAGAGGGAGGGAGGCAAACCATGAGAGATTTTTGAATACTGAGAACAAACTGAGGGCTGATGGGGGTGGGAGAGAGGGGAAGAAGGGTGATGGGCATGGAGGAGGGCTCTTGTGATGACTGGATGTTATATGGAAACCAACTTGACAATAAACTGTAAAAGAAAAAAATAATTAAAAAATTTTAAAAATATACGAAACTTATCTCTCTGATAAAAAGCAATTTACATTTGGTTTCTAAATATTCTTTCTTGAATTTGGCTAAAAGTGTTTTCCTCTAAGGAATATAGGCTTTAAATATGTAAGGAGTGAATAGATATGGAAGTCCTTGTTAGGGGCAGTTTGTCAAAACCTCTTAGGGCATTTGTTTGGCTTTATGAAAATTTCAATTTTGTCATAGCTCTTCCAAAGAAAAACTGATTATTAAGGGACATGTTTTTCTATCTCATAGGAAAGATGTTATATGTACTGATTTTTCAAACCAAACTAAGATCTTTTCTTGGCCCCACCATTTACTAGTTTTGTGACACTGAGCAATTTTCTTATGCTATGTCATGTTTCTCATATGTTGAACAGGAATATTAACTGTACTGCCTTTATATGGTATTTAATAAAATAAAATTAGGAGACATGTAAAATCTATCACAGTACCTAGCACATAGTAGATTGCTAAATATATATTAGTCAGCTATTATTTTGATGTAAAATTTCATTCTATGTAGAAGTACATAAAATGTCAACATAAAGTTGAATCTTTAATAGCTGTTTTCACCTCTCTAAGTCTTTTATGTGCTATGGCAGATGGCATTGGTTACCTATCTAACAGCTATATTCCTCTCCTTTTTTATTTTGAGAGCAATATATGCCTTCCATGATAGAGATTTAACATTCCAGACTTCCACGTGGCCACCCATGCTTGCACACAGAGCATGAGGATATGACCCACAACTAACCAATGGGACCTTAAGGTAAGTATTTTGGGGGACCTAAAGCTAAGTTTTCTTGACGGAAAAGAAAATTCTTTTTTCTTTTTCTTAAAAAAGAGGTATGCCAGGAGAAAAATACCCTACTTTCTCTTTCTGATGTGGCAGGATATGGTGTGCCTTGGAGTGTAGTAGTCATTTTGTGATTATGCAAAGGGAATGCCATAAAGAAGAAAGTTGAGGATGGTAGAGCTGAAACAATGTGTAGTTGTTCCCTAGTTATGGGTTGCTATAGCAAATTACCATAAATTTTGGGGCTTAAAACAAAAGAAATTGAGTACCTCGGAATTTTAGATGCTACAAATTTGGTATCAGGGTATCAAAAGAGCCATGATCCCTCTGAAACCTGTAAGGAAATCCTTCTTGGCCTGTCTCTAACTTCTGACTATTTGTTAGCAACTTTTGGCATCTCTTGGCTTGCAGATCATCTCTCCAATCTTCTATCTTGACATGGTGGTCTCCCTGCATCTGTTTTTATTTTCCCTCTGTGCATGTCTGTCTCTATGTCCAAATTTCTCCTTTTTATAAGGATACAAGTAATACTGTATTAAGGTCCACCTTACTTTAACTGGATTGCCTCTATTAAGATCCTATTTCCAAATAAGTTCACGTTCTCAGTCACTGGAGAATACGGCTTCAACATATCTATTGGGGTGATATAATTTAACCCACAACATGGTGGAAAATGCGTGGTCCCTACTGACATCAATGGGACATATAGTTCTAACACTAGTATCACATTTTCTTTTGATTTCTCTGTTATAGAGACATTTTGTTATGACATATGGCATAAGCCACTTTTAGATGGGTATTCTGTTACTTTCGGCTGGAATCATCTTAACTGATCCACATACTTTAGTTTTTTTATTTTTATAACAACATCAAAGTATGTCACACACAATATGGCAAGATTCAAGTTATGAATCCAGTTCTATCTGGTTCCAATGCTAATGCATTTAGTTATTCTTCTACACTGCCTCTTCTATTCATTAATACATGACTTCATCTATCCTTTATAATTCCAACTTAGCACAGTAACTTTTGTCCCAGTAAAAACTTAATAAATGTTTGCAGAATTGAATTTACTTAAATTGAATCCTTCATACTAAATGTTCTCTTCATTCCAAAAAGATAATGGAGAAATAAAAAAGCAACCATTAACTTAAGATTTTTGATTTTCATGTCTTTAGAGATGAATTTTTCCCCAAATGCAGCTTTCTAGATATGTAGCTGTTCATCCAAAGAGAAGTATGGTTGTGAAATAAGCAGTATCAGATCAGCTCCAGGTCCCTTTACTGTTTGCTCCCACAAGGCAGGCTAAGTCATTTTTCTCTAGGAGGCAGCTTAAAAGCATTTCTTTAACTTTATGCAGTGCTAGAAGCAAGTTGCTACTACCCCATATGTCTAGTATTCTGATCTAAAGTCCTTAGCTTCCTTACTCTCTTATTCAATGCAGGTGTCCCTCTTATGAGTAGGTAAAAATAACAATTTTGGTATAGCTATTTTAAATCAGAAGAAAACATTCCCAGAGGTTATTTAAAGTAAACAACAACAACAAAATACATAAAGTAGAGCTCTATTTTAGCCCTTTGGATTCAATCTATGAGAAAGGAGACTATTTTTAATGGGTCTTGATCCCTCCCTCAATCTCCTTCTCATACATTTAGTATATCCAGTAAGGCACATCCCTAACCTCTAGAAACTTATGTTCTAGTGTGGAGACAGCCACATTAGCAAATAATACTGCTATGCGGTATGCAATATTTCTTAGATGTATGTAAGGTCCTGTGGAGATACAGAGAAAGAATGGTTCCCCTGGAAGGTAGGTCCCATTCAGGTTTTGAAATTGATGCCGTGTCTCAAAGATTGAAAACCAGTTTGTCAAGCAGGAGAAAAGAAAGCCTATTCCACAGTGGGGGGGGGGGGGGTCAGTGTGAGAAAACTCATGTGAAACAGTACAGAGTAGTTTTCAGTATTCCCTTTCACTCAAAGAAGATACACAAGGGAGGGCAACTTGCAGGGGTTGAGGTTGGAAAGGGAGGCAGTGTGGAGTCTTCTCACATCCCTTATATTCTCACTCTGTTTCACCACAGAGTAAATGAAGAGATCTGCCCTCACCTTACACAACTGTCCTGCTGGAGCTTTCTTGCCGCCCATTCTTTATACCAGTTCTATACGTTGTGTTTCAGACAAGTTTCATTTGTTTCTGGTCCTCATGCTTTTGTCCTCAACTCTTCATAGTTGTTTTTGTTTGTTTGTTGTTGTTGGGGGGGTGGATGACTGCTCTTTTATTTGCTGCTAATGAACTTTGGGGCCCCTTGTGTGGACTTGGTTGTCATTCCATCACCAAGTTTCAGCTTTTGTTCCCCTCTGGGAGGGGTAAGTGACCGGAGGTGTTTTTTTCATCACAAGCAGCAGTAGGCCCACAGTGTTGTCAGGGTATCGTGTTGGGGAAATGTTCAGCTTTGTCCAAGAGGAAGTGGAAGTGCTGGACTTTGATCTTCAGAGGCAACATGGCAGGGACTTCACAGTGGGCCATGCAGGATAACTGGTTCAAGGTAATCATCAGTGGTGAAGGTCACCTGCTTCCCTCCAGCCTGTGGCATCACTGAACTCACAGAACAGAGGGAGAAGAGAAGATCAGCACCAACTACAGGGTACTGATGGTGCCACAGTGGACATCCAGGCCGCAGCACCAGGGCGTGGAGTGCAGGTCCAAAGGCCACAGTCTTGGAAGTCTGCATCTGCAAGCAGTGCCTGGACCAGGGGTCGGCCAAGGCTGCCATACTAGGGAGGCCCAGAAGATGCGCTGTACCACAGCACAGCTCAAGAACTAAGAAGTGGCTCCACACACACACACAAGAAAAGCATGTTCTGTGGCAAAGCTGCATCGCATGGGACACCGTTACCTAGGTATTGCCTTGGCCTGCATGGCATCGCTTCTGGGGTGGGACTTCTGTCTCAACTCTTCATATTTGACTTAAGGCATTTCTGCCGATTTCTACGCACATCTTTTACTGTTCTCTCTCCTGAAACATTTTTTGAGAGTATTTCAGATAAACACAAATCTCAGTTTTTGTTGGCTTTCTCTTTAATCCTGCCACGGGTAACACTCCCACAGGTCATACTGCAAAAAGTTTGTACAATATGCTAAAGCATTTTGATTTTATTTTGAGGCCAACAGTGAACAATTAATGATGCATAAGCAAATGAGTGACATGAGCAGATTTGCATTTTGGGAAATGTCCCTCTAGTTGAAATGTAGAAATGAATTGGAATATGATAAAAGTAGAGGCAGGGAAACCCATGGAGTTGTTTGTAATGATTGAGACATGAATAGTGACAGGCAACTGGTCAAAGAAGACAGGGAATTGGATTCAAGAGTCAGTCAGTAGGTACCACGTCCCATTATCACCAATCACCACAATCAAATTAGGTCAATTTTCTCTTTCATTTCTTAAAAGGACCTACCAATGTCTATATATTTTCCTCTTGTTTTATCCCTTAAATCCACCTCTCAAACTAAAATAAGCAATTATTAATACATAGAAATAAACTTCTAGAGCTGAATTTGACCTCATCTAAGGCAATTCCCTCATTAATGAAAGAATGGAGGTCTCACTGTGAAGGGCCACACATATGGTTGCTCTCCTTCTTTCTAATCTACTTTTCATGCCATTATACAAGAACTTTTGTTTTCCTTTCCACTCCTCATTTTCACTTAGGTACATTCTCCATCAAACAGAAGTACACATTACTTCCATATTCTGCATTCTTTCTCCAGGGAGTAGACAGGACTCAGAGAAGTATTAGAAGAGGGACACAAAATCCATGTGCAAGCAGTAATGACACTACTTACCCACTGAGCCCCATCCCCAAGTCACTGGGCTTGAGAACTCTCTCCTGTATTGTTAGGTTCTGCACTATAATCCTGCCTGCTTCCAGTCCAATGGTTATGTCTCCCCTTGGAAAGCTCACACTGTCTGTTTGGGGGTGACTTTAAATGGAATGTCACCCAAGTGACACCTTTGTGGCTTGTCATCAGCATCTTCCATTAAGTACAGCCATGTGAGTGTCTGATGGACTGTGTGAAACAGGCAATTTCCCAATTATAAGTACCTTCACTTATTTTAACAGCCTCGAGCCCTGTCACACACTTCTGTTGAAGGAAGCTATTGCTTTTCAGTTTGTCACAGAATGTGATGCCCTTATATAATAGCTTTCTGTATCTCAGCGCTTACTTTTAAAAGCCCATCGGCTACTTCCGTGTTACTGACAGCTGTTGTTACATTAAATTTCTAAGTAAAATAATTATTTTGGGGGAGATTCAGGATGAAAGAGTTTTGTGAATGCCAAATTTCTTTTTCTGGGTTCACTTCAGGAAGTACTAATTTCTTATTATCCACTTTTTGTAACTAACTCCAGAGTATGAAGATGTCTCAAAATTCTGTAACCAATCTATATTGTCTGCATTCCATTGTCTTTAATGTACTTCAGCATTTCTTTAATCTCTCCTACAGAGAAGAAATTCCACCTAGTCTTATTTTTTTTTTAAGTGGGATTTCTCCTTTGTGCAAAATGAAATGTACCTTCAAAAGTGTCTCAGTAAATAACATTTCTCCTTCACAGCTAAATACATTTACATCTTGAAAAAATAAGTGCAGGGGCGCCTGGGTGGCTTAGTCGGTTAAGCATCCGACTTTCGCTTAGGTCATGATCTCGCGGTTCATAGGTTCGAGCCCGGCGTCGGGCTCATCTCTGTGCTGACTGTCAGCTCAGAGCCTGGAGCCTGTTTCAGTCTGTGACTCGCTCTCTCTCTGACCCTCCCCTGCTCACGCTGTCTCTCTCTCTCCTAGAAATAAATAAAACATTTAAAAAAATTTAAAAAAAAAAAGAAAAAATAAGTGCAAACATTATCAAATGCAGCACATTAGTAGACTTTATGATCTATAATAAACTTTAGAGGTCTTTTTGTCTACTCTTTTGAAAACCAATTCATACTACACACTCAGTGGTCACTGTCTACTGTAAAATATAGAATGTGAGACTGGAAGAAGGGGAATCTGAGCTCACTCCCACAGAGGGGAATGGTGAAAGAATAGTCATAAGAGGGTAAACAATTTGTCATACTTATCAGTAAATCAATGGATGGAAAATTCAGATCTAATCTGCATATGAGGAAAATGGGACACAGAAAAAATATTTGCTCAAGGTCACACACTGGCTGTTTGAAGATGCTCCCCTGAGTCTCCTGGTTGTGCTTCTTGTATATTACATGGTAGCTGCTATTTGGCCCATTACTTATACTAAGTATCTTGTCAGTAAAGAGAGATCTTTACTTAAGATAATAGAGATTAGAGTCCAAGAGGTCTGTTCATATTCTTACTTCTCCACTCTGTGACTGAGGGGTAAGATGTTTTAGCTTTATAAACTTCAATCATTTCAACTTTAATATGGTAATATGTATGACAGTACATATAAATAGACATTAAATGATAAATGCATGTAAAATTTTTTGCTGAAGTCTGATACCATGCTTAATAAAAGTTGAGTCATTATTATTACTGCTTTTTTAAAAAACATATATGTATACACATATATATATGTCTAAAACAAATAATAGTAAATAATGGAGTTTCCACCTCATTTTATCTCTAAGTTGGAAGGCTTCCATTGCTTCTACTTAATTCTTAGGATCCTCATCAAACCCTCCTTTTCCACTCTACTTTGGTGCTACCAAAACAGCAATCTTATCTACAGAGTCTTTGAAATTCCCTTGAGAGTCTTTGTAATGTGAAGCCCCTACCAATTCCATCAGGACATTTTCTTAGAATATAATCAAATATCATCACTCTAAGAAAACATTGCCTAATATCTACATTGTCTTCTAATCATACGTTCAATTGTTGTTAAATCATATTTCTGTCTTAGACATGAACATAATCTTCCAAGTGTTTGGAAGGCATATTTTTACCTATTTATCATATTTAACTTATCCATCACCAGATCTTATTATACCTTAAACTCCTTCTCTTCAATGACACTGTTACAGTGTCTTTTCAGTCATTGTTTATTTTCCCCTTACTTCTAGTGGTTCTCCTTGGAAATCAGGCCTTCACACTGGTTCTTCTCCAGTGAAGAGGGAATATATCTATATATCTATGTCTATTGGTTTTGTTTTTGTGGAGAACCCTGACTAATATGCCAAGTTATGTGACTTGACAAAGGAAAAGGAACTTGGCATATGTGTAAGTTAAGGATCTTGAGATAGAAAGATTATCTTGAATCATCCAGGTAGGTCCAGCATAATCACAAGGGAGGCAGGAGAGGCAGAGTTAGAGAGAATTTGGAGTTGAAGGAAGCCTGGCTGACTTTGAAGATGAAGGAAGGGGCAATAAGGCAAGAAAATTATGAGACCTCTAAAGCTGTGAAAGGCAAAGAGACAGATTCCTCCTAGAGTATCCAGAAGAATATAGCCCTGCCAACACCATGATTTTAGTGAAGTGAAAGCTATTTTAGATTCCTGACCTTCTGAACTATAAGGTAATACATTTATATTGTTTTAAGTCAACAAGTTTTTGTCATTTTGTTACAGCAGCACTAGGAAACTAATATGGATTTTGGTGCATGGAAGTGGGATGGTGCTATGTGAATCTGAATAACTAAAGTGTGGAAGCATTTAGGAATTGGGCAATGGGCAGAAGATGAAAGAATTTTGAGGGACATATAGAAAAGTCTAGATTGCCTTTAATAGACTGTTAATATAAATGTCGACATTAACAACTCTACTAGTGAAAACTCAGAATGAAGTGAAAAGCACAGTAGAGAAAACGTATATTGCCTTGGTGCACCATAAATCATTATAAGAAGACTGAAATATGAGCATTGGTAGAAATACGAGCATTAAAGATATTGCTGTTGAGGGATCAGAAGAAAATGAGGAACATATTATTGGAAACTAAAGGAAAGAAGATCCTTGTCATATTGTGGTGGAAAGTTTTTGACTCCTGATTTTGGCTCAGGTCATGATCCCAGGGCCTGTGGGCTCAAGCCCCATGTCAGGCTCCATGCGGAGTATGAAGCCTGCTTGGAATTCTCTCGCTCTCTCTGTCTTCCTCTGGCCCTCTTCCCTGCGTGCTTGCTCGCTCTCTCGCTCTCTCTCTCTCTCTCATAAATAAGTAAATAAATAAATATTAACACCAAAAACAAAAAATGGAATGGAAAAAGGGCAAATATGTGAAGTACAAAAGAAGAAAAATATATATACATGTATATATATAATTTCTAAATTTGAAAATGTGTAAGAGGAATAAAAAGAGAAGGTATACACACTTGAGATGGTTAATAGTGTTTTAGAAAAACAAGAATTATATGACCAAATAACAAAATATATGGAAATGGAGATAATGGAAGAAATGATAAAGGACTTAGAAGAAAAACCCAGGGGCTTTTACTTGCTAACAGTGGGACTTATAGAAGAGGAAGGAGCTAGCATAAGAGATACAATGGTTAACAAATGACAGAAGAAAATCTCTGTGAATTTAAAAACTGTTAAATTGGGGTGACTCCATGGTTCAGTGAGTTGAGCATCACACTCTTGGTTTTTGGCTCAGGTCATGATCTCAAGGTTCATGCTTTGTGCTGACAGGCAGAGCCTACTTGGGATGGGATTCATTCCCTCTCTCTCTCTGCCTCTCCTCCACTCGCATGCAGGCTCATTTTCTCTCTCAAAACTAAAACATTAAAAAAATAAAAGCATAAAAATATTTAAATCTTCTAATTTAAAGTCCTCTCCATGTTCAGGCAAGATGAAGAAAACAAGATATCAATGTAAAAATGTCCTGATAAAACATGTGAACACTAAATATAAAGACTTTTTTTTTTTAAAGATAAAGATTTTTTTTAGTGTTTAGTTTTGAGAGAGAGAGAAGACAGTATGAGCAGGGGAGGAGCAATGAGAGAGAGGGAGACACAGAATCTGAAGCAGGATCCAAGGTCTGAGCTATCAGCACAGAGCTGGACAATGGGCTCAAACTCATGAACTGTGAGATTATGATTTGAGATCATGAAGTCAGATGCTTAACCAACTAAGCCACCCAGGAGCCTCAAGAAAAATAATTTTTAGAAGATTAAAATAACGATTTAAATTTGAAAAATTCCTGACAGAAAAATAAATTTTTAATAAAATATTAGTCACATCACACATTTAATCTAAAATAATAGAAATCTAGAAGACAAAGAATGACAGCTACAGATGATGAAAAGAACTACTACACTAGACTCTTCATTTTTTAAGTTAATTGTTAAGTAATCTCTGTACTCAACATGGACTCAAACTCACAACCCTGAGATCAAGAGTTGCATGCTCTACTGTCTGTGCCAGCCAGGCACCCCAGAACTACTACACTAGACTCTTATACCCAGTCAGATATTATTTATCTGTCAGGATAAAAGGAAATAATTTGTAGATATTCAAATATTTGAAGAATATATCTATTTGATAAAAATATTCCTGAAAGGATTCTAACAAATCAAGAAATGAAACTTATCAGACAATCAAGATGGGAGAATTAGCAATGATTAATTCAATCTCTCTCTCAATTGATTCAATCTCTCTCTCTCTCTAACCTCTATATATGTATATAAATGGATAATGATAGTGTAAGAATGTATAACAAAAATTCTAAACAAGAACTCTTAAGCTAATATAGTCATATTGTAAAGGAAAACTTGATAATCACCTGTGATTAGATATTCTAAATTATCTTAACAAATATAGGTATCCAGGAAGTAGAAGACTAGCAAGAAATGTTAAAACTTTCTAAACTTATCCTGGAGTAAGCAAAGGGTTAGCGAAGTAAAATACACTAAACTGTTTATCTTAATACAGTATAAAATAAAGCAAGAGAAACAGGAAATATAGAGATGTAATATATTTGGTATTTTGTTTTCAATATTATACTGAATATATAGATTTATAAATATAGATAGATATAGATGTCTGAATTTCAGGAAATGAAAGGCAAACATGGCAGTTTGGAAGAATATAAATAATCCCTAATAGAAAGGAAGAAATGTTGAATAAAAACTGATTAAAACCAAAATAAAATGAAGAAAATGAATAAGAAGAAAAACTAAAGTGATGAACATAACATAAAATGGACAGAATAAAACCAAGTATATCAGTTGTTACAACAAATGTGAGATAACTTATCTTATTAAAATAAAAAACAATGGAGAAAATACATATTTTTCAATAAATACTTTGATTAATTGAGTATTCATAGGGAAACAAATAAAATTGGATGCTTCCCACACAGAACAAAAACATTAACCTTAGACAGTTTGTAGACCAAAATAAAAAAGGAAACTCTATAAGGCTTTCAGAAGAGCATATGAGAAAATATCATCACCTAGTATTATAGAAAAACTGCCTATGCAAAAAAAATGAACCATTTAATAAAAGACTGACATCTTAATTAAAGTGATTAAAAAAAAGAGGTATGTGTATCACATATATCTAGCAAAGGAGTTGTACCAGAATATATAAAAGCATCTGAAAAAACAATAAGAGTAAAAGAGGAATCTCAAAAGAATATTAGGCATAAGACTTGAACTTTTACTTCTATAGATAGGAAATCCAAATGGTCAATGAACATTAAAAAATGGATAATATCATTAATAATGAGGATAAAAATTAAACCACACCCACTAACACCAGAGTAGTAGGTAGACAAAAATAGGAAAGTCTGACAATACTAAGTGTTATCAAGGATGTCAACCAAAAGATATTCATATTTACTCCTGGTGATACTGAAATTAATTCATTTACACTGGAAAATGGTTTGGCATTATCAAGTAAAGTTTAGGATGCACGTGACTTAAGATGCAGTTGTTCTACTCAAGATAGATATCCTAGAAAATCCATGCATGTGTGCACTAAGATACATGTTCGAGAATGTTTAGAGCAGCATGGCCAAAGCTAGAAAAAAGTGTCTCAATAAGAGAATGGATAAATGCTGGTGTATTCATATAAGAGAATTCTACACAATGATGAAAATGGACTTGAGCTATATGCAAGAACATGGACGAATCTTACAAATAGACTGCTGAAAAAAGGAACAGGATATGAAATAATGAATACAGTATAATTCAAAACCAGGTATGAGGTTTCAAACTTAAGAGCGGCAATAGTACTCTGCCTCAAAATTTCACTAGAACCTGCTCACACATGTAAAATCTTCTCAAAATTTATGATTATTTTTTTAAATTAATTTATTTATTTTGAGAGAGAGAGAGAGAGAGAGAGCGAGCACACAAGCAGGGAAGGGGCAGAGAGAAAGAGAAGAAGAGAGAGAATCCCAAACAGGTTCCCTGCTGTCAGTGCAGAGCCCAATACAAGACTTGATCCCATGACGCTGAGATCATGGCTTGAGCTTAAATCAAGAGTCAGATGTATAATCCACTGAGCCATCCAGATGTCCCTCAAAATTTATAATTTATGTATGCCATCTCTTTCTGATGGATTATGATCTGATTCAATTGTAAAAATTATGGTAAAATTGATTTGGAAACACTATTATTGTTGGTTGTACTTTCCAAAGTCAGCCACAAAATTATTTCCTACCATGCATGCTTTTCCTACAGGACATTCCTACAACAGATAGATGAGATTTATGTTCTGTCCTCTTAAAACTGGTTGAGTATGTCCCAGCCAGGTGATGCTGTATGACCTCTGAAGCTAGGTCAAAAGAGGTGATACAGTTTCCTTCTGATTCTCTTAGGACTCTCACTCCTAGAATTCAGTCACTATGTATGAGAAAGCCTAATCAGCCTACAGAGTAGTCATTTTTAAGGGTTCATATGTAGGTATGAAGTCCCAGTAGATAGCCAGCAAAATCCATGCATATGAGTGAACAAACATTCAAATGACTCCAGATCTCAGTTACTGAGCCATTCCTAACCATTGAATCTTTCTATATGAGGCTCCAGAGAGGAGAATCACAGAGGAGAAACAACCTATTCCCACAGTAATATTTATGACTTCCTAACCTACAGAATCCATGAGTATAATGAATTAGTTTTTGCTTTATGTCACTAAGTTGGGTTTGTTGTGAAGCAAAGTAATCAGAAGAGATTTTGGTACCAGAAGATGTGTATTACTATCACAAAAGTCTATCTTTGACTTTGGGACTATTCAGTGTGTGAAAACCAGAAGGCCTAAAAAAATGTATTAGTGGATCCAAGAGAGTTTTGAGGAGGCCATAAGCAAAGGCTTGAAGAAAATAAGTAACATTTCAGTAGTAGTTGGAGGAAAGGGGAACCTTGTTACTTATTAGTGTAAACTTTGGCAACACACTCACCTGCAATGAAGAAAACAAGATGTATATCTAATAAAGTTGATGATATCGCTGAGGAGATTTCCAGGAAGACTACTGAAAGTGCCACCTGGGTTTCTCTCCCTGCATAATAAACATGACAAGATGGAGATAAGCAAAATATATATGTATAAAATCTAAAGGAACCATCACTTGTTGGGTTCAAAAATATAACTATTTCATTCCCACCTTCTCCAGATGTCAAATTATTCCGAATTTAAGAAGTGAGCTCCAAAGATCAAAATTAAGGTAGGTCTGACGGATCCTTTGTTAAGACATCAAAAATATGTAAGGCAATGTTTTATAGAACCTCTCAGACTGACAAAAAGTTCAAAAACGGGGGTGGGTATCTTGAAGATCTTCTCCAGTAAGGTTTTTAGGCATTCTATGATTAAGAAGCTTTTCAAAATGTTCAGTTTTTGATTGCTTTATTATGTGAAATTGATTCATGTTCTTTTAAATCCTTCTTCTTCATTAATAACTGTACATATTCTTTATTTAAACCACAAATTTTAAACAGAACATTTTGAAGTGTCATTCTCATAGAAATAGTAAATGATTAGCACTTTCAACTATTTGTTTAGCACTTTCAACTATTACTGAAAAAACTTTTGAGTGTCATTTGTACCCAACCTTTATGTTACTAGCAATAAGTCACTCATATTTTTTATTGAAATAATCATTTAGTTTTTATTTCCTCAAATATAAGTTATTTGTTTTTACTTTGTACTTTCTCATCATCACAAGACATTCCAGTCTTTTCTGAGTATCAGAAAAATGTCTAGACTATAGTCCATTATTAAATGTTATATTTTTCTCCCCTATAGATTCAGAAGAATCAATCTAAACTAAGAGTTATTAGTCACAATACAATTCAAGGTTAATGACAATCTAATGCTTCATAAACAATCCTCATAGCAGCCTTGCAGCTAATCAGGACTTAGGCCACCTGGAAGACAGTGCTGAGTGTTTTACAGATGCCACCATGATGGGAATCCAAATCCCCAGTGGTCTCTGTGGCATCCTAAGACAATCAGCATAAATAACAATATTATAACTTTATTTTTAATTAATATTGCTGCTTACCATAATTACCATTACTGTTACAATTACTACTACATGAAAGAATCTCAGTTAAGAAAAAAAAGGCAGTGTGGTCATTTTAGTACTGAAATGTTAAAATAAATTTTTGAGACCCTAAAAACCAAGTTAGTACAAGGGTTGAAGCAGGTAGACTTAAGTGGCTATGTTAAGAGTCTACACAAAAAAAGAAAGGAAATATATTCTATATGAAATGGCAATAAATGTTATAGAGAAATAAGGAAGCAGGAGTGTAAGGGTACAATGAGACTATTAAAGTTTCTGTTTAATATGGAATAGAAAGGAAAAGCTTTCAAAAATCTATCAATAACAGTCATTCTTTGGTGATAATTTATAGAGCTATAATCTATGCACCTTTCTGTATGTGTTTATTATACATCAAAAATGTTTTTTAAAAATTCAGTCATCATCGCACTGTTGGTGGGAATGTAAACTGGTGCAGCCCCTCTGGAAAACAGTGTGGAGGTTCCTCAAACAATTAACAATAGAATTCCCCTAGGACCCAGCAATAGCACTGCTAGGAATTTACCCAAGGGATATAGGAGTGCTGATGCATAGGAGCACATGTACCCTAATGTTCATAGAAACACTCTCAACAACAGCCAAAACATGGAAAGAGCCTAAGTGTCCATCAATGGACGGATGGATCAAGAAGATGTGGTTTATCTATATGATGGAATACTACATGGCAATGAGAAAGAATGAAATATGGCCATGTGTAGCAACATGGATGGACCTTGAGGTTGTTATTTTGAGTGAAATAAGTCAGGCAGAGAAGGACATATATCATATGTTTGCACTTATAGGAGGATTAGGAGGAACTTAACGGAGGACCATGGGGGAGAAAAAGGGGGGAAATGGTGGGGGAGAGGGAGAGAGGCAAACCATGAGAGATTCTTGAATGCTGAGAACAAACTGAGGACTGATGGGTGTGGGAGGGGAGCAGGGAGATGGACATGGAGGGCACTTGTGGGAATGAGCACTGGGTGTTATATGTAAACCAACCTGATATTAAACTATTTGTAAACAAAAAAAAAATAAATTAAATTAAAAAAGAATTAATTTAAAATGTAAAATTCAAAGGGGAACCTGGGTGGTTCATTTGGTTAAGTGACCAACTCTTGGTTTTGGCTCAGATCATGGTCTCATATTTCATGAATTCCAGCTCCTCCTTGGGCTCTGCACTGACAGTGCAGAGCTTGTATGGGATTCTCATTCTCTCTCCTTCTCTACCCCTCCTCTGCTCTCTTTCTCAAAATAAATGAACATTTCAAAAACTGTAAAATTCATGACTTTGAAGTTATTTTTATGGCTTAAGTTGATCCTCTGGACTAGAAGGGACATTATCTGAAATAATATATCTCATTTTATTATTTGTGGCTGAGAAAAGTCAAGTTATTGAAAACTTTGAAAACTACATTAAATCTTTGTGAAGATGGTTCACTATAATAGTAAAAGAGTGAGTGTGAGCCAAGATTTTGAAAATTTCCAGATGTTTTAAATGGCACTGTCTTCAAATAAAAGTATCTCTAGATGATGCAATAATTGGTAAATTATTCTAGTCAACTTTTTCCAATAAATTTTATATTTACTTCTAGTCAACATATAAATGTCAAAGATAATTAAATAATATATCTAAAGATCTAGAAATTAGCAACTGGAAGAATAGATATGCAAACCAAATTGGCAACAACTTGTGTTCTAGCTGCAGAAGTAGTTTGGAAACTGTATCAGACCTTGGACATCTCACATGGATGGAAATTATGGAATGGGGGCCATTAAAAATTTTAAAACTAAGTTTTAAATTAAACTTGGCTTTTATAAATTATATTTTAACAGAGATGCCAGCATTTTCCTTATCTTTACAAGAAAGAAACATTAGTTGTAAAGTTGATAGATTAATTCAATAAACAGAGTGACTGAATTTCTAACTCAAAGCAAAGAATTCATGAAAAGAGAAGTGAAACTCTAGAAATGAAGAAATATGACAAACCATTTGTAATAAAACAAACTACAATTTCTAGAGGCTTAGATGATCTAATAAATTATATGAAATGTGCTTGTAAGCTGACAAACATGAAAGACATAATAAAATTTTGTTTGTTTTTAAATTTGAGTCTGAAAAGTTAGCCCAATGATGTCTACAAAGCTCTATGAGTTAGTAGAAAAAATTATTTAATAAAATTGGGTAACTAATTATGATAGTGTAATATATAATCTACCCTTAACATAATCTAATAAATAATTTTCTTCACTCAGTCAAATGTAGAGAGATTAATACTATGTGGTATTTTAATATACCCAAAGGTAGTAAAAAAATCATTTTGACAGTAAATTGTTCTACTTACCTTGGGTCTATTGTTCTTTTAAACATTTTTCCATTTTCTTTTTGGTAATTGGCAGATTCAAGTTACTTTTATTTTATTTTATTTTATTTTTGATTATTTTTGTAGCATATTAATTAGGAAATTATCAATTTTTCTAGATTTGATTTTTTTTCACCAAGACTTGCACACAGTATCCTTATATTCATTTCCCTCATTTCCATACCTCTGTATATACTTTTTCTCATTTCTAATTTTAACTGCTTTTGCTCTTTCACCCTTTGGCTTAGTTAAATCTTAAATACTGTCAAATGATAACTCTGGAATTTATTTTTCTAATATATTTTCAATTTCATTAGTTTTAAAAGTTACTAATTCTTGGGGCACCTGAGTGGCTCAGTTGGTTAAGCATCCAACTCTTGATCTCAGCTCAGGTCATGACCTCAGGGCGGTGAGTTCAAGCCCCACGCTGGGCTCTACACGCAGTGTGGAGCTACTTAAAAAAACTAATAAGTTATTAATTCTTTTACTCTATTTACATTTTACAAAATTTTTATGTTTTTCTCCAAATTAGTGATGTAAATATTAAATTTCTTGATTTTTGCCTTTATTTAATAATGAATACATTTCAAGTATATATATACATATATTTCTACATATTCATATAACTAACAAATAGTCATGTGCTTGATTACAAAGTACATCTTCACACCTTTACCAAAAGTAAAGATTTTATAAGTATTCTCTGATAATAAGCCAACGTATCAAAATAAATAATAAAATGACATAAGTACTTGGAATTCGTTAACATGCATTTAGATAACCTTGGATCATAATTGAAATAAAGCCTAAAATTACCTGGTTCTTATAAAAAGACAAAATGTGAACAATTCAAACCCAAACTATGGGAAACAACTAAAACAATTAAGAGAAAACCATACATACCTTAAATATTTTCATTATTAAGGAATAAAAGATAAAAATCAAGAATTTTTATTAATATATATATCACTAATTTAGAAGATAAAACAATTAAAATTATGCAAAATGTAAATAGAATAAAAGAACAAATAGCATTTAAGACTAATAGAAAATACATTAGAAAAATAAATTTGAGAATTGTCATTTGACAATAGATAATACTTAACTAAGCAAAATAGTGAAAGAGCAAAAGCAGTTAAAATTAGAAATGAGAAATAATATATTATTTAAGTATGAAAATGAGGAAAATGTAAACAAGAATATTATGTGCATATGTGGAATTTAAGAAACAAAACAGATGAACATAGGAAAAGGGAAGCGAAAACAAGATAAAATTAGAAAGGGAGGCAAACCATGAGAAACTGTTAAATAAAGAGAACAAACTGAGGGTTGCTGGTGGGGTGCTGGGTGGGGAGATGGGCTAAATAGCTGATGGATATTAAGGAAGGCACTTGGTGGGATGAGTATTGGGTGTTATATGTAAGCGATGAATCATTAAATTCTACTCCTGGAATCATTATTACAGTATATGTTAACTACCTTGGATTTAAATAAAATTTAAAAAATGATAAAAGGGAAATATTCATATGTGAATAAAACTTTATTTTATATATAGTATGAAGAATAATAGACCAAAACATATGTACTAACCACTCATTTTCTTTTTTACTAACCACTTGTTTTAAAAATGTAATATTGTCATTAAATTTAAGGGCTTCAATTTGCTATTTCTTGCATTCTACTGCTTAACTTCAGTTGCTCTTCCATTGATGTTAACTGCTTCTCTGATTTTTCTGTATATTTTCTTTACTTTTCACAATAATTTAACCACATATGTATATATACCAAAGCGATCTATTATTAACTTATATAAAATACATATGTATATATTTATATATAAATAGGGTGATGCTGTAAAAAAGAATATTATGTGCAACTCTTCAGCAAAAATTTTAAATCTATAAAAATTGATAATTTACTAATGAGTAGGTTACAAAAATAATAACAACAATACATAATCCAAATCAACCAATTACCAAAAAAGGGAAAAGACAATAACCCGAGGTCAGTAGAATGTAGGAGAAGAAGGAAGGAAATAGTAAAGATCCAAGCAAAAATAAGTGACAAATAACAATAGAAAATGATTAATGAAATCAACAGCTGGTTCTTTGAAAAGATAACAAAATTGATAAACCTGTAGCCAGACTCATCAGAGAGAGAGAGAAAGGGGAAGAGAGCCAGATAATGAGAGAGAGGGAGGCTGAGAGAGAGAAAGAGAGGGAGGGAGAGGGAGAGGGAGAGGGAGAGAGCAAGAGAGCGAGAGAGCGAGAGAGGGAGAGAGAGAGAATTCAAACAAAATCAGAAGTAAAAGAGGAGAAATAAAAACTGACACCACAGAAATATAAAAGACTGTAAGAGAATAATATGAAAAACTATACGCCAACAAATTGGGCAAACTAGAAGAAAACGGTTAAATTCACAGAAATATAGAATGTTCCAAAACTGAACCAGAAAGAAATAGAAAATTTGAATAGGCTGATTACAAATTACAAAATTGAATTAATAATCAACAACATATGAGAAAAATAGAAGTCCAGGAAAGAGGTACTTACAGTTGGATTTTATCAAACATTTAAAAAGAGTTAATATCTATTCTCTTCAAACCATTCCAAAAAATAGAAAAGGGAGGAAACCTCCCAAATACATTCTACAAGGTCAGCATTATCCTGATTATAAAAAACAAAGATACCATAAAAAAAGAAAACTGCAGGCCTATATCCCTGATGAACATAGCTGCAAAAATCCTCACAGAATAATACAACAATACATTGAACAGATTAAGTGGGATTTATTCTGGGGATGCAAGGATGATTCAATATTTGCAAGCAACTGATGTGATACATCATTTGAACAAAACAAAGAATAAAAATCATTTTATTATCTCAATCAATGCAGAAAAAGCATTTGACAAAATGCAACAGTTATTCATGATAAAAAACTCTCAACAAAATGGGGTTGGCGGGAAAATATATCATTCATAATTCCACATATGAAAACCCACAGATAACATCATATTCAATGGTAAAAAACTGAGAGTATTTTCTCTAAGATCAGGAACAAGACAAGATGTTCACTCTCACCACTTTTATTTAACATAGTACTAGAAGTTCCAGCCACAGCAATGCTATCAGAGAAAGAAATAAGAGGAATCCATATTGGTAAAGAAGTTAAACTGTCATTATTCGCAGACATGATACTATACACAGAAAATCCTAAAAGACTCCACTAAAAATCTACTAGAAGTAATAAATGAATTCAGTAAAGTTGCAGGACACAAAATTAATACTCAGAAATTAGTAGTGTTTCTATACATTAATAATGAAGTTGCAGAAAGAAATTAAGAAAACAACACTAATTATAATTGCACCCAAAGGAATAAAATAACCAAAAATATACTTAACCAAAGAGGTGAAAGACCTGTACTCTGAAAACTGTAAAACACTGATGAAAGAAATTAAAGATGACACAAACAAATTGAAAGATATTCCATGCTCATGTATTAGAAGAATTAATATTGTTAAAATGTCCATATTATCCAAAGTAACCTATGGATCCAATGCAATCCCTATCTAAATACTAACAGTATTTTTCACAAAACTAGAATAACCCTAAAATTTTTATGAACTCACAAAGGACCCTGAACAGTCAAAGCAATCTTGGGAAAGAAAAACAAAGCTGGATTCTAGATCACAATTCTAGATTTTAAGATACACTACAAAGTTATAGTAATCAAAACAGTAAGGTACTGGCACAAAAATAGACACATAGATCAGTGAGACAGAATAAAGAACCCAAAAATAAATCCATGAATATATGGTCAGTTATTCTAGGACAAAGGAGGCAAATAGGGAAAAGACAGTCTCTTCAATAAATGGTGCTGGGGAAACTGGACACTTACATGTAAAAGAATGACACTGGACTATCTTTTAACACCAGACAAAAGAATAAAGTCAAAATGGACTAAAGATCTAAGTGTGAGACCTGAAACCATAAAAATCCTAGAAGAGAACACAGGCAGTTAATTTCTCTGATGCTGGCTGTATCAATACTTTTCTAGATGTTTCTCCTAAGGCAAGGGAAACAAAAGCAAAATTAAACTACTGGGACTACATTGCGCAGCAATGGAAGTCATCAACAAAATGAAAAGGCAGCCTACTAAATGGGAAAAGATATTTGCAAGTGATATATCTCATAAGGGGTTAATATCCAAAATATGTAAATAACTTATCCAACTCAAAACCAGAAAAACAATCTGATTATAGAATGGGCAAAGGACCTGAAGAGCCATTTTTCCAAAGTAGACTTAAAGATGGTCACAGACAGAGGAAAAATGCTCAGTATCACTAATCAGCAGGAAAATGCAAATCAAAACCACAATGAGATATCATCTTACACCTGTCTGAATAATTAAGAAACAAACAAACACAAAACACAAGAAATAACAAGTGTTTGTGAGAATGTGGAGAAAAAGGAACCCTCTTGCACTGTTGGTGGGAATGCAAATGGGTACAACCACTGTGGAAAATAGTATGAAAGTTTAGTTTTTAAAACTAAAAATAGAAATACCATATGATCCCACTATTGGGTATTTATCCAAAGAAAGTGAAAAACACTAATTCAAAAAGATATGTGTACCACTATATTTATTTCATCATTATTTACAATAGCTAAGATATGGAAGCAACTTCAGTGTCCAACAACAGACAAATGGGGGTGCATGGGTGTCTCAGTCGGTTGGGCCTCCAACTTCAGCTCAGGTCATGAGCTCATAATTCATGAGTTTAAGCCTCATGCAGGGCTTTGTGCTGCCAGCACAGAGCCTGAAGTCTGCTTCTATTTCTGTGTCTCCCTCTCTCTGCTCCTCCCCTGCTCATGCTTTGCCTCTCTCTCTGTCTCTCTCTCAAAAATAAACAAACATCAAACATTTTTAAAAATTAGACAAATGGATAAGATGTCCTGTGTACACACACACACACACACACACACACACACACACACAGGAATATTTTGAAGCTATACAAAAGGATAATATAGTGCCATTTGAGACAACATGGATTGACCTAGAGGGTATTATGCTAAGTGAAATATGTCAGACTGACAAAGACAAATACCATAATACTTTACTCATAACTGGAATCTAAAAAAAAGAGAAAGAAAACAAAAATAAATGAATAAACAAAAAGCAGAATCAGATTATAAATACAGAGAACAAAGTGATAGATACCAGAGGGGAGAGGCAGAATGGGTGAAAGGGGGTAGGAGATACAGGCTTCCAGTTATTGAATGAATAAGTCATAGGGATGAAAGGCACAGCATAAGAACATACTCATATTTTAACAGCTATGTATGGGGACAGATGATAGCTACACTTACAGCGAACATAGCACAACATATAAGCTGGTAGAGTCACTATGTTGTACACTGATAGCAAATGTAACATCATGTATCAACTCTACTGAAATTTTTTAAATGATCAAAAATTAAAATAAAAAAAAATGACCCCCCAAAAATGAACAAAAAACCAACCAACCAAACAAAAGACAATAGGATCAGATGGTTTCACAGTTAAGACCTAACTTTAAAATATAAATAATTCCGGGGCAGCTGGATGACTCAGTTGGTTAAGCAACTGACACTTGATATCCTCTCAGGGTGTGATCTCACTGTTTGTGAGATTCAGCCCCACTTCGAGCTCCACACTGACAGTGTGGAGCCTGCTTGGGATCCTCTCCCTCTCTCTCTGTCTCTCCCCCAATCATGTGTGTGCTCTCTCTCTTTAAAAAAACAACAACAACATATGCATAATTACAATGATCAGTAATTAGAGATCATTGAAAAAGAAAAATACCTCAATTCATGTTACAATGTCAGTTATATTGGTCAGGGTTCCTTTTAACTGTACATATGAGAAACTTTATTACAGAGGAAAAAACAATGGCTTATTTTTTAAAATTAATTTTTTTAAGTTTATTTATTTTCAGAGAGACAGAGCATAAGTAGGGGAAGGGTAGAGAGAAAGAGAGAGAGGGAAACCATGAGAGACTCTTGAATGCTGACAAAAACTGAGGACTGATGGGCTCCTCACTGTCAGTGCAGAGCCAGATGTGGGGCTCAAACTCATGAAACCCCGATATCCTGACCCGAGCCAAAATCCAGAATTGGATTTAACCATCTGAGCCACCCAGGCGCCCAAGCGAAAGTACTGTTTTATCCTCAAAACAAGTATGTCTGAGGCAGGGGGTTGATGACCTTAGTTCCATGGGTTAGAAAGGTGAGACCCCAGATCTCCTATTCCCTAGATCTTCTCTCAAGATAGCTTCACTTCCAGCCACCAGGGGTGCCATCACATCTTGTGCTGAAGGATAAATGGGCCAATGGATCAACTACACCAGACTTCTATTTGTATCACTTGGGCCACTGTAATATGGTTATTCCTCAGCAGAGGGAATGGAAAACTGAGTAATTGGTTTTTACAGCCTCTACTGTAGAGACTGGCAAGAAGTTAGGATTAGATGGGTCAGTCTCTTGTAACTGCTACTTAAGCATAGAGAAACCCAGTCAAGGTTTTATAATGTATGTGTATATATCTAATGTATGGTAAAGTGGTATTTAACAGAAAAGGAAGTCTGGTAGAGGAAACTGGAAATTCTGAGAAGGAACAAAACTCAATTATGTAAAATATCTAATGTCAAAATTTAGAGTTTGAGCTTTAGGAAAATTTGGTGCCTGACTGTCACACTTTCATCAAAATCTGTCACAGCATTATATTTCAGATATCTTTGTGAAAACTAAGAATTGGGTAGAGTTAGCTTGGGCTGATGCAAACAGGTGCTTGGAGCCTCCTTAAGTCTGGTACTCCTCTCCAGAGCTTGTTGGTGCCTCACCCCCAAATCCACTCAACTCTTAAATGAGGTTCCTGTCAAGCCTCTCTACTTTTGAGTCCACTGAATTTCTTCACTTTGATGGCCACTTCAAATCATTTGAGGTATGAGCAGCTGAAGCCCCTGAGTTCTGTTTCTTCTATTGCTCTCCTTTAGAATCTCAGTGGAAGAAAAGCTAATGCCATTATGAACTTGAAGAAGAGTTTATTGTTTAAGTGCATGGATATTAGATTCAAATATGAATCTGACACCCCCCCCCCAGCTACTTGTTAGCTATGCAGTCTTGGTAAAATATTTAACATCTCTGAATCTTACATAACACGCCTGTAAAATATCTACCACACAGAGTATTTAACTATTTAGCATAGTATCTTGCATACAGTAACTGGTTACTAATTTTTAGCTGTAAGTATTATTATTAGATAATGCTTAAGAACAACTAAGAAATGTGTTATTAGAGATTTTCTCCTGTCATAGTTTTAATCATTCATTCATTCATTCATTCATTCATTTAGCATCTTCTACTGTGCTAGAAACTTTGGGACTTACCAAGAATTTTAACCTAACAATTTTTTACAAGTATTATTTTTTTTAGTATTTTTATTTATTTCTAGGAGAGAGAGACAGTGTGAAGAGGGGAGGGTCAGAGAGAGAGGGAGACACAGACTCGGAAATAGGCTCCAGGCTCTGAGCTGGCAGTCAGCACAGAGCCCGACGTGGGGCTCGAACCCACGAACCGCGAGATCATGACCTAAGCGAAAGTCAGACGCTTAACCAACTAAGCCACCCAGGCGCCCCTACAAGTATTAATTTAACTAACACATATAATGACCCCTAGGCAAGTTTCCCTTCAACACAAAAAGAGCTGAAAATCAGATCAGTTATTTGTCCAAAGCCAAATAGGTAAAAGATTGAAGGCAGTTTTAGGCTTCTCTCCTTTTTCTTAAAAAGTTTCCAAAGGTGGCTGTGCATGATAATTCTCTAGGAAGCTTTTTCTCTAAATCACAAATACCTGGGACCTACTCACTTTTCTGATTCAGGCAGTTTGGAAACTGCCAACATGGTAGTCAACATAGTAGTCACTAGCTATATGTGACTATTTACATTTAAATTAAAATGAAATGAAATTTAAATTCAGCCCTTCAGTAGCCCTAGCTACATTTGAAATGCTCAATAGCTACATACAGCAAGTGGCTATGTATTGTACTACACAGATTATAAAATATTACCATCAGTGAAGAAAGTTCTATTGGAAATACTTCTAGACTCATTCTGCTTCCTAGGATTTTATAGTCTCACTGGATATAAATGAAAAATTTTTTGCTAACACATGCTTATGCAGGGGAGAGTGCAGGGGTGGTAGTAGTAGAGCAAAATGAGTTGTTCCCAAAGAACGTGGAAATAAGATGTTCCTCTGAGAAGAATCCAATGGAATCAACGCCATCTTCATCATATCAGAGAAGTCAAAGATCTAGTGGTAATGGTTCATCAGCCAATGGACTAAACCATCACTTGGTTGACTATAGTAACATATTAAAGATCAACTTTTATAATGGTGTTTAATCAGTCACTAAAGATTAGAAAAAGAGAATCACATAGATTATTTGGGCCATGACCACTTAACTACCATCCAAGGAGTAGGAACTTTCATCAAGAAAAGTAAAGATCTTCTTTAGATGTTTGCACCAGGTCAGCTTATAATGCTATACAGTTACACTTCTGATTCTATGTAATTCCTGTTTTTAATATAGTACTTTAAATTTAGTACTTTAAAAAACTTTTCTTTTAGAGAGAGAAAGTGGGTAAGTGGGGCAGAATGGTGGAGGTAGAGGGAGAGAGAGAGGGAGAGAGAGAGGGAGGGAGGGAGGGAGGGAGAGAGGGAGGGAGAGAGGGAGGGAGAGAATCTTAAGCAGCCTTCATATTCAGCATGTAGTCCTATGTAGGCTCAATCCCACAACCCTGGCATCCTGACGTGAGCCGAAATTAAGTCAGATGCTCAAGTGATTAAGACACCCAGGCACCCATTGTAGGGTTATTATTAATATCTGTCTCATGAAGGTCTTACAAGGAAAGAAGAATATGACGGAACTTCTACTTCATATTCAATTCTCACTATTATGTCATTTTATAAATTAGAACATTGGTATTGTTTTCTTTCCTGTTTTATTAACTTGTATATATAAGTCTACCTCTGAGACATGGATCTGTCCTCTCTGTATTAAGCCTGCAGGGCTAAGGTCCAGACCTTGACACAGTAAATTGAACACACCAAAGTGGAAGTGAACTGTGATGTGATTTCTTGGCACTTGAGCCCACTTTCTTTGCCACAAACACCAAAGACCCACCATACCTGGTCCCTGCATGCATTAGCAAAACTGATCAGCAGACAATGAAACAATTCATACATGAAATATTGCACTTATTTTCATCACAGCATCACACAAGTTATTTTTAGTGTAATTTGACAAGGAAATTGAGGTTCAAGGAAGTATAATGATTTGACCAGTCATGAAATTAGTTGGCGAGCCCAAACAAACACCTAGTTTTTCTAAATCCCAGCTAAGTACTTTTCCCATTATTTTTCTCTGTCAGGACTTAACAACCTACAACCATGTCATATCAGAGTTCTATAGCCTTAAAAATCTATTCTAGAAGTTAACTTTTAATTGATTTATCAAATTCATTTACTCATCAGAGTGCATTTTTTTTATTTCTCTGATGATTAAATGCATTAGAATTCTCTGATGTGTGTGTCTTAATTGCTTTAAAGCTTATTAAGTAGAGCATTTGTCATTGTTTTATGCAATCCAATGGGAAAATCACCATTTGGAAATTATACTACAGGCTAGTTGAGTATCAGAAGCACTTTATCATCAAGGTTTCCTGGAGGTAAAAACAGACCATTTTAAGTTGTGTTTCAAATCAATCCTTGCTACCCTAGACCAATATTAAAATTAAATTCTTCCATGCACCTATTAGATACTTCCAACATATATTTATTGAATGGATGCATGCTCTCTATCTCTTTAAGTCTAGAATTTCCACTCAATCGTATCCAAAGCCAAAAATCACCCTGATAATATATGAAGTTCATGACTCCAAAATTTACAGTTCTCCTTGGGTTCTAAGTACAATACTGTTTCAAATCTTAAGCCGTATGTTTTATGTGAATATCCTTTATGTACCTTAAAATCCACCTAGCATGAATCAGATATGACTTCCCCCTGAAAACCTGCTTGCTTCCTCCTTATTCCTCAGTTCTCTTTCTAATATCTTCTTAGTAACCCAAATTAGAAATTTTGGAATCATCTTTCCTTTCTATATCTTATAGTATCAAATACTTTCCCCTAAACGTCCCACTAATTCTATTCTGAAATGTCACATCTATATATTTCTTCTGCCAAAAAGGTAGTGCTTGACATATGCAAACATTAATATATTTAACCCTCTTAATACCCCCATTAAAGTAGTTAATAGCATTATCTTCGTTTTTCAGGTGAAGACACTGAAACAAAGTTTAAGTAACTTCCTGAACTCACATACTTACTGAACTCTGGAGAAAAGATTCAAACCAGGCAGTGGGGTCCTAGAGGCCATGCTTTTAGAGACTGACTGCATGGTGCTGGAATCCTGCAGCCTGCCCATCCCAGTGCTGCTAACAAGATTCAGGTCCTGCAACCTCCCAGCTGGTCTTTCTGATCCACTAATTCTCCTCTTCTGAACCATTCAAAAACAGCAAGTGCACAGAAGGGAGACAAATCCTTGCACCCTTACTATTCTATCTTCCTCCCACTTAAAGATTGTCATCACCTACCTGTCTCCTTCTCATCCTCACAGCTCCTAAAATTTAGAAATTTCCACCATAATATGAACTGAGCTTCCTTATTGTCACTTTCCTCTAAGTAGGGTTATATTAGTCTCACTTGATTGTGTGCTTCGTCCTGCTTCAGTGCTCATCTTTCTGCTGTTCCCAGATTTTTTGAATGCCTTTTTCCACATCATGCCACAAGTTCAGTACTACCAGTTTTTCAAAGTCAAGTTCATTTTTTTTAAAGCTCCTCTCCAAAAAAACCTCTCTTGATTCCCAAATGAAGTAATCTACTCCCAACCCTACCACTTCTTTTTCCTCTTCCTCTCCTTCTCTTTCCTTTGTATGTTCTCATGGTACCATTCTGGGAGGTGAGGGAAGACAGGGGCACACAAACCTGAAAAGAACAATTCAAGGTAGGGGACAGAAAAAGTATGGAACACCAGTTAGCTAAGTCATATACTTCAAACACCTCATTTTATAAGCAGGAACCTTAACTATAAGGAAAGGGACTTTGCATTGACAAAAACTGCTGACTCTGATTTCAGGGTATGTAATCAGTACTATTAATATGCCTTTTAATAGACTTAGTAGAGGGAAGTGGGTGGGTGATGGGCTAGATGGGTGATGGGCATTAGGAGAGGCACTTGTGATGAGCACTGGTTGTTGTATGTAAGTAATGAATCACTAAATTGTACTCCTGAAACAAATATGACATTATACATTAACTAACTAGATTTCTTAATTTCCTTTTTAAGTAAAAAAAATTTTTTCTAATGTTTATTTCTGAGAGACAGAGAGATAGAGATAGATAGATAGAGAGAGAGAGAGAGAATGAGCAGGGAGGGTCAGAGAGAGAGGGAGATACAGAATCTGAATCAGGCTCCAGGCTCTGAGCTAGCTGTCAGCACAGAGCCTGATGTGGGGCTCAAACACATGAACCGTGAGATGATGACCTAAGCTGAAGTCAGACGCCTAACCAACTGAGCCACCCAGGAGCCCCTAACTAGATTTTAAATACAAATTTGAAATAAAAAATTTAAACCACACACACACACACACACACACACACATATGCTTCATGAATTCATGTGAACAGTGAAAATGTTAAGCAGCCACTAAACATGATAATATAAAAGCTGGAAAGATATCCATGGAAACTTGCAAAAAAGATTAATGAAATGTTACATATGTTTCATTCCAATTATATAGTATTACATGTGAATATGTGTATGTGTCTGTGTGCATGCATGAGAAAGAGACTCAGAGTAGATGCTTGCAGAAGAATGTTCATCAAAGTGCAATGTTTATGTTTAGATGATAACATTTGTTCTATATAAGTGTGATCATTTAAAGTATTTACAGTAAGAATGCACTATTGTTCATGATCAGTAAAAACAGAAAAGGACTGAGTAAATGTTTAGAACAGAAAAGGAAATGAGCTCCTCCGAATATTTGCTTGGGAAATACAACACAGATTTTACTAAAGGATCCCTGTGATTTTATTTCATTTTAAAGTTTCTATTTTTATATTTTCAGAAAGAATTTTGTAATTAGGTAGGATAGACAAAACTGCCTAGATTTTTTTCTCCTGTGAAATTCAACCTTTGTTAAATTAACAAAGTTGCTGTAGTTGCTCTACTCACAATTAAGGAAGAAAGGACATTATTTCCCAATAAAATATCTTTTCCCCCCCTTAAGTGTTCTATGACCAGATTAGCCAAGGAGGCTGAAAATCTCCTACATGTTTCTTTCAACAAGTGGTATGACATTTTTATAAGCAATTTAAGAATACTGCCAAAAGGGACATTGAAGTACTGAAGGGTGACACTCTAAATGAGGCCCATTTAAAGGTCACGGTATACTTAGGGGGCTTCCTGAGACCGGGCATACTGTAACTTGAAACAGCATTCTAGATTGTCTCGCTAATCGTATTTCACTGTCTCTGGTGTTCCTTATTATAGGAAAATGATGATTCTATTTAAATAAAATGTTTTAACATTTTGAGAGCCACAGACTTTTTCCCCCCATAAGTGCATTCTTTGATTGTTTGTCCTGGTTCCCTTCAGACAGTACACATACTTCTGCCTAGTTTCTGCATCTGTCCCACCCACTTCACACAGCCTGTGCCAATCTGCTTGCCACAACTCCATATCATTTTAATGTGAGCAGCATCTGTTATTTCACATTACTGAGGCAGTACCACGTGGTGCAAAAAGCATGAGACTTGGAGCCAGACAGTCCTGGGCTTGTGCGTTGGTTGGACTCATTGCCAAGTGGCCTTAGATAAGATACTTAATTTCTGTGAATCTCAATTTCCTCAGTGAAAATGTGAGCAATTCTAAATCCTTGTTGCTGTGAGGGTTTAGTGAGCCGGTGAATGTGTTTGCAAAGTGCTTAGCAGTGACTGGCATATTGTAGATTCTCCACAACGTGCAGATATTAAGAATCAAACTAAAGCCACTGTGGCTTCTCTCCTTAGTAATGCCACAGTGCTTCTCCGTAGTCTTTTTTATAGTCAAATGAATCATTTGGATTTTAAAAGCGTTCTATTTTATAAAGTACCCCTACATGTGAAA
The DNA here is from genome assembly GCF_003009895.1 of Hyaena hyaena. Taxonomy (NCBI): domain Eukaryota; kingdom Metazoa; phylum Chordata; class Mammalia; order Carnivora; family Hyaenidae; genus Hyaena; species Hyaena hyaena. The sequence goes on along the minus strand of NW_024081092.1, from coordinate 1,293,508 downwards.
TGTTACTACAACAATCCTATAAGATACATGTATACAAAATATCCTCATTTAACCCTTAAGAACACTGAGGCTCAAAATGTTGTCTTGAAATTCCTTAGGTGGGAAGAGGGGAGGGTAGCAGCCGAACCCAGGTATTCAGAAATGAAGATAGATTTCCTTTATTGCATATCCATGCTGCTTCCCTCCTTTTAACTGGTTAATTTACAGTGATAGCCACTTGCTTGAAATTGAACTATAAGCACAACTACCTAGTCACAGTGAAAATATGTACAAAGTTGAGTCGCTACTATATGTCAAGCATATTACCTGGAATTTATAGGAACATCATACCAGATAATCTTAGTACTCTCTGGGGTAGGAGTACTCTCCACTTTACAGAAGGTCAGTTGACTTGCCTGTGGTCACACAATCACTAAGTGTTGGTTGAATAAAAAAATGTTTGAAAAATACTGGATCAGATCATCTATAAGTCCTAACTAGCTCCAAATTTAAAACTTCTTCCTTAAGACCATATTTCATGTGAGATTCTCCTTTTTTCTTTTAGTTTCAGTGCTTTTATTCACATGACAAGGTTGGAAATATTTTAAGTGTGCTATATGGAAAACTGATCAAGGAATTAATTTGGGTTCGTGGAATTAATTATTTAGAGTAATTTCTCATCAAGAATGTACTGGTACTAGTATAATTCTGATTTAAAGTTTATATTTAATAACACAGAATCAGAGTGCTTCCCAGGTCAAAGCAGTGACAATAAAACAGCTACAGTGTTTAAAATAGATATACTGTTTCTCCAGCACAGAGTAAGCTTTTGATTAATGATCTTTGAACAAGTGAGTGAATATTTAAACAGTGTGATTTTTGTTCGTCACTTTCTAATTATATAACTCACTAATGAAAATGTAAACTATAAGGGAGTATTATTCAACCTTAAAAAAGGGGAAATCCTGCTATTTTGCAACAATATGTATAAACCTGGAAGACATTATGCTAAGTGAAATAAGCCAGACACAGAAAGACAAATACTGTGAGATCTCACTTATATGTGGAATCTAAAAATGTTGAATTTAAAAAGGTAAACAATAGGTAAACAATAGACAGTGGTTGCCAACAGCTGTGGGAGGGGCAGGGGTAATGAGGAGATATTGGTCAAAGGGTACAAAGGTTCAGAATGTGGGATGAATAAGCTCTGCAGATCTAATGTACAGTATGACTACAGTTAATAACACAACATTGTACACTTGAAATTTGCTAAGACATTGATCTTAAGTGTTCTCACCACTAACACAAAAAATCCTAACTATGTGAGGTTATGGATATGTCAATTACCTCAATATTGATAATCATTTCATAACATACATGTATATCAAAACATCACATTTTGCAGCTGAAATATATACAACTTTTACTTGTTAAGTATTTCTTGATGAAGCTCGAAAAAGTCTAATATTAAAAATTTAAAAGAAAAGATCTATACAGTCATCTATCTAATATTGCACATTTGGTAAGTAGAAATTTCTCAGATTTTTAAAAGTTTTTAAAGGTTTTTTTATTTATCTTTGAGAGACAGAGAGAGACAGCGTGAGCAGGGGAGGGTCAGAGAGAGAGGGAGACACAGAATCCAAAGCAGGCTCCAGGCTCTGAGCTGTCAGCACAGAGCCCAACACAGGGCTCAAACCCATGAACCATGAGATCATGACCTGAGCCAGAGTCAGACGCTTAACCAACTGAGCCACCCAGGTGCCCCAATTTCTCAGTTTTATAAATAAAGCATTTTCATAATTTCTGACAGTAGAAAACTAAGCAAATCAAGAGAAGCAATAAGAATGATCCCTCTATAAGTGCTCTAACAATGGGGTTGAATTTCACAAACATGGTATTGAGAGACAAATGTCAGACAACAAATAATATAAACTGTATTATTATATTTATGAAAGTAACAGAAAGAGACAAACCAATCTAGGATGTTAGAAATCAGGGGAATGTTTATCTTTAGGGGAGGCAGATAACTGAAAGGAAGCATGAGGGGGGTTTCTGGAATGCTGGTTTTATCTATGTGCTCGGTTTTATACTTCTGATTTATACGTGTGATACATACTCTTTTATGTATTGATTATACTTAATAAAAATTATCTAGAAACCTATGTTGACATCACACAAAGCTGACACTCATTAGCTATTAACTTTTTAAAAAAATGATTAGATTTTTTTTTTTTTTTTTTTTAATTTGGGCCCTGCCTTAAGTTGACCTCTAAAAGAGCACAACCCCGGGGAGCAGTAAGAATGAACTCCTTTGCCTTCCTGGAGATAGTGGTGGGAGAGAGAATATTTTGGAACACCTCTGGAACATAAGAAAAAAAGGAGTTGTTGGTGGGGAGGGAGTGCAGTGGTGAGGAGGAAAGGGGTTGGGACACAGCCAGCCTCCAGGAGGGTCAAGGAAGAGAGTTGATTCTGACACTTTGCTAGCTTAATAGAAGTCAATGAAAACAGTATCAAAGATAATGAGAGGTCAAGTTTTGGGCAAATTGGTATTGAATATTAACTGTGATCTCAAGAAAAAGTTACTTCAGCTCAACGAGCCTCATTTATTTTCTCAAATGGGAATATTAATACCAGCATCGTGGTGTTGGGGGGATTAAATGAGACAATTATATCAAGTACATACTAGCACAGTGCGTCCCAGGTAGTAAATGCTGATTCTTCCCATTATCCCCATCTTCATACTTTGGATTTTGAAATAAAGATTGAATATAAATACTTGGAATCAAGAGGCAAGGGTTTTCTGGGCAGAAGGGAGAACATGAGGAAATACAGAGAGGTGGTTTGGCATAGAAGAAGCCAGGTATATGAGGAGTTAAGATTTAAGTTGGGGTCAGGTTGTAGAAAGTCCCAAGCGGTAAAGTTAGGCGTGGCTGAGCTGTTAAGCAGAGATGTGATTAATGGGTGGAGATACCACCATGGATAGAGATATTTATTTCACTTTAAGAATGAGATTGAATCTGAGTGAGGATTTACCGTAAAATGAAAAATGGAATCATACCTCAAGCTGCCTTGACTTTATGAGTCCCACATCCCACTTGAAAGAAATCACCAAGAAACTTCACAACAGTAAGATTGAATTTTCTATCTTTTCCCCATATTTGAGTGCCAGCCACAGCCAAGCTGTTATGGGTTTTCAGTTCTGTTTGGGTTAAAATTATTTGGTTAAAAAGGTAAAATCCTACTAGCAGTGAACTGCAGAGGGAACTTGATACAAAGCCCTTGCTGTCCACAGCACTGCCTTTGAGGTGATTTTTCTGGGTTAGGCACTCTGTGAAGACAGTCCACTTACTTCTAGTGGAAAACAAGAGTTTTCCAGAAGAGATCAGGAACATGAATTAAAGTCTTCTCCTTTGGCCAAAGAAAGAAATGGAAACATTTCTTGGTAGAGAAAGGTAGTATTTTGGTAGTAAGTAATACACTTTATTTTTTAAAGTAAGTTAGCTAAAATGACTTTTTCTACTCTAATCTAGATATATGTCATTGGTGCTGTACTTTCAGAAGACACCTTACTCTGTAGGTGAATAACAAACATTTCCTTTGTGGTGGGGTGAAATGAGGCTGGTATTTATCCAAAGTAACTAGGTTTTGTTCCCATCACTCTTACCTGCTCAGCCAGGGCCATTAATTCAGTATTCCAGACTCTGTTGGGAGGAGCCTCAGTTAGTAAATCACTGTACAAGAAAAGAATCTTGTATTTTAAGGGAAACATCCAGCTGTTCGATGTCACACAGGGCTGCCTTCAACTTTGAGACAGCCAAGATTTCTAGGTCTTGTCATTTACCAAAGATCTGAAAAAGCCTGATATTAGACATGCTTCTTTTATCTGTATCTGTTGAAAATAAGGTGCCAGGAAAAAATACAAAGGAACAAGAAATGTCCTGACCATGTCATTAACAGGGTTACAATCAGGGCTGTAAGTTTTTTACTATGTTCTGTCATCACATATCATTTAGAAAGTTACCCAAACACATTTTCCTCCCACTACTCAGTTTCTAACCTATCGCTTTGTACTTATGGCATGAAGACCTCAGAAGTATCACTAATTTATCCTCTCCTGTTTTTATCATTTAGAATATCATGCATGTCACTCTTTTTCTCTCTGTGCCTTGCCAACAACCTGGACCAGATTCTCAATCATTCATACTGAGGCTGCAGCCATTTTCTTCTGTCTAGCGTCTCAGTCTCCTGGCTATACATCTCAGCTCAATTTGTCCTCTTTCAATGCCAATTTTATCATGACATTTCTTAGCTTAAGAACCTTTAATAGTTTTCTGTTTCCTAAAAGTCTATCACTTGGCTTTTGGGTCTCTCCATATTATGACCTCATCTCTATTTTGCCTCTTCTACTGTTCTCTAATACATTGTTCCTACTTATGCAGATGCACCACCCATCCATCTATCATGAACCTATGGAGCACGCATTCACATCAGGACACTGAGTACAGGATCTTCCATGTAACAGAGGTTCAATTAATACTCGCTGCATAAATGAGTCTATGAATCAAAGAATCCTTTTCCACTCTTTCCTACATGGACTGGCCTTTACCCAACCATATCCGAACCTAGGAAACCTTCCATGTTGAGGTCAGACCAAGCTCATCTAGGAAGCCCTTTCTTACCACTCTGGTTGTTTGGCTTTATCTTTCTCTGAGTTATCATGGCATCTGTTGTCTTTACTGTACCACAAAGTGTTTAAGGAGTCACCAGTTTCTCTTTTAGTTCTATTTTATTGTTTTTTTTTTTTTTTAGATAGTCTGATCTTTCAAAAGAAAGCTCAAATTTTGTGTAGAAAATTTTTTTCCTTGTGCTATTGTGCACCCCTTACATAAACAAACAAGCAGGGCTAGAGAATGGTATTGGATTGGTTTAGTGTTTCTACCAGCCACAACCTCTTCTTTTTTTTTAAACATTTTTAAAAATGTTTATTTATTTTTGAGAGAGAGAAAAAAAGTGCAGCAGGGCAAGGGGCAGGGAAAGACGGAAACACAGAATCCGAAGCAGGCTCCAGGCTCTGAGCTGTCAGCACAGAGCCTGACACGGGATCAAACCACAACACACAAGATAACCTGAGTCGAAGTCAACGCTTAACAAACGGAGAAACCCAGGCACCCTAGCCACTTCCTCTTCTAACAGAATAGTCTTTGTCCACAATTTTGGTTGAGTGTGTAGACCTTGGATATTTCCTTGGGAAACAGCTGTTTAGACCAGGCGAACATTTGAATCATCCAAACTACTCCAAAAAGATAAGCTGTAGTTTAAATCTATTTCATATATACTGATAAACTAAATTAGCTGAAGGTAGAAAAGAAAGAGGGAAATTTGTTACACATACAATCACTGAGTTGCATTAATAAAGGGCCTTCTGGTAAAGACTCTTGCCCTTTTCTAAGCTCTCCAGCCCCACCTCGCAGGGTGTCCCGCTGCACCACAGGTCCTACACTTTATTATTCAAACCCCACCATGTTCTGACACCCCTCTCCACTTTCTCTGTTTGGCAGTCTTTTCTGAGAAAACATGCTTCTTTCGGAAGTGACCAAGATTCTTCTCTCCCTGGCTCTCTGCCACAGTCCTTTGGCTCTTTGTTCCTTGACATGGTCAATCTTGCCATGTTTCTCACGTTTTCCTTTTCTTTTGTCATGGGACTTTACTCTGGAATTAGAACAGAGTGAAACTGAGGTCCCAAAGTGGCAATAAATTATAGTACACGTTTTATGAGTCATGAAACTGAGCGAATCAAACCAAATATGAATGTCTGATGGACATATCAAAATATTTGTCACAAAAGCAAAACAAAATGTTTTCCGAAAGACTCTCATGGAAAAATTTGAGCCAGAATTGGATACATATCTTTCCTATAACTACTGAATTAGGACAAAACCAGAGTATCAAAATCCGGTATAAACAAAGATCCAAATGCTCGATCATATTTCATTTGTTTGATCCTCTGATGGAACATGTTTTTTTGTTTTTTTTTTTCTTTTGGTGTTAAAATGCAGTGCTTGATGGTAATAACAGTATCTTACATTTGAATAGTACTTTGTCATTTACTAAGTATTTCATGTCCATATTAGAAGCTGTTGAGAACATGCACTCAAAAGCTATGGCTCCTTTGCTTACAACTGTGTGAACTTAGGCAAGTTTTTATCTTCTGTTTTTCAGTTTCTCCATAAATGGGAACAAATCAGCATCTATGTCACAGGGTCAATGACAGAGTTACTGTCAATAATATGCAAAGCACTTAAAATAGTGCTTATATATGATAAGCACTTTATTAGTCTTAGCTATGCCAGGAGGAAGAAGAATTATTCTATTGGGTCTCCACAATCACCCTTCAAGGTCGGCTGAGCAAAGATAATTATAGATACTTTATTTTTGAGGAAATCAACACTCTGAGAGAACTAATGACTTGTTAATGGCAGCTATATAACAGGTATCTAAATTCAGGCCTTTTCAACTTCAAGTCCAAGGATATGTGATGATAGAAAATATTGGAATTATCTATAGAATTCACAGTGATTTCTTAGGAATAAGTGACTCTTATATACACAGATGATCCCTCAAGCAGCTGTGTTAGTAGGCACCAGGCCCCCAGTGACTGGACCAGACTTGGGCATGTAATCATAGTTCAGTCAGTATTCCTTTGCTAGGAGTTGGAATCTAGGAAGGAAAGAGTAAAAATAAAAATTAAATGAGAGGGAAAGAGTGAGACCCACTATGGGTAGAGCTCAAACATGTAAACTTGGGAACTATAGGTAGCCATGTTCCTCCTGCATCACCATATTCCACTAGGTGCCTAATGAAGCAGAAATGAAAGATAAGAGATGAAAACTACTTTATTTGCCAAAGGATTTAGTATCTCTATTTTTAACCCTTCCTGAGAGCTGGCTAATAATATTCCATTTGAGAGAAAGAGTATTCCATGAGATAAAATTTAGCCATAGCAAGGAAATGTTGACTAGTGAGTAACAGCACTAACTCTGGGTTGGGTTATTTGAACTCAATTCCTGTGTCTATCATTAAATAGCTATATGACCTTGGTTAAAACCTCTGGGGTCACTGTCCTCATCTGTAAAATGGAAATGACAATAGGACCCACCTCATCATGTCACTATGAAGAAAAATGAGATAACTATAATGCTTTTAGACTAATGCCTGGGACTGTAAATGTTCAAAAACTATTAGCAGCTACTCTGCTTATAATAAATTCCCCTTTGGGACTAAAGCCAGGTCAAAATATTCTTTTGCTGGCTTTTATTTGCTCATTGGTAGGCTGCAGACTTGCAGATATTAGGTAGGTAGACACCACTCAGGTAATGTGAACTGATATATTGCAGAAAGGCTACAACTGAGGGATTTGATTTTTTTTAATCCCAAAACAAATCATAAAGGAAATCACAAAGGAAAGAGGTAAACATTAGACAGTTTAAACTATGCTATTTTATACTTAATAAAAGGATAAGGCCTATGCATGTGTTATCTTCAGGTTAGATGCTAGTTATGTGAAAAGAAACCATAACTAAGACATGTTGAACAAAGATTTGAGGGGCACCTGGGTGGCTCAGTTGGTTAAGTGTCTAACTCTTGACTTTGGCTCAGGTTATGATGTCATGGTTCGTGGAAGTGAGCCTGCTTGGGATTCTCTCTCTCCCTCTCTCTCTCCCCTTCCTCTGCTTGCACACCCATCTGCTCTCTTCCTCAGTCTCTAAATAAATAAACATTTTTTCTAAAACAAAAAAAAAATAGAGATTTTAAGTACAAGTGGTTTTCCCCAAAGCATTAAGTGTGTCATGTGTGAACCATTATCCATGTCCTTTCCAAGAATCTGGGTCTCATTCTATTATTTAAGGGAAAGAAGCATTTGGGAAACTGTCCTTGAGTATGCCTTGGGGATAAACCATTTTATCTAACTATTCTTTATTTTGTGCCATGCAAACATTCTTATTGTGCTATTAATTCTCACTACAGCCCTGTGAGGAAGTCATCATTATTATCTCCATTTTGTAGTTGATGATACTGAGTATTAGGGTGATAAATAACAGGCCTAAAATCTCAGTTTAAATAATTTCATACTATACTAAGTGGTACTATACTAACTGGAAGAGCAGGAATTTGAATGTATGTTTGTCTAACTCCAAACACTATTTCTTGTAGAGGTCTTCCATGTCTTGCCCACCCTTGACTTCTATAGTCTACTTACACCTAATATTTAGGCATACGTGGAGGGACCACATAATTATCATGTAAACTGGGATATATTTAAGATTGAAAGTATATACAACCCAAACTTATGCTGGGTCAACAGGCATGGATTGGCACTGCCCCAAGGAAAATCAGGGTGTCATCTTAGTTATATATCTACTTGGTGAAAGAGCACAGACTTAGGAATGAAACAGTCTTGGGATCTAATCTAATTTTATCTTATCTTTTTTTTTTATTTCTTATTTATTTATTTTGAGAGAGAGCAAGAGTGTGTGCATATGTGTGAGCAGAGGAGAGACAGAGAGAGAGAATCTCAAGCGGGCTCTGCACTGTCAGCATGGAGCCTGACACAGGGCTGGATCCCACGGATCCTGAGATCATGACCTGAGCTGAATCAAGAGTTAAGACACTTAACTGACTGAGCCACCTAGGCACTCCAGATCCAATCCAATTTTAAAGGATCAGTTTTCTCCTCTCTGGGGTGACTATAATCAAATCCTTAAATGATATATTTATAGACTACCCAGCATCATCAAATCTCATTATAACTAATGTTCAAAGAATGTAGGACCTTTTTACAGTCCCTCTTTCCCTTCATATATTATAATCCCTTCAAGATTATTACAATCTTGAATTTGTATAAATATTCACATCTCCATTTACAAGCCCCCAGGATTTGAGGTACAAGTCTTATAAAATCAGATTTAGCACTGCCAGAATAAGTAGAAACCTCACTGGTGCTCAATATATACTTGATGATTTGACTACTATGGAAAAAAATTGCATGCAGAGTTTGACAATAATTATCTTTATATTTTTGAAAAATGAATTATATCTAGACTTTCTTGTAAAAAATATTCTTGTCTTTTTCTATGCAGTTTTGGGCATTCATATGGCAGTACTTATCTAACTTGTTATATCATTAATATCTTATTAATTTTCTCTTAAGGTTACTTAAAGAAGAGAAATAGGCAGTAATCCTTAAATGGCCCCAAATTTCTTTTACCCCAATTTCCAACAGATGGCATCAAAATCACCTGGGTTCTGTAACACATACAGATTCTTTAAGCTCCATTCCTAAAGATTCTGCTTCCAGGGGTATAGGGAGTAGTGTCCAACATTTCTTTTTTTCTTTAAGCCCGCCAGCTGATTTTGACAAGAAGACATGGTTGTAAGTCACTTCTTTCAAAAAAAATTTGTTAATGTTTACTTATTTTTGAGAGAGAGAGAAAGACAGAAAGAGAGGAGAGAATGAGTGGGGGAGGAGCAAAGAGAGAGAGACACACAGAATCTGAACTTGGCTCTAAATTCTGAAATGTCAGCATAGAGCTTGACATGGGGCTCGAACTCACCAACCATGAGATTATGATCTGAGCTGAAGATGGAGGCTTAATCAACTGAAGCACACAGGCACCCCTATAAGTCACTTCTTTAGAGTCTTCTCATGGCTCTCTTAAACCAGTCATCATAGTAGCTAAATCAATAAGGAAATATGTATTAAGCATCTATTATATGGTAGGAACTAGGTACAGTGGATATAGCTGGAAATAAAATAGATCTTGACTTCATAGCAATTATAGACAGTAGATTCTTCAAAGCCTAAATTTTCAGATAGTTCCTATCCTGTGAAAAATATTAACTGTAGGAAAGACCCTTATGATTCGTAGGGTATGAATTCAGAAATTTTCACAAATTTCCAAAAACCTGGAGAACAACAAAGCCACAGTGAGGAGGGCTCATTCATTAGCTAAACATCAGAGACCTTCAAGTATATCATGGAATAGCTGAAATCAAGACCATTAAATTTGTGAATAAAAAGTTTCTATTATACTCACAACAGAATAAGAACTTGTCATCACCTCATTTCTTCATTGTCTGTTTTCTGAGTACCCTATAACCTCATTCAAAGCATGTATTTCTACAGTTGCCATTTTCCTATTAGTTTGTGTAATTATTTAATTAATTTATTTGTGTCACTGGACTAGATGGCTCCCATAAGAGTGGTGACCTGCCCATGTTTTCTGTTCACCATTGCATCCTTAGTGCCTAGTGCCATACTTCATACACAACAGATATATAAAAAAAAAATTTATTGAATTGATAAGTAAATGAAAGAATGAGACTCTTCTCCCAGCCTTATCAGAACGTTCATACTCTAAAGGACTTTATAGTACCTCTACGTAGTCTGCTTAGGAAACTTCATGCTTTTGCTGACAAACCTAGCAATACCAAATCTTTCCTGGAAGTCTAGAGAGCTTGTTGTGAATTTTGTTAAATAAATATTTTCAGTGGAAGTAAATATTCATAATTTAAGAGTGGCCTTTATATAAAAAAGAGTCAAAGGTTACACTTGGTAAAATATTTGAAAAAATAAAAATACTTGCTTGTAAATTTGCTCTAAATTCTTGGGTAAATAGCCACTGCCAAAATTCTTTTTAGAGAAGCTGTATACTTTATCTCCCCACTATCAGTGTATACCGATGCTTATTTAATTGCCTTTCTCCTAATATTAAGTGCTATCATTTAAATGTTTGTCGATGTGTTAGAAACAATTATTTACCATTGTAATGTGTAATTCTTTCACTTCTCATAAAATTCAACTTTTTTCTATTGTCACTTGTACTTGTATTCAATTTTTCTTAGTAAACAAATCTATCAATTTTCCCCTTTGCAATCTCCTTTACTTCTATGCTTAGAAAATCTTTTTAAATTTATTTTATTAAATTTTTAAAAAATGTTTATTATTCTTACAGAGAGATAAAATGAAGTAGGGAAAGGACAGAGAGAGGGAGACACAGAATACAAAGCAGGTTCCAGGCTCTGAGCTGTTAGGACAGAACCCAAAGTGGGGCATGAACTCACAGACCGTGAGATGACTGGAGCCAAAGTTGAACGCTTAACCAACTGAGCCGCCTAGGCACCCCTAAAAATCTTTTTTTTAATCCTGAGCTTAAATAATTACTTTTCTTCTTCTTCTTTTTTTTTTTTTTTTAAGACATCACTAATTTTTTTTTAACACTTAAAAGTTGGGGCACCTGGGTGGCTCAGTTGGCTAAGCATCTGACTTCAGCTCAGGTCATCATCTCACCGTTTGTGGGTCCAAGCCCTGCATTGGGCTCTGTGCTGACAGCTTGGAGCCTGGAGCCTCCTTCATATTCTGTGTCTCCCTCTCTTTCTCTACCGCTCTGTCTCTGTCTCTCAAAAAATAGATAAACGTTAAAAAAACACTCAACGGTTTAACTGTACTTAAATATAGAGTGGAGAATGGTGTGTTCTAAATTCTCTAATTTTGGTTTTTATATTCTCTATTTTTATGCAGTGTGTGTGTGTGTGTGTTTCTTCTTTGTTCAACGCTTTTAAATTATTTAATAAAATGTAGAGTTGCTGCTTTGGATAACAAGCCTTTCTCTTTTGTCATCTCTTTCCTCTGGCAGGAGAGCCACTTACTTTTATTTCATTTTATCCTATTTCTAATAGGTCTTAAGTTTCCCTCAATATGTGAGTGACTTTGAAAGGAAAACAAAGGACAAAAACAAGTTTGTCTTGTTTAAATCTCATGTATGATGTTTATCAAAGACGAAGAGATCATTTTCTGCCTGACTTACAGAAAAGATCTTAGTCAACCCTTAGCTATAGATTAGCAAGTGTTTCCCGATAGATTATAAGAAAAGGTCTTTGGTTTCAGTTCATAGAAATTAAAAGAAGAGATAATGTACTTAAATCACCTAGTTTTTTGATGTAAAGAAACCCAGACATAAAGGATAAATGAAATAATACAGTTTATGTTGACAATACCTAGCACAATGTATGGTACACAAAATGTATCAGCAGATATAAGTTTGCCTGGTCTATACCAAACATGAAAGCAAAATATCTTTTTTTCATGTCATAAAGCAGAGATTCAAGAACATGGGCCTTAGAATCATATTACTGGTGAAGAATTTCTTCTCAGGACTTAGCTATGTAATCTCAAGTAGGTTATTCGATCTGTTTGTACTTGGTTTCTTCAATGTAAAATGAGAATCTATTTCTATAGTACTCTAGATTATGTTTAGCAGCATACAATTATAGTAGTTTATTTATTATGTACAAGAATCACAGAGGGAGACTATCCATGGAATATACAGTGTCTTCTAGTATTCTCAAGAACCCCAAGTCATATCTATTCTACATCCTTAACAAGTGGCTTCCATTCTTAAAGTCATCCTCGAGTCCAAGACAGTTGCTAGAACTCCAGTCACTTTGTATACATTTACTGTGTAGAGAATCTAAAATCAAATTGGAGCTCTTTCTGAAGAAACGGAGAGAATTACTAACATGTAGGCATCTAGTAGTATCTGCCACATAATATCTCTTTTGCAGAGTAAGTGAGACAACTAAATAGGATGAGGTGTGTAAGATGTCAAGGACAATGCCTAGGACATAGGAGTAGAGCACATAAGTGGTAGGTACTACTGATCATATTACAAAGCAAAGCAGTCATGGAGTCAAGATCTGTGTGTATCTAGGTCTCTAGCTCTTCTCTAGTTTTCATTTCTCATGTATTAATAATATATCAATGAGTAAAACATAGTAGGATATTTAGAGGTTTCCACTAGCTACTAATGTATGGGTTTTTAATGGAGTGAACTTCTGATTGGTCCTTTCTTCCAAGGCCTGCAAGTTTACAGATTCTGAAACTTGATTTTGTCAACCTAATGATAACAGATGTATCTTAGAGTAGACTTGCAATAAACAAGACTACACTGACGAATGTATAGTTATTAGGATGACAATTTAATAATTTCCACTGAGAAATAGAACTTCCAAAGGAAAGGAAAGCATAATATTTGGCCTACATTTTCATTCCCTGAGGGTGTCCTAACCGTAAACCAAAATTTTATGTGAGAGTTATTAGTAAATATAATGGTAAGACAAAAACAAAATGAGCTTAAATTGGAAAATCACATCCTTTAGCTAGAGTCCACCTTCTCTCTGGTGCCATGCTGGGGTCATACTGACTTTCCACATTTCCTTTTTCTTTTTCCTTTTCCTCATATCATCTGTAGTTCCCGTCTTCTCTTAAAAAATATTAAAATTAGCCCCAAGTCAGTTATTGCAAACATTTGCTAACTATTTGATGCCAATAATCTGAGGCTCTGGCCCAGATCTACTTAACTTGAATTTATATGGACTTGAAGAGAAGTAGCTCAGGAATCCATGTATTTAAAATTGCCCCCAGATGATTCTGCTGAATGACTGTCCCTGGTCTGCTTCTAGGAATCAGTGATCTAGTCTACAGCATTTCTAATACAGCTAATATACTGAAGTGAGTAGCAAAGGAGGGAGCTGGGGGAGTTGAAAGCACAGATCTCTCTGAAAAGACATTTTATACTGCAGGGAAGTGTTATCCTCTCCCATAGCTCTTTAATTTACTCTGAAATTCTGAACAACTTTCTTCCTACTTGCCTTAAGAATTATATTATAATGAGCCACTGTGACTAATTCTGTCACCAGAAAAGGACAATCTATCAGTACTTAGCAGACATATTCGGTGGGTTAAAAATGCAGAAAATGATTCACATGCTAAACTAGAAGGAAAAACTTTAGTGGAGCAGAAGGAACACCCATTCTTGACTGGATGGATTAGGTAAGGATCTAGGAAGGCAGTGCTACCTAAGTTCAGTCTTTACTATTGGGTGGGATTTTGACAAGTGACAACTGAGAAATATAAGTCCAGGCAAAGGGAGCACTGTGTGCACTGGCACAGAGGTCTGACACTGTAGTATCATCTCTTTGGGCTGACACCAGATGTCAACTCTGTTCCTTCCCTTGACTTGCCTGTAAAATGATTCTCTTGAGCTTTAGAAAATTCCATGTGGGTACCTGATGTTGTCCATGTTGAAAGGTCAGTTTCTAGAGCTTCGAGAGCCTGATCCAAAGCTGTGTCTTATTAACGAACAAGGAAATAATAACAGAGAAGATCAAGCCACGCTCTGTGGGAGGTTAAAACTGGAGGTGAATGGTTTCATTGTCTCCTAAGTCTTCAGAGACCAAGAATTGTGTTGACATAGATGTTCTGATTCATTAGCAAAATACCTTAAGAAATGAAAAGACCTTGAAGGCTATTGTAAGGATTTGGCTTTTGTTCTCAGTAGAACAAAAGTAGACTAAGTAGACTTAGCACTATTGTCATCTCATTTTACAGAAAATAAAACTATGGCTCAGGGAAATAAAATTACTTGGCCTAAGATTTCACAGTCAGTTGGTAATGGGATTCAAATTTTAACTCAGGCCTGACAGATCCATCCAGGCTACACTCTGTCTGTTTGCTTTTTAATTTGCTGTTTATCCAGTATTTTTTCAGACTAAGAGTATTTCTGCTTTCATGGTGATTTCTTATACTCCAATCTATGTAACCAAAGCAGCTACAACTAATGCCATTCCGGGGAGATGCAGACACAAAGGGAAAGGTGAGAGAAATGCTTAACCATATAACTGCACTTCTCTAGCAAACGGACACACTTAGCCATATACACTTATGACCTGAAGTGGCAACTTCTTTTGCAAATTGCTGAGATAAGGAAGAGTTCAATTAAAAGGAGGAAGCAATAGGGTGTCACGAAGGTAGCCCTTACATCAGGACCTGAAGTTGGAAGATCTATTTCAAGTTTTAGCTTTCCAGAATATTAGCTGTCTTATTATGTTCCTGTCAACAAGCTAATGCAAATCCTATTTAGGATAAAATATTATTATTAAAGTTAATCATAATTAAGAACTCATGAATGACATTGATCGCAGCATTTTATTTCTTTAGCTACCATTCATCCTGCAAAGGAAGATACCTTACTGATGAGAATTCTGAACATTGCCAGTAAGCAGAGCTGGGATTGCTGGTAAACAGAACGGAAGGACAGGTTAATTCCATTGCTCTTTATAGAAAACTTGTCATACTGAGTCCTCTGAAACACTTGGGCTAACCCTCTATTTCTTTCATTTGCCAGGAGTTTTGGCTTGAATTCATGAACGCTTGATCTAATAAAAATCCTAAAATAAAATGTTAAAGACTTCCTAAGCTTTCTCCTTAGCTCTTCCTCTCTGCCTGCTCTCTGTGCAAACACAACTTGTCACTTCAGTCAATGCCAGATGCATGGCAAGGTGAGTTTATATTCAGTTGTTTGCCTGATTCAGGTAGTGCATGTTTCTTAGTGTCTCTCTGGATGCTTTTGA
Source organism: Hyaena hyaena (assembly GCF_003009895.1). Lineage (NCBI taxonomy): Eukaryota > Metazoa > Chordata > Mammalia > Carnivora > Hyaenidae > Hyaena > Hyaena hyaena. The sequence goes on along the minus strand of NW_024081092.1, from coordinate 1,278,061 downwards.
TGTGCTTCCTGAGCAGCAGAGGGATATGTTGACAAAAAAGAATTAACACAAAGTAATCAAAATGGTCTCTGGTAGGGCAAGAAAGGGTATAATGGAATAATCTTGAAAGAGGACCATTTTCCACGGGTGTATAGATACTATCACATGCAGCCTTGCCCATCTGTTGGCGGAATGGATTTTTAGCATATTGTCCACAGACGGATGATGTTACAAGTGGCTACAATCCCTTGCCCTGGGCTTCCGAGCCAGAAGTGTGTCAGACTCATCTCTGGAGAATACTGAGGGAAATGCTGCTATATAGCATGTCTCACTCCTTTGCTGCTAGTGTTTTCCAAGTTGGCAACTGCATAAGCATATGATATTCATTTTTTTTTTTTTTAAGTGAGAAGTCATTTGGGATCTTCCTAAATTATTCTAAGGAAGAAGCTGAGAGAAAGGAGGATTTTCAAATCTGATTGCAATCTTCCAAATCATTTGAACCTGAGTGTCTTCCTAACCTTGGCCTGCCAGCTGCTCTGTTCTGTCTCTCCTGAATCCCATCCATTTATGATTTTCGAGCCACCTGTCAGTATAGTAAGTAGGAGAGAGGCTACAGCAAGAGGGCAAATTAGATATGAATGTCTCTGTGAGCCTCCCTGTCAATGGACAATGGAAGCTAATGCAATTATATGTTAAGCAAGCAGAGGATACAAACCAAAGAGAAGCTGCATGATGTAGCAGAAAGCCACTGGAATGTGAGCTAGGAAATGGGTTCTAGTCTAATTCACAAGGGCTTCTGTATGGATTAAAGGACATTACATATGTTATGCGTCTAGTTACAGACACATAGCAGATGCTCCATCTTCCCTTTTCCTGGTCCTTACTCTTTCATGAACTAATTGTGTACTGGATAAATGAGCCATGCTCTCTACAATCTCATCTCTGAGGAAGAAGAGCCTAGAATAAAGAGTTCATATTTAGACACTATGTTGCAAACACTGTGCTAAGTGTTTAACATAAATTGTTACATTTAATCCTCATAATCACCCCTTAAGGTAGATATCAATGATGAGTCAAATGAGACATCTAACACTCTTAGAATTTTAATAATTTGCCCAAGATCATGCAAACTTTATTTTTTAAGTTATTATTTTAATTCCAGTTAGTTAATATACAGTGTTATGTTAGTTTCAGGTATACAATATAGTGATTCAACAATTCCATACATCACCTAGAGTTCATTACAAGCACAACCCTTAATTCCCATCATCTATTTAACCCCTATCCCCACCCATAACCATCAGTTTGTTCTCTACCTTTAAGAGTCTATTTCTTGAATTGTTGCACTTTTCTCCCCTTATTTGTTTTGTATCTTAAATTCCACACTGGAGTGAAATCATTTGGTATTTGTCATTCTCTGACTTATTTTGCTTAGCAATTTACTCTCTAGCTCCATCCATGTCATTGCAGATGGCAAGGTTTCGTTCTTTTTTATAGCTGAATAATATTCCTGTGTGTGTGTGTGTGTGTGTGTGTGCACTCACACGTGTGTGCGTGCCACCTCTTCTGCTTCTATATCCCGGCAATTGTAGATAATCTGCTATAAACGTAGGGGTGTATGTATCCCTTTGATTTAGTGTTTTTGTATTCTTTGGGTAAATTCCCAGTAGCATGACTGCTGGATCTTAGGGTAGTTCTATTGTTAACTTTTTTAGGAAACTCCATACTTTCTTCCATGGTGGCTATACCAGTTTGCACTCCCAACAGTGAACAAGTGTTCCTCTATCCCCAAATCCTTGCCAACATCGGTTGTTTCTTGTGTTATTGGTTTTAGCCACTCTGACAGGTATAAGGTGATATCTTAATATAGTTTTGTTTTGCATTTCCTTGATGGTAAGTAAAGGTGAACATCTTTTTACGTGTCTTTTGGACATCTGTATGTCTTCATTGGAAAAATGTTCATATCTTCTGCCCATTTTAATTGTATTATTTGGTTTTTGCGTATTGAGTTTTACCAGTTCTTTATATATTTCAAATACGAATTATTGGCTATGTCATTTGCAAATTGATTTTCCCATTCAGTAGGTTGCCTTTTAGCTTTGTTGATTGTTTCCTTCACTTTGCAGAAGCTTTTTATTTTGATATAGTCCTAATAGCTTACTTTTCTTTCCCTTTCCTCAGGGGACCTATCCAGAAAAATGCTACTATGGCTTCTGTCACAGAAGTTACTGCCTGTGTTCTCTTCTAGGATTTTTATGGTTTCAGGTCTCACATTTAGGTCTTTAACTCATTTTGAATTAATTTGTTTTTGTGCTTGGTGTAAGAAAGTGGTCCAGTTTTCCCAATACCATTTGCTGAAGAGACTGTCTTTTTCCCACTGGATATTCCTTATTTCTTTGTCAAAGATTAATTGACCATATAGCTGTAGGTTTATTTCTGGGGTTTCTATTCTAATCCATTGATCTATGTGACTATTTTTGTGCCAGTACCATACTGTTTTGATCACTACAGCTTTGTAATATATAACTTGAAGTCCAAAACAGTAATGCTTTGGTTTTTCAAAATTGCTTTGGCTATTTGGGGATTCCTGTGGCTCCTACAAATTTTAGAATTGCTTGTTCTAGTTCTGTGAAAAATGCTGTTGGTACTTAGAGACTGCAATTTAATGCAATATAGATTGCTTTGGGGAATATAGACATTTTAACAATATTTGTTCTTCCAACTGGATGTAGAATATCTGTATTTCTTTGTGGTCTTCAATTTATTTTTTTCCCTTTCTTTTTATTAATTTTTTAAAAAATTAACACATAGTGTTGTAATAATTTCAGGAATAGAATTTAGTGATTCATCACTTACATATAACACCCAGTGCTCATCCCACCAAATGTCCTCCTTAATGCCCATCACCCATGTAGCCCAACCTCCGCCCAGCACCACTCCAGCAACCCGCAGTTTATTCTCTATATTTAAGAGTCTCTTATGGTTTGCCTCCCTCTCTGTTTTTATATTACTTTTTCTTCCCTTCCCTTATGTTCATCTGTTTTGTATCTTAAATTCCACATATGAGTGAAATCATATATTAATCTTTCTCTGACTTATTTCACTTAGCATAATATACTCTAGTTCCATCAACATTGTTGCAAATGGCAAGATTTCATTCTTTTTGATTGCTGAGTAACTGTGGTCCTTAATTTCTTTCATCAGTATTTTATACTTTTCAGTGTACAGGACTTTCACCTCTTTGTTTAGGTTTATTCCTAGGTATCTTATTATTTTGGGTGCCGTTATAAATGGGATTGTTTTCTTAATTTCTCTTTCTACTGCTTCATTATTGGTGTACAGAAATGCAACAGACTTCTGTACATTGATTTCTGTATCCTGAGACTTGACTGAATTTATCATCTTTACAAGTTTTTTGGTGGTGTCTGTCAGGTTTTCTATATAGAGTATCATGTCATCTGCAAACAGTGAAAATTTTAATTGTTCCTTACTGATCTGGATGCATTTCTTTTTTTGTTGTCTGATTGCTGTGGCTAGGACTTCCAGTAATATGTTGAATAAAAGTGGTGAGAGTGGACATCCTTGTCTTGTTCCTGATCTTAGGGGTAAAGCTCTCAGTTTTTCTCCATTAAGGATGTTGTCAACTGTGGGTCATTCATAGAAGGGTCATGCAAAATTTAAATGACATTTTGGATTTGTGGACTTCAATATGAAGGACAATAAGAGAATTGGAAATAGTGCTTCTCAGATTTTTCCTTATGGCAGAGGAATGAAAACACATGAGATCACTTCACATCTTCTGTTTTATCTTTAAAATTCACATGGATTTATTTGAATTCTATACCATAACACATGTGTGATTGTTTTAATAAAAAAACAAATGCCGTATAGTTGTGTTTATTTTCTGATTGCATGTGTTCTCTTCACAGTGTTAGTTCCTAGATACATGCACATCCAGAAATGTGGTAATAATCAACTTTAGTAGGTGATCTTGATGGTCTCTTCTATTTTTAATGATTTACAGGTTTAACTAATTGCCCTGATTATCAGACAATTAGGATTATATAGAAAAACAGTTGTCAGAGTTACTTAGAAATGTAATGCTGTATTATTCCAAAGATAATTGGTTAAAATGCTGTTAATAGAGTAGTCTCCCTAGGCTGATGCACGGAACAATCTATTAGAGTTGATTGACCACTCCCTCTCCTGAGTAAGTTGACTATCTCATACAGTCAACTGCCATAATTCTAAGCAGCCCATGTGAGATGTGTGGGCAGATTTGAGGAAAGGGAATGTGTTATTTCTCAGCTCCTAAAGACCAGGGTGACAGAGGGAGCCCCCTCCCACAGCTGCAGCTCTTACCCATTCAGGCATACCTTTCTCCTCTAGCCCCTTCAGTCCTAAGAGTCATGGCCACTTCCCATTGTTAGTAGGCCCTGCCAATTCTCCGTTAGTTGCCTAACCCCTCTCACATGTTTGTAAATAGTTCCTTCATTAACCTCATTTCAATTACCTTTTCAGGTAAGGCACCTGTTTCCTGCTGAGATTCTGAGTTCTATCATTATGCACTACTTACTGGGTGTGTTGACTATAGATTCACAGTCTTCTCAACTCCCAAACAGAACTTATCACAAACCTGCTCCTCCCAGTGTTCTGCCTGTCTCAGTGATTTATGCTGCTTGTTGTTAATTTCCACACAAGACACTCAGGTATCTCAGTCTCCTCCATCTCATTCACTTCCTCCAGCCAGTCACTAATCTCTATCAATTCTCCTTCACGTTTCCTGAATTCTCCACTTCTTCACCATCTGCACAGTTTCTGCTCTCATTATTTGACAAGTAGATTGGCTCCTAATGGACCCATCTGCCCCTAGTTTGCCTTCCCCATTCCCTCTCCATTTTCTCTTCTATCACAATCATATTTTACAAACAAAAATCTGTTCATGCCAATCTATAAATCCTTTCAGTGGATCCTTATCACCTTAAAGTCTAAACTCCTTAGCAAAGCATAGAAGCCTTTAATTCTTTTTTCCTTTTTAACATTCTTAGTTATTTTCTTGATACTTCATCAGACCTCTACCCTTGGGTACTTCCAAACCCCTTCATGATTACCACAGATGGCTCAACTTCTGTGTGTCTATACAAGTGTGTATACACTTGTGTATAAATACTATAGCATTTATAGATACAAGTGTGTCTATAAATGCTATTCCCTTTGCCAAGGCAATATCCTGGGCATAGTAGTCCTACCTCCAACATCACCTTCTCTAGGAAACTTTCCCAGATAAACACAACTTCCACAACTGGTTTGGGTGTGTCTTAAGGGTTCTAATGGCCCCTATCCTTCAGGTGAAGGCATGTCCTAGGCAAGGAACTCTGTTTTGCTAGATGAAATACCATTGCTATGTGCTGCTCTATGCCAAGTGAAGACTAGAAATCTTATGCTTGATTTTCTCCCTAAGATGCTGTCTTTTGACTAGGTCTGGAAGTCAAGTGTGGGCTGTTCTGGAAGGAAGCATCTTGGCCAAGTCTCATGAGATAAGATGTGTTGGAATGACTGATAGATCTTGAAGTCAGAGGCAGTTTCGAATGCTGGACCTTGTTGACCAGATGAATAGCTTTTAAGGAGGAGAAGCCCAGAGAGTATTATGCCAATGAATAGCTTGCTTAGTAGATATGCAAAGGCCTCAAGTAACAGGGCAATTTGAAGCAATAGTATAAATCAAACTGCCTCTGGATATTGCCTTTGAGTCAGAGCTAAGATTGAAGCATTAATTCCTCAGGCCTATCTCACCTTATCACACAGTAAGAAGTTCCCTTTGTTATTTGTAAAATATTATTGGTTATATAAATATAGAGTTTCCATCAATATTCTAAAGTTCATTAATTTTTAAGCTAAAACCAGTCATAGGGAGAATTTAGAAATATATTAGCAAAATGTAGTATTTTTCAATCTTTGATTTGTGAACAGTGATAAACTGTCAATGCCCCCCTAGGAATTAAAAATCATAATATTTAGGTAGTAAATAAAAAGCAATTTTAAATTAAGTAATTTATTTTTTTATCTTCCTATATTATGTAATAATTACACTATACGTATATATAGTTGACCCTTGAGCAGTGTGGGAGGCACTGATCCCACATAGTCAAAAATCTACTTATAACTTTTGACCTCAAAAAACTTATAAAAAAACAACTTAACTCTTAATAGCCTATTACTGACTAGAAGCCTTACTAATAACATAAACAGTCAACACATATTGTATATGGTATATGTATTATATACTGTATTCTTACAATAAAGTAAGCTAGAGAAAATGTTACTACAAAAATCTAAGGAAGAGAAAACATTTATTCTACTGTAAAAAATCTGTGTATAAGAGGACCCACACAGTTAAAACCTGTGTTGTCCAAAGGCCAACTGTAATAGGATTTGCTCTTGTATTATCTTCAGTAATTGATATGTTTTACAGCTCCAATCTTGATTTCTTCCCTCAGCTCTAAACCCTGATACCCAGATATCTTCCCTAAGAGACACCTTGAATTCATCATGTCCTGATTCTCCTTCCAAAATGTGTTCCAACTGCAGCCTTTCCCAACTCAGAGGCAGCTCAATTCTGGTCAAAAACCTTGGAGTCATTCTCAGCTCTTCTTTCTTTAACAGCCCACATCTAGTCAATCAACAAATCTTGAGGTATCCACACTACACAGATATACAAATTATGACCTCTTCTTGTGACCTCTACTGCTACCATGGTCTATAATTCACTATCAGTTTCTTGTCTGTTAATTTCTTTTTTTTTAATGTTTTATTTGAGAGAGAGAGCGATAGAGCATGAGCAGGGGAGGGTCAGAGAGTGAGACACAGAATCTAAAGCAGGCTCCAGGCTCTGAGCTGGCTGTCAGCACAGGGCCTGACGCGGGGCTCGAACCCACAAACCGCGAGATCATGACCTGAGCTGAAGTCGGACACCCAACCAACTGAACCACCCAGGCGCCCCTCTTGTCTGTTAATTTCAATTGTTTCTTAACATTCCCTCCCCCCCGCTTACTACTGCCTCCTAAACATTTATTCCAGGGCTTCCAGACTGGTCCTTATAAAATAAATTATATAAAGTTATTCTTCTCTAAAAGCCCTAAAAGTAGAAGCCAACCTCCTTTTAACGGCTTGCAAGGTGCTTTATGAGTGGACTCTGGGTTTACTGGCATCATCAGCTACTCCGGGATCAGTCCCTCAGCCACATTAGACTTGCTGCAGTTCCTAACATTTTCAGACTTATTCCTCTCTCTGGGTCTTTTTCATGTATCATTTCCTCTGCCTGGTACATTCTTTCCCCAGATATGATCACGATTTGCTTCTAGTACCCCCTGCAAGTCTTTGCTCAGATATTACCTAGAAGTTAAATCTTTGGTGATAAGCTTATTTAAAATTACTCCTCTTTCCTGAATTTTTCTCCTTTACCCAATTTATTTTTCTCCACATTATTTATTATTTTCTAATATATGCTAGACTTTCTTAAAAAATTGTTTGGTCTCTTACACACACACGTGCGCATGCACGCACATACACACACACACACACACACACACACAATCCTATTCATTATAAAAAAGGAAGGCTCGTGTTAACATAATTTTTGTTTTGTTCATTGCTGGACCTCCCAGAATCTAGAAAAGTGCCCTGGCACATAGCACACACCTATTATTTGTTATTTGAATGAATTACATATAAAGAGATATTTCAACTCTTTCCATTGATCAAAAAACTTGTTAAAATTTATATTTTGGAAGAAAAATCCATATTTTGATGACAAAATGAGACAAGATTATTTGATGTTTAGTTTAGGTATTAAATGTAATATAAAGGTAGGCTGAAATTACCCTACCTATGACAAAAAACATCTGCTTTTACGATCTGTGTCAAGTGTATTTGGAGTTTAAATAATCAAGTTGCTTATATTTATAATGTATATGATTTGTCTCTAAATTAAACCAGACATGTTTGTTTTTAAACCCAAAGCGACTCGAGGCCTCACAGTGTTTAGTGGAATGAATGAAGGTGTCCTGAACCCATACATCTCATTCTTATCAGCTGCTCCTTCCCTCCCCGCTCTTCTCAGTGTCCCTGGCATTTCTGTGACTTCCCAACACTAGGGCCAATTTTTCTGCCAAGATGAGCGAGGCTCTTGGTGCCCCCTAGACGTCCCCACAAAGGCAGAATTGTTAAACTTTCCACCAGACCGCCTCCCCAGTCCTTCGCGTCCTCCTCCCGGGGCCGGTTATCGTGGACTTGACACAGCCAGGGAGGCGTCCCGGATACCGTCTCGCGTGCGCCCTGTCCCCTCCCGGGGGTCCTCCTCTGGCTGGAACCCGGGCAGGACTGCCGCCCCCTGCCGACCTTCTTCCCTTCCCTCCCGGGCGCTGCTGCTCTGCTATGCAAATGCCAGTGAACACGTTCCGTTTAGAACTGGCCCCGGGGAAACGGGTCAGGAGCTGTGTGTGCAAGGGTGAGGGGTCAGAACCGCGGGGCAAGCGGGAATGAAGTCTTTGAAACATTTATATGTGAAACAAATCCAGTGGAAACAAGTTTCCCTAAGAACCGACAAGATGACGGAAGTGGAGCCGGAGAAGAAGTGGAACTTCCACAAGTTCACCTACCGTGGCGTGGACCTCGACACCGCCTAGGACCGCGGAAGCAGCAGTGCGCCCTGGGCGCTGGGACCCGCCAGCGCCGAAGGGCAGCAGACGCCCTGCTGAAGCGCCTGCGCAGAGCGCGCAGCGAGGCCTGCGGTTGGAGAAGGCCAGGTGGGAGAATGCAGCTGCGAGCCTATCTGGTCTTCCTGCCCCGGGTAGTTAGTGCGCTTCTGCAACAGCCCGGCCTTCAACCAGGCGGAAAACAAGCCTGAGATGATTAGACACTACCTGGTCGAGTTTTCCATCACCTGCAAGGCTGTGAAGCATGGTTGGCTCAACGTCTGAGCCACCCACTGCAGTGTTATTGCCTGCTTGCCAGTAAAGGTTCAGCCTTCTCTTAAGAGGAAGAAAGGAGAGGGATGCCTAGGTGGCTCAGTCCGATAGATAAGCATAGGACTCTTCCTTTAGGCTGGGGTCATAATCTAACATTTGGTGAGATTGAGCCCTGTGTCAGACAGCGTGGAGCCTGCTTGGGATTCTCTGTCTCCCTCTCTCTCTCTCTCTCTCAAAAGTAAACAAACTTTATTTAAAAAAAAAATAAAAGGAAGGAAGGATGGAAGTAAAGAAGGAAGGAGAAAGCAAACCTCTAGAAGGGTATTGGGTAACATGGATTTAAATATTTAATTTCTTTTTAGTTATTTACAGTAGCCAAGATTTGGAAACAACCTAAATGTCCATCAACAGATGAATGGATAAGAAAATGTGGTATATAAATACAATGGAATGTTATTCAGCGTAAAAAAGAAGGAAATGCTGCCTATTATAAAAAACGTGGCGAACCTTGAGGACTTCATGCTATTGAAATAACCTAGTCACAAAAGGACAAATACTGTAAGATTATACTTATATGATGTATTTCAAATGGTTATACTCAGAGAATAGATTGGTGGTTGCCAGGGGCATGTGTTGGGAAATATAAGGAGTTTCTACTCATTGGGTATAAAGTTTAGTAACACAAGAAGAAAAATTATAGAGAACTTTTTTCCTGGTCGAGTTCAACATTGTGCCTATAGTTAACAACACTGTATTATACACTTAAAAATTTTTTGTTATTGCCACAATAAAAAAAAGATGGAGAAATTAAAATGAATGCATATACTCTCTTTATGGCATATAAGCCCTTGCATAACTTTGAAAATCTTAGAGACATTGAACTAAAACAACTGTTCTGGCTTATAGAAGAAAAAAGGTCTAGGGAAGGGGGATTATCTACTGGAGAAAGCTCCAGAACTGAAGAAGGCTCTTTATCAAGGCTCTAGATACACAATGTAGTTTGTATTCTCAAGTCCTTCCTTTTTTTTCCCCTAACCTCTTTTAAATATCCCATTCAAATGCCAAATCTTTGTTACATTCCCTCCCATTTTTTTGTGCTTATTGAGTGTTATTTATTTTTATTAGTTACTAACCAGAGGTGATTTACTAATTCACTTTTTCATTTAATCTACTTTGGTTGTAAATGTTTATATCAATTTATTTCTTACATTTATTTCTGATATTTGCTACAGTAAATGGTTGTGATCTTGTGCATGTGTGTATGTGAGAGAGAGAGGGAGAGTAAACAGGAGAGAGAGACAGAGAACCATGGATGATTAGGATCCTTCTGAATTCTGATTGGTTGAATTTATTGGTGTTCCAACTGTTAGAGAAGATGTGTATATGCTCAGGAATAAAAGCAGCACTAACCAATTTTGCACTAGTGTATGATCATATGTGTTTCATATTTTATATAATATTTTATTAAGTCTAAACATCTAACACTACTGTCATTCTATGGCTACTGCTGCTGCAGCAACTAGCATTGCAGGAACATACTCTGTGTGCCAGACACTGTGCGCTTCACTTCATACACATTTTTCATTTAATCCTTCCAAAAAGCTCTAGACAAATTAAGGTAATGCTGAACACACCATGCACTTTCTTGTGTCACTGGATGTGCTGTTCCCTGTGCCTCAGCTTTCTTCTCTTGTATGCATCTGGTCAGTCCTGCTGAGCCTTCAAAGTTTTATTCTACGGAAATCTCCTTAGCCACTCTTCCAAGATATGGATCTCGTCTGCACCTTTCCCCCTTACTTCCTCTCGGTCAGGCACACTTTACTGTTTTTTTTTTCCTTTTCAATTAAATTAATTACCGTGTAATCAATTAAATTAATTACCTATTACACAATTAAAAATTACTGTGTTTATGTCTTTAACTTTCTCTACTAGTTTAGCAGATTTTACAGTGCTCATGAACAAGCCGTGACATGAAATCGCTTGCCCAAAGTCACAAACTCATCACTACTTTTTCCTTTTTTGTCTTTTCATAGCATTATATTTAAGATTTTATTCCTTGTTTCAGATTTTATAGGTTAATGAATCTGCTAATAGTAGATTTCTTTCTTGAAAGTATTAAAATCTACTTTCTCTTTCTTGACTTACATTTTATCTAGCACTTAAAGTATCACATTAAATAGTAATGAGTTAGAGCAAGCCTGTTCTGGTTTGCCCAGAACAGTGCAGGTGCAAGCAGTTGCCCCAGGTAAAGCCACTATCTTAATATAGTTAATGCTTACACTTTAATTCCCAGAAATGTTCTGTTTTAGGCAAAAATTTCATACTCACGTTAGAAATTGTGCATAAATGACTCCCTGATTTAATGGGAATTCTAATGTTTTTCTATCAATACCGTGTTTGTTATAGGTTTCTAATAGATTATTTTTTTCATCTTAAGAAGCTTTCTGTTTCTAGTTTCTGTTTTATTTTAATCAGGAATTGGCACTGACTTATCAAGTGTTTTTATCTTGTTATATAGATTATATTTTTCTCTTAATATGTTAACCTAATAAACTATGTTAATGGATTTTCTAGCATTAAACTAAAAAAAGGATAGACTGTATTTAGTCAAGACATATTACTAATGTATCAAGTTTCACAATTTGTTGTATAGTTTATTTGGGATTTTAAAATCTATGTTTATGAGAAGAGCCTATATAACTATTTCCCTCCTTGTCTGATTTTGTTCCAAAGTAATAAAGTCTTCATAAAATAAGTTATAGATATTTCCATGTTTTGCCATCTTCTATATTTATATTCCATAATAAAATTCACCTGTAAAATGTTTAGGTATATGCCTTTTAGGGTTAGATACTTTAAAAATTTCTTTCATGATCTTTTCTCATTTTTGGTTTATCTGCATTTTCTATTTATTTTTGTTTCAATTGGATAATTTATATTTTCCTAGCATAATACTCTATATTTTCATATTTATTAGTATAAAGTTTTACCTAGTGTTTCCTTATATGTACTCTCTATACATGTAGCTCTGATTCCTTTCTTATTACTAATATTAATTGTGGTTTCTCTCTCTTTACTTGATTAAGTTTGACACATATTTGTCAATGTATTGGTCTTTTCAAATTAGAAGACTTTGGTTTTAATGATCACTTTTAATTTTCTATCATATAGTTTCATTCTTGTATTAATTTTGATTTAATCAGTATTAATTATTTGTACTTTCTTTGTCTTTGTTTAGTTTTTAACATCTTCAGTTGAATGTTTAGTTTACTCTCAGTCTATTTTTTAATATACACGTTTAGTGTAAAACATTTTCTTTGGAGTATTCTTTAGTGGCTCTACAGATTTTAATATGCAGGGTTTTCACTAGTCTTCATTTCTAAGTCGGATGTAATTTCAGTTAAGAGTTCCTCTTCACACTAAAAAAATCTCTCAGAAAAGAGATTCCAAGTGAATATATTTCTTTTGCATATCTTTTTCTTTAATTTCAAATTTCATCTTTTTAGTCAGTGATGTAGACTATATTATTTTTGTTTTTTGGGATTTGTTAAGATTTCCTTTGTGGTCAAATCCAAGGTTAATGTTTATAAATGTTCCATGGATGATGAAAAGAGTATCTATTCTTTGTTAACAAGAACAAAGCTCTAAATAAATTTGATTATTGATGTTATTTGTTACTTGATTCATCTAAATTTTATTTCGTTTTTTTTTTTTTTGGCTTCCTGATGTATTTGTGAATTAAGTATATTAAAAAGGTTGATTGTAATTCTGGAATTTTTTTGTGTGTATATTTCTATTAGTCTTTGCTTCATATGTTTTGAAGCCATATTGTTAAGCACATATAGGTTTAGAGCTGTTCTGTCTTCTGAGTAGATCCTTACCAATACAAAATATCTCTTTTGGGCTTCTATATTAATTTAATTTTGAATTATTTCCTGTTGAACATTAATATTCCTACACCCACCTTTGTTTATTTAGCATTTGCTTCCCTTGGTGTTTCACATATCTAAGGTTTGGGTTAACTGATGGAGTAACACAGTCACATTATTTTTTCTTTAGGCCTCAGCTTTAATTTATTTGGGCTTTTGTTTGTTGGCCTAACCATCATTACTTGTATTTTTATTGTGTCCTTCATTCCAACTTTGTTCCTTTGTAATGGCTCTATCTCAGCCCCTTATTTCTTAGGAATTGAATTTGGGGCTTTTTGTTACTATGTAAAGAGCAAGAAAGCATTTCTACTGGCTTCTCTCTTACTGACCTAATTTTGCTGCTGCTTTTTCCTAGGTTATTAGGGTGGGCATTGGCCTCCAGGAATAAAAGGTTTTCTCTCTGTATACATTTAGTTTTTAATCCATTCTTGGAGTGTGAGGTGAGGTGAACATCCTAGGGTTCTTCAGGGAGAGACAAGTATGACAGAGAGTACCACAATACATAGGGAAGTAAAAGGTGTAAATCATTATTTGAACCTGTTAGAGTGGAAATGCATTATTATGGTATATGTTATAGATAGGCCCATGTAACTTGGCTTTATTAATTAGGTAAATTAGAAGGAAAACTTGAAAAAACTTTCTAAAATGATTTCTGGATACACTCTTGTAATCTTCTACTACTGCTGGCATATAGTTCAAAGGCTACGTCACATCTCCTAATGCTACGTGTCATCTATTGCTTCATCCAAAGCTATTGGAGTTAAGGGAACCATCCAACATGTCTGGTAAAAACACAACCAAAGCAAAAGCAAAAAAGAAAGAAAAAAAAAAAGCAAAAAGAAAATCTTCAGCTTGACCCCTGAGAGTAAAGTTAATGTGCTGGAAGAGCCCTGAGAAATCAGCAAATAGGAGGAAAGTGGGAAACAAAATTAAGACTTCCCATGGCTCAGAAAAATGGCTCTGAAGGTGACACTATCAATCCTGATTTTCTTCTCTCAAAGTCTTAGGAGATCATTATGGAAATAGCAATTAGTTTTCAAGACTGCAAGAAGAAAGTGTGTACAAATTACAAATTTTATATCATAGATTTTCAAAACTCATTCTACGAAGCTGTACTTGGAGGAGACTATTCATAAAAAATAAAAATTCTAGAGTTAATGTGCATTAGCATAAAGAGAGGCAAGTTCTTAAGCAAAAGGAGCCACTTAACTAAGAGTTATTATGTTTTTAAAGGCTTTAATACTCTAAAATATTTTACTTTGTGAAACACCTAATTACTATTTAGCACGTCAAAAAGCCAATTTACTATATTATGTCATTTTCATGGACACATCATTCATATTATTTATTATTTAACATTTGTCCTATTATAGAAACATGGTAGCTACATAAAGCTTTATTTTGTGACAACTGGTAAAAATACAAGCTATATATAAATAAGTCAAATGTGATATATATATATACATATATATATGTAGCCTTTTTATATAAATGCTTATATTGGTCATATACCTCAAGAAGACTCATATGTCATGGAAAAAATAAATGCCTTTAGTTTGGAGTAAAAGCTAATTTAAACCATTCATGTGGAGGTTAAGCTAAGGTTTTCTATAATACTTTTTGTTTAGGACTCTAAGAATGGCCTCATAAGCTGAGGCTACAGGTTTTCTTCATAGAATTTATCTTCTAAAATACTTCTTAAAAATAACAAACGGTGAAATGTAGTGGCTGATTCTGATGAGAAAAAAAAGTAAATACCACACTGTGTTTAAGGAGATAATTTCATTAATACAATTCTACTTATCTGCCTATGTATCAAGCTAACTACACTAAAATGTAAATCTTTGAGAATTTTTTTTTAAAACTGATCATTCATGTACAATATAACCAAAAAAATTGGCCAGGGTTCAGCATAGATTATAACAGAAGAAGAGCATTCTTTCTGTGGTGTTTAAGATCAATTTGCTAAGTCATCCTAGATGGACAGTTCCAAGATTGCATAAGTTCAAACCTCAATAGGCTACTCATCCCCCCACAGTGATATATGCTTTAAGTTGGACAAGAATTTGTTATAGTTCCATGAGGAATATTCCACATATCTAAGCTGAATATTAACTGTATAATAAATTCTATTTTGTCACTAATAATAGCTATTATCTATTGAGCATTTGTCATATACCAGAAGTGCTAGAAATGAAAGAAATATCACAGGTTATTGTAATTCATCTCTGCATTTAAAGAAAGAGGAACTGAGTTATAGAACTCAAGGTAAGTCTTCCAAGGTCATATGGGTCAGGGTAATGGATTCTTTAAGTCACTGCCATTTCTATCACATCAGCTGGTTTTAACTGGCCTACCATGAATGTATGGAGTCTTACAAGGCTCATTTTAAATCTGTAGAAAATGATTTGCTGTATGTAGTCCAAGTATCTCACTTCAGCCACCTTACCTCAGTTTATATAAATATATGCCCACTTGTATTACTTCGGAATAGAAGACACTGAAGCAGGAGGGTCTGACAAAGCACACAAAATGGTTTTCTTTTTTAAGATCAAACATATTTTGTATCAATTTCCATATGTATAAGAATATATGTATATACATATATATGTATATAAATAATACAATGTAGGGAAGCAGAGAGAAGCTATGTTTTAAAGTCTACATTGTTTTTCTCTTCCACACATCATGCTGTTAGGTTTTAGATAATTTGTGTTCAAGAAGTGTAAATTTGCTTAAGAATCCATCAAAGTAGAAAGTGATTTGACAAGTAATTTTTTTTCTGGTAAAATTATACAGATATGCTCATACATGCACACACAAACAAACATACACACAGAGACACATACACAGATGGACTCAAAAGGAAAAAATCTATATAGATGTGTGCTGTTTGTATACACATCTGAACATTCACAGTTATATAAACACACATAATCTATATTATTTTTATGATGTAACCTCTATCAACATAGATAATTGTGGCACTATAATTCATATTTGTATTTCCAGACACAAAAACAAGGTATCATCCCTACATGCTTCATTGTTTTTTTTTTTTTTTTTAAATATTTGTCTTAAAAGGTGTTTGTAGATGTCTTTGAGGACAGCCATCTCGGGTTGGTTTGTGGTTGGTTTACATTTTTAATTTAATCTATTGTCCATAGGCTACTTTGTCAATCCCATAATTCGAATGTATAGATCATTCAGAATTTAAAGATTAATTAATAGTATGGCTCTTTCGGTCTTAGAAAACACTATTAAGACAACATTCTAAATATTTAAGGGGAAGACTCTTAAAGTCATACCATAGTTTCTTTTTTAATGTTTTTCAAAAAGTAACTGGCTTCACAAACACGAACTGTAACATGATTTAGACAACTGAGTAACAGGCAAGTGTACTTTTGAAGGCTAAAATAAAACACATTTATACAAGTACAAAGCAAAACAATGCTGATAAAAATGTTAAACTTTATGAAAAAAATCATTTGCAATTCACATCAAAATAATTTAACATTCTCTATTGTTTTAATAGTACAAGCTGCAACAACAAAGAAAGAACAGATACGCGCACACAATTTTAAAACCAAAATCCGTTAAAGTGCAGAAAAAAGTAAGTACAAGCACTTGTAGCCCACACAAATCTTTTAGGATTGGCACCATCTTTCTAAAACATCTATATTCTATATAGATTTCTAATTACAACACCACCAGCAGCTGCCATTGAATTCTAGAAATACACACAATATACATAGTATATTTGTTCACATTGGGAAGATCAGTGAAATTCAGCCAACTATTTTATACATGCCTCACTCTTCAACAGATAGTAGAGAATCTCCCAGGCCTCAGACCCTCTTAAAAGTGAATTTCAGTTTACCTTTATGCTTTTCACTGATCTGTATTTTTTCACAGTATAAAATCGTAAATGGTAACTATAGAGATTCTGACAGCTTGAGGGTTATTAATAAGCTGTGGCTAAATGTGAACTTAGATAGTACTTTTGAAGTCTCCAAAACATATACATTTTGTTGGGAGACTAGCATAGGAAATGAGTGGGGTTTTTTTGTTTGTTTTTTGTTTTTCTTAAAAAGTGTTTAATTCCTGGTTTGGAAGTCACAGAACTGCAGCAGAGCCATTATGCAATTCATTCACAGTCAGAAATAGCTCCTAGTCTTCCTGATCACTTGCTGGTAACAGCAGAAGCTCTGGAAAGACTTTTACTAACAAGGATTAGCACATTTGGGGATTTAGTGGTTTTCTTTGCTTCAGTCAAATCTCATATGGTTTTCCTTTGTGTACTCCCTTTCTTCTCCCTACCCCTAAACCAAAGAGATGCTTCTTCCCAATCCACATAGGGTCTTCTCAGGCTGCCCCTACTCCTCTCCCAGAAGAGTGAGTGGACTAGATGGTCCATGTAACTCGATCAAAGCAGGTCTTCTTTTTTTCATCCTTGGACCAAACTGTCCTTTAGGGTCACTTTTCTGAATCTCAGCATTTCACTGTACTTTCCCTTCTTTTAGTCATGCTTGTCTGACTGAATTATCACTGGACACCAGGAACAGGCTGTTTTCAAGGAAATTCAATGAAAATAGGTACCCAAATGAATTGTGAAGTTCATATCCTAGCCCTAGAATGAATACTCAGTTCTCCTTGTAGATTTATTACTTGGAACCTGGTATTAGAATTGGCAAAGAGACAGAGTTAGCATCATTCCAAAATAAACGATCCCAAGATGCATTACTAATAATATTAGGCATTATACAATGTATTGAATGAAGGGGCAAAGGGCACAGAAACACAGAGAAAAGTACATCTTGTTCTCCTCTAATTGGATAAGTATTTTTCTTATTACAGTTAGTTATAACTTCATATGGCAATTTATTTGTATTAATTTTAATTTCTGATGAATTTTCTCATAAAGGGATGCATTTTTTTAAAGAAATATGTTACTAAAAATTTCAAAGAGAAATTTGATCATGGAGAAAGCTTTTTAAAAAAATAGTCTTCTGTTGGTCAACACAGTGAAGCTTACACTTGAAAATAAAATGGAAATCAACCTTAGAGTATAAGAAACAAATTTGAAACTTAGTTGAGTATATTTGGAAAGGTTTCAATGTTTAAGAAATCAAGATAGTAATCCCCAGGTGAATGCCACCCTTTTCATGAGGATTGAGGGGTGTTAATCAAAATATTTACATTTGTTTTTCAAGTAGAGGCAGAGTTCACTTTCAATGAATCTATAGAGCTTAGCTAAATTCACTCTGTTTCAAGAGTCTCATAATAACATGTGGGTTCAGGGTGCTCTTATGATATTTTCAAATCCGGTATGGGAAGTTTGGTTTCTAAAAATTTATATTTTAGTAAATTAATATTACCTTTTAATATTTTATATTGGGAGATTTGATTTTAAATTTATTATAAGAACAGATACAAGTAAAGGAAAATCAAGAAGTATATTTATTATAACTTTTAAACGTGGGGCCTGATAAATTATGCCAATGGATATATTTCCATATCTCAACTCCTTTTTTAAAGTAGATATAAAATAAAAAATACATGCCAAAATAAGGATATTGAACTAAAAGAAAAAGGTTTCATTTATTTTTCTTTCTGCTAAAAATACACTTCTGCCTCACAGCAAATCTTTTTCATAAGGCTAGCTTTAGTATAAGGCTGGATCAACTGAACTTTAAATTTATAGGACACCTCCTCCTTTTATTACTATCCTTATTTTAAAATTTAAAACCAAACCAAACCAAAACAAAAAAAAAAAACAAAAAAAAAAAAGCATTTGGCACCTGAGGATAGCTGTAATGAGAAGAAGAAAGAGATGACCGTAGATGCAGGTCTTGAGCTATGATTTCTACCTATATGAGCCTATTAAAACACATGTATTTCTAGTATATCTTTAAATCTCTTTTCTGCAGTATTTAAAAAGTGACAGTATGAAGTGCACAAAATCATATTAATAATTATTTTAAAAAGGAAATACTAACAATTGCTTTGCCTCTTTTTGGAATGGCTAAGAGACTGTGTGGTTTATATTCATTAAGGTTCCTCTGTTTTAGTATTCTGTATTGCTTTGAAAAATCTACATTTGTCATAGTTCATAGCTGCCCTCTTTAAGCAGCCAAGAAAAGTTAAAATCACTGCTCACTGGCATAGCTGAATCTCTGCTAGCCGACTTAACACAGTTTAAAATTTCCAGTGTAGTAAGATCGTGTTAGCTTTTTGAACAACAGTCCCTCCAATCATGTCGCTGTCTTCATTGGGTCTATAGACCATTCTTCCAGTGGTGGGACTTGGAAAGAACAGAGGAGCTCTTTGTGCATCAGGTTCTCAAAAGAAAGGAATGGAGAAGCACAAATGCATATTTTAATATTTTAGCTGGCAATGCTAATGGAACAGCATTCATAAGGAGGAGTGGCCACGTTTTATGAAAGAGATAGCCAAGCTGGAGCTCAGGAATTATTATTATTATAAAGAGAATTTCCAGCTACACAACGTACCCCGGTGAGGGAATTACAAAACAGTATTCCAGAAAATATTTTTTTGCTACTCCAGTATTGATTGGCAACATGGTGAAATAGTCAAGAAATCTTCCACTGGTTTTCTTGGTTAATGGAGGTGAATTGAAATAACTAGGTGGTCTCCTGGATGCAGGCTTTTGAAAGAGGTTTTCAAAACCAAATTGGAGAGGAACGTCTCTGGTAAAAGCCTTACACACATCAGCGCAGCAATCATTATCCAGTTGTGTGTTATGCCTGGAACACACTCACAACAATGCCTCAGTAAATACTGGGCCCAACTTACTGCTTTTCAAAGTCTTTAAAGGACAGAACAAAGAAAAAAAAAAAACCCAAAAAACAAAAAAGAGATATAGGTTGACGTTTTGGTCCCAGATTCTGAGTTTGTTAGAAAATGTACATTCATGTTTGGTGAATCAAAGAATCTTCTGGGAAAAGAATTAAAGTAAACAAACAAAACTTTGTACAGTTGCTTAATAACTATGCTTTTCCCCCTCCATTATGCTGTTACACACTCATTGCTTCCCCGGAGCAAAGCACTTGGTATGGAACTGGTTCAACAGACTCCTTGTCAGCCCTCAAAAATATAAGCAGTGTTTCTTAAAAGCCCATGTTTTCTAAGGCCACTAGAAGAAAATCTGCCAAAGGATTTGTAGTCGGTGTCTTCGTCGGTTGATGTTAAATAGCACTATTAATCTCGTGTTTCCATTACGGGTGTACTTGGCGTCTTCCACCTCGGGTCTTAACCAGGCGACTATGCTTGTCACTGTGTCTGCGTGAACACGGGTGGTCTCGGCTCCGTTGGCGGAACCCAGCGTGGCTTCCAATGACATTCACAACGACGAGGAGCTCTGAGTGTAATCTCTTATGATAAGTGTGTCATATTTGGGAGACGAAGGGATACAGAGGGCCGACTCCGACACTGGCGAGTTGGGGGTTGTACTCCCCGAGTCCACCGAGTCTCTGAAGGGGGACGGCGGGGTGAGAGCCACCAGCTCCTCCAGGTCCGGCTTGCCGGCCGCAGCCTCCGGCCCTGTGGCCGGGGTCTCCCGGGCGGCGCCCCCAGCCGGCGGGGCCGCGACCGCGGGCTGCGCGCCGCCCGTGACCTCGATGGCGGGCAGCGGCTGGATTTCGGCGAACGTCGTCATGGTCGTGGGCAGCTGGATCTCTTTGGGGATCAGGTATGACGAGCAGAGCGGGGCGCCCACGCCGGGGCCGGGGGCCGTGGTGGACAGCATCATGGAGTTGAGCTCGCTGATGTTGGCGGTGAAGCGGGTCACCACGCTGCTGATCTGCTCCATGAGCGAGCCCTGCGAGGAGCTGCTGCGCGCCGCGGGCTCCGAGTGCAGCGACGGCACGTCGTCGTCCGTGCGGCTGGCGGAGCCCGCGCGCTGGCTCAGCGTGCTGATGGGCGACGGCGAGCGCGGGCGCGCGGGCGCGGGGAAGTGCTCCTCCGCCTCCGCCACGTCGTACAGCGCCTTGGGGCCGGCGTCCGGGGGCTCGGGCCCGCCGGCGCCGCCGCCCGCGCCGCCCGCGCCGCCGGCGCCACCCGCGGCCCCCGCGCCGCCGCCCGCGCCGCTCGCGCCCAGGCCGCGGCTCTCGGTGCTCTTGGGGAAGGGCTTGATGACGGCCGTTTGGTTGGGGTTCTCTTTCTTGTTGATGTGGATGGACAGCCGCTGCCACAGGTGCTGCCCCCGGCTGCTCTTCTCGTTCTGGGCCCATGTGACGGATTTTCCATTGGAGCTGCGGAGAGAAGGGAGACCAGAGGTTACCCGGAGGTTCCGGGGGGCGGGTTCCCAGTGTCGGGTTATGTATGAGGTTATGGATTGGGAAGGATTTTTCTTGTTCTTTCAGGAAACATGGCGTCAAAGGACACCACGGAAAGAGATCGTGGAAGTGGCCTTTGTTTCCTTGTACTGAGTTAAAGGTCTCTTTACTGTATTGGCCTTCCGTTTATCGTTACCATGAAGGTGTATCGGGGGTATAGTAGTACGGATCAGGGAGTATTTATGGCGATTCTGCAGTAGTTCTTTTTTTTTTTTTTTTTTTGTTATTTATACTATTTATTTTATTCTTTTAACCTTTTTTTTTTTTTTTTACAAATAGTTTATTGTCAAATTAGTTTCTACATAACACGTAGTTCTGAGCAGCAGCTGGTTATGTTGCAAACCTAGAAGGGTTTGCATTGTGGCGGCAGTGTGCAGAAGCGCCTGGTACAGGACAGCCTCTGAAGGGAAACGTTGGACATAGGACAACTCACCAACCCAAACATGAGAGGGCAGGGGAAGGGTTCGAGTCAAGGGTTACCAGGAAGTAGACCGGTTCCAGTTCAGTTTTTATTCTGCGAGCCAATGATTGGTGTATTTGGCTAGGGATTTCTGTCTGAATTCCTGACTTTGAACATAGTTTTAGTCTGCCTTATCTGCTGGAAAATAGAAATTCAAGGAACACATATACATAGTTCTGATCAATTAGAGCTTTTCTACTTCACCCACATTTTCCTCACAAATTTATTTTTAAGCCTACAACTTGATAACAGTTCTGTGAGGGACCATATTGCCTCTGGCACCTAGCATATTGCTTTCCAACTAGGGTCTTGATGAGTGTTACCTGACAGACATGATTTCGTAGAGCTTTTCTCCCTCTTCCCTTTCCCTAAGCAGTGCATTTTGGCCCTACACCATGAGGTCTGAAAGCTGCTCTGATGGTATAATTGGTGTCTTAGCCTCCCATCCTGACTGTGTCCTCCTTACCATTAAATATGACACAACCTCTAAATCTACAGACCCTCTGTCAGGAACCTCACTTACGGTCAAAGAATGTGGCCTGAACTTCAGAAATGTTCTATGGAGATATCCTGGGGTGATTTCTCATCACAAAGGAATCCAAGGTCTCTGTAACTAGGGGATCTGTTTTGTCCAGACAGCTCTGCCGTAGGTGCTATGACCAAGAGATAACCTTGGACAGTCTATGACAGCTTTGGCCACCCAATTTTATCATTTCAGCCAGTGGTGAACCTTAATTGTACTTAAAACTCATCTAGGGTATTTGTCAAATAGCCCAGGCAGGACTCCAGAAGATTCTGATCATCTAGATTGGGTTCCAAGGATAGCACTCCATCCCCAAACTAAGAATCTTTAACAGGAAGTTATCCTTTTTTTCTGGGTTCCCATTGCCCCCTTGGCCTCCTTGCTGGAGAGCTGAACTGCTTTGTCAGGCAGGGGGCTGCGTTATATTTGGAGCTCACCTGCCTTGGGGCTACCAGACTGCAACTGCCAGATCCACTCTGCCTGAGGTACCTATTGATTTGATAACAGATCTCTGTTTCTGCAGCTCCTATAACAGGATGCTTTCTGTCTCTTTCCCATACTCCTTCTCATTTCTTCATCTGTCTTTTTCCTCTTTGTGGTCTTCCCTTTTCTGCTTTTTCCTCTGAAATCTCATTGCATTTAATCTACCCAATAGTTTGCAACCTGGTGTCCTTTAGAATTCTGGAATGTGATCTGTCCTGCACCCCTGCCCCTCTTCCTGCAAAGGACAGATCAGTAATTTCCAGGTCGGAGGTTGCTGTACATCCATGGAAGTAGAATAAGCCCTGCCAACCTACCTTGCCTTTCCGGGAGAGTTTCAGGATTTATTTCTACATTTTACATTAACCTGACCTGCCACTTTTATGTTTTTAGCGCATTACTTTCTTCTTCCCAGGTGTCTACTAAGTTCTGGAACAGGGCACAGAAGAAATGGGCCAGACTATTTATGCGATTTGATTGGGAGGATGGTTGCCAACAACCAACTCCCTTTCCCTTCTACCAGCGAGATAAGAAACGTGCATGTTGGGAAGGACAATTAGTCTTTCAGGTTGCTGAGGCCACTTTAGTACAAAGCTTGGGCTAGAAACTAGAAGCATGACTAGATTTACCCTACTAAGCTTTACTCTAGGAAAGTTCTTGCTCCCAACTTGGAGAGGTTTTGATGGAACATAAGTCTGGGTATTAATGGTGTCAGTCTTTGGAAGCACATGCAGTAGTGCCTAAAAACTTGATAGCAAGATGGAAAAGCCTTTGGATGAATGTGTGAGAAAGAAACTATCCTAACCAGCCAATCTGCACAAAATATTGACATTTTTCCTGGCCATGCCTTTGCTCATAGTGTTCACGTTCATTTGGGAGAGAGAGCACCAAACAATCTGAATACCAATGGAAATGGACACAGGAGACACCAGAGAAATGGAGTCCAAATGTGAGTACCTCATTTCATTCCTTGGGTCATGAAAGGTTTTTTCCCTCCAAAATAAGTGGAAAATTTTAAGAATAAAAAAACCTGACTTATGACACCAATCTGTTTATTAGTAGAATGCAGTTTCTACAGGAAACTAATCTATCTCATTCATTAGCACACAGGATCTTAATAAGCATTTGATAGACGAATAGGATTCTTAAACTAACCATTCGTAAGGACAACTGTGTGATGTCTTGGAAAGTGCATTGGCCAAAGAACTCTCAAATCTGGATTCTAATTCTGGATCTGCCAGCTTGGATGTTTGGAAAACAATAGTCTCTAAGCCTTGATAAAAAAGCAGAGAGTATATCATTTGGTGAAGGCTGTCGTGAGGATTAAATGAGACCATATAGATGAAAGCTTCTTGTAAGCAGAGGGTATCTAAAAGTGTTAATTTTTGCATTCCATGTGAACACTCCATTTCAGAAAACAAAAACAGTATATTCATGGTTTTGAGCTCTGGTTGAGAAACAGAGAATTCAGTACAAAGTAAAATATGTAGTAAAGCCATAAATATTTTTGGTTGTTTCTCCTTAACCTGTACCACTGATTGGAGTTCCATCAAGTTTGCTCTGTGGTGTTTTTTCCATGCTAAGTTGCCTCCTTGATCACATCCATTCCACTAAATTCTACATTATTCCTTTCCCACAATTTACTTCTTCCTGAAATGCTCTTTCATTATGTTCCATCCTCTCTGCCTTTCTCTTTCTTTTGGCCTAAGCTTTTGTCATATATATATATTTTTTTTTTTTTGGATTTTACCTTAATTGTCTTTATTTGAGAGAAGCACTCCTGACCCCATTCCGACTACATTAGATTCCCAGAGTCCTTGCATTAGGCACTTAATAACTCTTTCCTGTATGTCCACCTCATCTGCTGGGTGGAGTGTTCTGAAGGTACAGACAGAGGGTTCTCTGTTTCCTGTTATATTCATAGTACCCAGGGCACTGCCTAGAAAATGGTATGTGCTCAATAATATTTTGACCTAATAATTGAGTAGATAAATGAATATGATTAACAAAATCCATACTGAATTGTTTTTGGTAGAATTAAGTTTAAAAAATAATTCAATAGTAAAAAATAATTCAATGTTAATGAAATTCTAATTCGTCTTATGGATCAATTTACTTTTTATAAACTCACTGGAATCAGTAGTACTCAGTAGATATTTCATTAACTAAGAACAAAAACACAGATCTTCATCTCTAATGTGAAAATCACAAAGGAAGTATTTGTTCTTTTTTTGTAATCTATATGTATATATATGTATATGTATCTCTGTGTGTGTGTGTGTGTGTGTGTGTGTGTGTAGTGAAACTTCTTAGTGATGAAAGCTTATGGAGGCAGTGTGGATAGACCCAGAATGTGGGTTTAAGATATGGCCTAGTGATGATGGGCCAATCACTTAACACCGTTGCATCTCTTCGTTCTTTGGCAAAAAATGGAAGAAATAAACCTCTCCTGCTCGCCTCACATGATTTCAGAGGAACCAAATAGTGGTACGCATGAGAGTACTTTATAAAGCATAGTACCTCTACAGACCTTACCATCAAATCTTCAATCAACTGAGGTAAAATCTTTATTATTATTGTCGTTGTTGTTACTGAGAACCTTTTTTTTTTCTTAAGCATCAGGATTATACATTTTTTCCTAAGGACCTTGAGGTAAGAAAAGGGAAAGCAAACTTTTCCTCACCTGTCTATAGCACTTGACCTTCCTTACTGAATATTTTGGGCATTAGAAAAGGAGGAGGAGGAAAGACGAGTGGAGGAGAAACAAAACAGATGGTTTGCTATACCTGGAAAGGAGGACAATTAGGCAAAAAAAAAAAAAAAAAACTATAAAAACTTTGTCCTCTTTCCAGGCACCAATTAACCCTTTATCAAATATAATCCTATATACTCTAATGTTCTTTCTACTATGACAACTTGTTCTTTATTTCTTGGGGCAGGGGTGCATTTTGGTCATGTTATTTGAGGGTTAGGTTTTTTGTTTGTTTACAGTTTGTGTGCCAAAATGACACCTTCTACCTTTATTCTCAGAAGTTCTTTCCCCAGAGCAGCCCGGAGAGAGGAATAGTAAGATTATGAGCTTCCTAATACAAAAAATACTTAAAAAACTTTTTTTAAAGCTCGTAGTATTACTAGCAAATATGTCTTTGGAATGACTTCAGAAAATACTAGGCCAATAAAAGAATTTCATGAATTAAGAATATTATAAGTAGAAAATTTCCAATTGCAGTACCATTTTCTATACATTTTCTTAAGCTTTTTTTCAATATATTTTTAATTATAAAGTATGGAAATAAAGTTTTTAAAAAATAATGAGGAATTGGATATTGTTTATATTCAGACATTCTAAATTAGGTGGAATGAGTTCTTTCTGAGCCTTACCTAAAATCTGACATCTTGATTATGACAATTACATTGAGAAATACACCATAATATATTTTAAAAAATGGCAGAATCATCCATATACATTTCCCCAATTAAGCACAAATGGATATAAATAGTTATCTTGCTGACAAAAAAATTTTAATGGCCATGATGGTATATGCATTAGAAATATACGTACAGACAAAAACACTTGAGTAAATGGAAATGAATTATCTACCAAAGACACAGTAATCAAGCAATATCACCTTATATTTGCATAGTGATTTATAACACTTTTAGGAACACTGATTGTCAAAGATAGATAGGATCAATGTCTTTGTCCTCCTTGCAAAAATACGAAAATTGAGGCTCAGTCAGATAGGCGATTTGCCCAAAGTCAAGCAGTTAGAAAATGGCAACCTGGGACCAATACTATCTCATGATTTCCAATTCCATTTTTCATGACAGTACAACATGCATCTTTGCTTTGTGAAGTGAACTGTCCCTATTTCATGGACGAGAAGCCCTCAAATGTTACCTGGTGATGATATGCATTTTTAAGCAGATACGTTAGTCATTTGATTTATATTCTCTGTAACCATGTCTTTGTACTTAATCATCTACTTTGAGGTCTCAAGAAAGCACCCTTTATTACTCTTTGGTCGTTACCTCAAATAGCACAGGTTGATCAAGCACTTATATTTGTCAAAGATAACGACTGGGTGCCTCAATGATGAAGGCACTTGAAGCTTACAACCATATAAATAAATATTATATGGCAATTTTCATCCCCTCTTTTTTTCTCCTATGCTGTGATCTGGTAAAAGACAGTTGTCCTATATGTAGCCCACTTATTTTCTCTCTGACTTATTTTGGAATACCTCTAAAGAGAATGGTATAAATTTGAGGATAACTTTAAATCTGCACTATTTTGCAAATTTTGGCATTTCAACTAATGGTAATAAATGATATGATACCTTTGCAAATGATTGTGATTCATCAGTACTTTTTTTAAATGTTTATTTACTTTGAGAGAGAGACAGAGCACAAGTGGGGGAAAGGGCAGAGAGAGAGGGAGACACAGAATCTGAAGCAGGTTCCAGGCTCTGAGCTGTCAGCACAGAGCCTGATGTGGGGCTTGAACCCACAAACTGTGAAATTATGACCTGAGCTGAAGTCGGACGCTTAATCGATTGAGCCACTCACATGCCCCTCTTCATTAGTACTTTTTGATAATGTGGTGGAGAGTTATTATTAGGAGACTTCCCTCAAA
Source organism: Hyaena hyaena (assembly GCF_003009895.1). Taxonomy (NCBI): domain Eukaryota; kingdom Metazoa; phylum Chordata; class Mammalia; order Carnivora; family Hyaenidae; genus Hyaena; species Hyaena hyaena. Next base: position 1,250,731 of record NW_024081092.1, on the reverse strand, counting down.
GAGGACAAGAGAAAAGATGCACATAGAAGGCTAGCAATATGAGTTACTTATAGGGTTATTTTTCTTTTTTCCAGGACCTTGAAATGAGGAAGTAGATAGGCAGGTGGAAAGTTGCTAAGGACAAAAAGTGAGAGATTGTGGAGCATGGGAACAAGTAGTTCATTGGATAACTATAGGGTACAGATCACAAGGGATTCAAAACTTCACAAGAAGAAGAAAATTTTTCTAGTAGGAGGGGAGTGGCCAGGGAACAATGCGTGCCTACAAGAGACAGATTGAATCTACACTTTGAAAATTTAGTAGATTATGGCAAAATCCAAAAAGAACAGTAGGCATTGCCATCCAGGGAAAAGTAGCAGTGACATAGGTTCAGGAATCCACAAGGATATTCCAGGATAACCAGTAGCCCAGTTTGACTGGGTGGGGATGGGGAAGTTAAAGCATCAGAAGTAGAGTTTGGGCATTTTTGTCTGCTATAAAAATTCTTTATGGTTGCCCCTGACCTACAAGGATCTTCCTTCTTTTCCTTTCTTTCGCTATTTTAATAACTAATTTGTAACTAACCTTGGACTTACTAGTCTCTGGAATAGGTAGATGGTCTAATATAGTTGACCAGAGAGATGGTCTAATTATGAGATATATATGAAATCTGTATGCTTGATCAATAAATAAGTGAATATATAAAGAAATACTCATGAGTTCTTTTCTGTGTTATTCTATTGCAAAAATTTTTTTTTGTTATTTAATATTTTATGTATTTGGTATTTCTCAAGCTCAACCAAAACAATTAAATGCAGGAATCATGCCATAACCTTCTTTAAACCCTCACTGCAGCTTCATCCATTGACTCTATTCCTTGTCTGGCCCCAGTCCTGATCCTACTTCAGGAATATGTTAAGGCCTAATTAATATCTGTTAAGTTAATTAGTCCTTCAAGCGATAAGGAGCCAAGAAGATTGACAAACAAAATAGTGGTGTCCAGAGTAGATTTAAGAAGCTGTTTTAATAGTGCAGGGATACAGTGTTAAGATGCTAACAGGTGTGGAAAAAATGAAGATGGAAAGAAATACAGTGATATTCTAAAACTATTGTGAATGAAAAGACATTTGTGCTTGGTATTGGAGGAATTTAGACAAAAGGTTGCTCACTGGGGAAAGAAGTTTCAAGGAAGGATTTGCAAATAAAGTGGAGATTAGCGAGGCCTTAAAGACTGGGAAATGTTAAAATAACATGGATAAACAAAATCCAATTAATATTTATGTGTTGCAGATATGGCAAAGAAGGTAATTCCACATGCTCAACCCCTTGAAACCCTTCCAACAACCTTGTGAAGTGGACTTTCGCATCCCTTTTAAGTAGCTGCCAGTGAGCAGGGGCTGCCTGTTTTTATGATAATTTCCCCAGAGAACGTCTCTAACTAGGCATTCAGTCTCCAATGAAATCCTTGTGGGAGGAGAACCATTGGCCCTATTTTAACTAGTCTTTGGTTTAACAGGAGGTCTTTTCTTCAACAAGTCACAATCCATTTGGGGTGGGTTACTCAAGTGCCCAATAGTTCTAGTACAGCTGCTACTTCGCCCACATCCCCATAGAGAGAAAGCATCTAACAAAGGATGTAAAGCATGTTCCAAGGCATTTTGTTGGATCATCACAGCATTTTCTTTCTCAAGTTACGCTATTTTTTTAAATTCAAAGTTCAGTAACCCAGACTCAAACTTCAAACTAAACTGCTCCTCATACTGAGATGTAAGTTCTACACTTTAGTTGAAGTGCTTCAATGAAGATTAGAGGATTTTTCCCCCCAAAATGGAGATGATTTTTTTCCAGCAATTACTATAAAGCCCAGATTACAATTTCATAAAAAGAGAACAAAAGAAGATACAGCTAGTTTGCTGTGTGGAAGACTTTGTGGAAGAATTCAGCTTGATTTAAAGATTGAATAAAACATGGGATTAGGATTGATGACTAAGAAGAGCAGGGTCCTGGAATGATAATAGCTCCCCTTTGAATAGAATTTTACACCTCACAAGATGTTTTCATCTGTTTTATTATATTTGACCTTCACAACAGCTGTCTAACATAGCACTTATTGCATGGTGTTTTTAATCACCCATTTACAAGTCTGTTTCTGCACTAAACCTGGGCACTCCAGGGGCAGTGATGGGTCATTTCCAATGCTTGGCATGATGCCTGGGGCAGAGTAGGTGGGCTGGGAGTGTTAGGGAAAGGAAGCAACTTAGAATGCCTTCCTTGAGAGGGCACTTGTAGGGATGAGCACTGGGTGTTGTATGGAAACCAATTTCACAGTAAATTATATATATATAAAAAAGAATGCTTTCCTTGAATGCTTGGTGTAAACAGATATTATTAACCTGTACTATAGATGTAAAACCTGAGGCTTATGGAACTTAACTAATATGCCCTAGTCTAGTAAAAGGCAAAACAATGCCCCAAATAGGACCTTAAATCCAGAGTTACTGCCAACATATGATACTGCCTGTGTGCTAAATGCACACAAAAACTAAGGGGCTAACAAGACACATCCTTACAGAGCATCCAGGTAAATGATAACACCCAAGTTTGTATCCATAAAATGACCTGATAATAAATTCCTAAGCTTTCTATCAACAAATTGACCTGAACATTGCAGAGATGAATACCGAGGGACTCTAGAATAACAAAATGTCCCCAGACTGTTAGAATGGTTACTGAAAAATTGATTTCTGCTTAGAAAGAAAGATTCCTTTTCATCTTAAAGTGCCTTCTCTAACATATTTAACTTAAATGTAATGTGTGAAGATTACCTTAGTTTTGAGGCTTGAAACCTGGTTGTTCTCTTCCACCAATGTGCTTGCTATTTATACAAAGCTCTTGGCTTAAGGTATTTTTGATTATTTTTTTCTTACTGGATGTAAATAGGCACCTGCCACAGACACAAAGTGCTAAGAAAGTTCCAGTCCTGTTCCCTTTGAAATGCTTCAGATGCTGAACACACATACACCCACTCTTTTTCTCTCTTCCTGGTGGCAAGGACACTTAACATGAAACCTACCCTCTTAACAGGTTTTTTTTTTTTTTTTTTACCGTACAATACAATAATGATCCCTTTACATATGTCAGGACAGATAATAACTAAAAAAAAAGGTAACAAGTATTGGTGAGGATGTGCGGAAAAAGGAACCCTTGTGCACCGTTGGTGGGAATGCAAACTGGTGCAGCCACTGTGGAAAATGGTATAGAAGTTCTTCAGGACATTAAAAATAGATTACCATATAATCTGGCAATCGCATTTCTGGGTATGTGTCCAAGGGAATTAGGATAGGATCTCAAAGAGGGATTAACACTACCATGTTCACTGCAGCATTATTCATAGTAGTAAAGACGTGGAACAACCTAAATGTCCATTGATGGATGAAGAGACAAAATGTGTCCCTTTTGAACTTTAAAAAAAAAAAAAAAAAGACATCCAAATATCCAACAGGCAGATGAAAAGGTGCTCATCATCACTAATCATCAGGAAAATGCAAACTACAATGAGATATCACCTCACACCTATTGGAATTGCTAGAATTGAAAAGACAGGAAATAATCAGCATTGGCAAGGATGTGGACAAAAGAGAACTCTCATGCACCATTGGTAGGTATGTAAATTGCTGCAACCACTATGGAAAACAATATGGAGTTTCCTTAAAAAATTAAAAATAGAACTATCATATGATCTGGTAATCTCACTTCTGAATATTTATCCAAAGGAAATGAAATCACTGTCTTAAAAAAAGACATCTCTACCCCATGTTTACTGCAGCATAATCTATAATATCCAAGACACAGATACAACCTTAGTGTCCATCAACAGATGAATGGGTAAGGAAAGTGTGAGATATATATGTGTATAGACTTAAGGTCCTATTTGGGACATTCTTTTGCCTTTTATTTGACTTGGGCATATTAATTAAGTTCCACACGCAATGGAATATTATCCAGCCATTCACAAAATAAGGAAATCTCACTATTTGTTACAATATGAATGATGTAGATGAAATGTGAAGACATTGTGATAAGTAAAATAAGACAGAGAAAGGCAAATATTGCATGATATTATGTATACCTGGAATTGCAAAACCCTGAACTAATAGATACAGAAAATAGATTGGTGGTTGGTGGAGGCGGGAGCAGGTGGTGGGTGAAATGGGTAAAGAGATCTAAAAGGTACAAACTTCCATTTATAAGATAAATAAGTCCTGAGGATCTAATATACAACATGGTGACCATAGTTAATAATACTCTATTGTATATTTGTAAGTTGCTAAGAGAATAGCTCTTAAAACTTCTTATCACAAGAAAAAAATTGTAAGTGTGTGGTGATCATTTTAATATATATATGTCATATAATTATGTTGTACACCTAAAACTAACACAATTTTATATGTCAGTTATATCTCAATAAAAAAAGAAATTGTATCCTTTTAGTATTCAAACAACTTCTTACATTTATCCTATACACTATTCTCTTGTTTATGTCAATCTTCCTGATTCCTCACAGATGACAAGAATTACAGATGTTCCTGATTAATATTTACTTTTGTCTTTTGGTTGCAATATGCTGCCTTCTGTATGTATATCTGATCTCCTCATTTAATTTTTTTTACTACTTTAAAATATCCATGTATATGTGTTTTCATATACATGTTATTTTTAATTCTTCAAAACAATATGTGAGGCAGTTGTCAATATCATGTCTATTTTATGGACTATAAACCTGATGCATACATAGATTCGTTGGATTTGTGTGCACAAAGGTAGAAAATAGTTAAGGTGTAAAATCTTTCTGTGTATGATACTAAAGCCTATGTCTTTCCAATGAATACTGATTCTAGGAGTATGGAAGACATGGTATCATAAAAGCATAGTCTTCCCTTAGAAGGCATGTGAAGTATAATGGCAAAAAATTGTTAGGTGTAGAAACTCTATTTCATAGATCTTTGTCTGGTATGAAGCATAGAGCCTTATGCATAGTAAGTGATGAATTAACATTTAAAAAATAAATAATCCTTATGTTGAAGAATCAGTTCAAAATGACTCATGAAACATACAGTTAGATGAAATAGTGATTCAAGTTTATAGAGCATTCAGCTCTATGGAATAATTAGCCTTTATTTTGGTATTATCCACCTGAAGGGAACATGGCAGTAAGATTAGGTAGACATTGCAAGATGTTATCCATATTTTGCGATGGGTGTAAAGGTAGCGAGTATGCGTCTAGCATTGATGTCTTTCTCTAGAGCTTAGGAATGTAAACTGATAACTCCCAGGCAGCTCCCTTTGTGGTGTTTGTTGTATCAGACACTGTTCTGATTTCTTTCTTCCCTTTCACAGGAAATTGTAAGCTATTAAGTCTTTTGCCTCAAAATATATACAAATATTTATATTTGGACATAAGTACTAAATTTTCATACATATGTGTTTCGTGGACAAGGACAGCAGCTTTACAAAAGGTCTTTACAAAAGACCAGCTCCTTCCCCCATCCCCCCCCAACAAAAAGGATGTTAGAGTACAGAAACTGAGATGAGAGAGCCAGGGAATCCAAGGAGTCCCATTACTATTTTGTCATATTTTGAATTATGCCACAGGCTGAAAGAAGTAGAATATACTTACGGTAATCTTCTGTTTTCCAAAAGAACAGGTGATTCTTTTGGAAAAAAATAAGCAAAGGAAGTTAGGAATCTGGTTTATATTATTATATTTGTGGCACTTATAAAAGTTAAGTATTTCTAGTCCATTCACAAGACATTAGCTGAACTAAGTTTTTGTCAGACTTATAAAATATTTCCCTAAGAAATTTCATTTTCTAAAAAATGTTTTAATATTATTTACTTATGAGAGAGAGACAGAGCACGAGCACAGGAGGGGCAGAGAGAGAGAGGGAGACACAGACTCTGAAGCAGGCTCCAGGCTCTGAGCCATAAGCACAGAGCCCGACGTGGGGCTCGAACTCACAAACTGTGAGATCATGACCTGAGCTGGGGTTAAGAGTCAGATGCTTAACAGAGTGTGAGCCACCCAGGTGCCCCTGGATCACAGATTTAACACCTAAATGTAGCCTATTACTCCTGCAGTTTCCAACAGAATGAGTTTTGTTTCTTTATTAAAATTGTCAGTTATTTAGAGTGGAGATTATTCCATACCCATGGTCCCTAAAACAGTGCAGTTTACATACAGAGAGGTTCTCCTTGTACTATTATTGATTGATTATCTGAATCAACAGTCCCAGAGTACTTTTGGATTCTGAGGGTAGAAAATTGAACAAGACATGTTTTTGCCTTTAAAAACCTCAAGTCTAGTGGAAAGCGATAGGTGACCAGATAACATGTAATATCAGAGGTAAACTCAAAATACTTTAGAATTATGAGTTTGGTTAGGTGTAAAATAGATTGTAGGAGTTTTAGAAAGCTTTCAAAAAGGAATTGACATGAGATTTGGGTTTCGAAAACTGAGTGAGAGTTTGTCAGGGAGAACAGAAATGGGGGTTGGAGAAGATGGATACAAGGAGAAAGGAAGGGCAATTCAGGTAGAAACACAGCATGTGTGAAGGTATGAAGCTGTAGAAGGGAGTCTGCATGTCTGGAGAATGGTAAGAAATTTGGGGTGTCTGGAAAGAGAACACATGCTGAAACAGAGGGAATAAAGGACAAAGAGTTAGTGTGGGAAGACCCTTCTACTCTGAGTGCGTGGGTTTGGATTTGATTACAGGTGCCAGGTATCATAGTGGTTAGAGTGTGAATTCCAGAATCCCACTGAGTTTGTCTCCAATGTGGACTTTGTTATTTACCTTTTTAAAGATCAAATAAGAGATCATATAGGTAAAACACTTATACTAGTGTCTGCTGTCTTTCCAATAAAAGTTAGCTCCTTTTATAGGTAACCATGGAAGAACATGAATTTTAAAGCATAAAAATTATATCATTGAATTAATTTTGCTGTTGGTATTTTATTTTACATACGTTACCAGAATTGACTGTTGGGAAAATGACCATGATGGCAGGTGGAGAAGAGAAGAGAAGACCAAAAAAAAAAAAAAAAAAAAAGGACTTTCTAAGGTGAGTAGCCTTGGGTAACAGTAATACTAAATAGAATCTATGGAATGCCTTCTGTGTGCCACACAGTCTGCTAAATGCTGTGCTTGCATTATCATATTTAATTTTCACAGGATTAAATAGTTAAGGGGAGTGCTATATTATTATCTTCATTTTACAGAAAGTGGAGATTAAGGAGGTAAAATGGCACCTCAAGGTCACACTGGCTAAGATTAGAACCAGGTTTTAAAGTCTTTGATTTCAGAATCTTCACTAAATTATTCTAATTTAGGTTATTTAATAATTTAATATCCCTGGGCCTCATTTTCCTCATCTGTACTACGGAAAGATCATTCTTGGGAGAATTGAGTGCATAACCAATGTGAAGGGACTGCTATAGTGTCTGATGTATAGTAATTATAGCAATGGTAGTAACTGTTACCTGTTTTAGAACATCTCTCAATATAAGTTGGAACATTAATATGAAACTGACTTTGGGGAGGAGTGAAGAGAAGATTACTTCAGTAGTCATATCATCATGAAACTAGCTGGCTTCATACTAAAAAGAAAAACATCGCTCTTCTGTGGCTCTGAATTTTATATAACTGTGTGCAGTCCTTTCTGAACACTCAATTCAGGTTAATATTATTTTGTTTATCTTACTCCTAATTCTGTTTGCACTGGCATAAGCTGTAGTTTCTGATGTCAAATGAGGATTTAATTGGACACATACATGTTCCTGTGGGAAAGGAGTTTCTGCTGAATTGCAATGATCTGTTTTTATGACTTTGTTCCCCCGTGGACTATAGATCCACAAGGGCATTAGTCAAGTCTTGGTCATCTATTTATCTTTAGAGTCATGTAAGTACTTGGCTCATGGTAGGTGCTTAATAAGTGAGCATAACATGAAGGAGGAAATCATTGAATTAATGAAAGGCAAAATAATCTTAACACAGACATCACAGTTTGGGGTTGTTTTTGAAATCTGAGTTCTTGGTGATTATGACATCACTGTTACTAGGTTCTCTAACGGCTCTAGTAGACATTTATACTCACTAACATTAGATGCTGCATCTATTAGGTAAAAATCAGTGACTCAGGTGATTGCGGGTTTAACACGCCACCTAACTGATAACCATAATATTACAACAGTAAAAATAACCCCATACCTCCCTCTTCCCTTCAAGCCCTGATGGGGACTGTAGATCCATCTATTTTATTTGATTAGGGAGTTCTTTTTCAAAGAGAAACTGGGAGGCTCAGGATGTCTGTGCCTCCCCTTCATGGGATATAACATGAGTGCTTCAGAATGCAGACTCCAGTGAGCACCCTGATGGAATGGCCCTGCTGAGACAGGAGATAATAATAATCATTTTTGAGGTTTTAGCCATCCCTGAGGTGGACCCTCTCAGTATGAAATCACACGATAACAGGGTTTAGAGAGTTTCCGGTTCTCAGAACAACTCCCTGTTTAGGACTCTCTTTCACTTCTCCTGCAATCAGGAGGTCTCTGCTCTGAAACACACGTAAACTGTCCACTGTGAAAATACAAAAAGATGATGAGTTATGCTAGATTCAGAGGGAAGGAAAAAAAATTCACATAAAAGGAAAACAACAAATATTTCAGGAAGCTAGTGTGCTATGGACACATATAATATTCTTAGTCTTTTCCAAATGTGGGGGTGGAGGGAAAAGGGGGAAGTGACGGACTGTCTCTAAGGCTCTGTCATTGTTTCAGGGAAGATAATAGTGTTCAGCTCTAGGGCTACATGCACTGTAAATCTCTCTCTCTTCCTGCTGGTACCTTGGCTCTGGAAGGAGAGTCACCTCAGGCATGAATTCACCAGGTCCTGTCCTGTCCATAGCTTCAGCATAGAAAACAGGCAAATGAGGTACAGGGACACACTCCTGGTTTTCTGTGGTGGTTTGAGCTTCCCTCAGCCCCTCCCTGGGGCTGGTTGGTTGGTTATGGCCACAGATGCAGCCTAGATGTTTGCAGAGTAAATGTGCTTGACTATGACTCGGAAGTTAACAGCAGGGAGGAGTGGGAGCTGACAAGAAAGAGGGATTCATCAGTGGATACTAAAAGTATCTGTAAAACTTGAATAGTTTTTCTTCCCCCAGCCCTTCCATTCAATTCCAGAGGAAGCAAAGTGGGATGAACTGCTCTAACCTCTTATTTAGCAATGGTTTACATTGCAGTTGTCTTTTCTCTGATATCTTCTCTCTTAATTTTCATTTTAAACTTATCTCTCCTAGCGTGTTTGGGTGGCTTAGTTGATTGAGCGTCTGACTCTTGATTTCAGCTGAGATCATGATCTCATGGTTTTGAGACTGAGCCCCGTGTTGGGCTTCAGGCTGAGCATCGAGGCTGTTTAAGATTCTCTCCCTCTTCTCCTCCCCTCCTTGCATGTGCCTATGCGCGCTCTCTCTCTCTCTCTCCTTCTCTCAAAGAATAAAAAATAAATAGGGGTGCCTGGGTGGCTCAGTGTGTTAAGCATCCAAGTCTTAATTTTGGCTCAGGTCATGATCTCTTGGTTCATGAATTTGAGCCCTGTATCGGGCTCCATGCTGACAGTGTGGAGCCTGCTTGGGATTCTCTCTGTCTCTCTCTATCTCTCTTTCTCTGTTCCTTGCCCAGTCTTTCTCTTTCTCTCTCAAAATAAATAAATGTAAAAAATAAAAGTAAATTTAAAAAATAAACTTATTTCTCCTGGTTAAATGTCTTTGTGTGTGTGTGTGTTTATGTGAACAAATATGAAGTTGTAAAATAATATTTGACAGTCTTAGACATTTTGGCCTCTTCTTTTATGTGTCACTAGGCCTTTTCTTTTCCCTAATGGAAATCTCTTCTAGAACACTGAAGGACTTCCTCTCCCTCCCATTCACTTTCACTTTCTTCCATTAGTTTTTATTTAATGCTAAAGAAATGGTAAGGAAGAAAAAGTAGGAAGGGAAGACCATTTATTCTCAATGAATTATGCTTATCCATAGGGCTGAGGTTGGTCATTCCAACAGAACTATCTTTACTAGAGCATGCAGTAGTCCCCGTGCTTCACCAGGATGTAATAAGCCTTGTCATTACCTTGGCTGTATCCAAACAAGTGAGGAAATGAAGGTTACTATTATCTTGCTACTATAGAGAAACTTGGCCTATTCTCAGTGTAGATATGTTGAATTGCTATCTCTGTAGATCTGGACCTGATCCAGGAAGGCTTGGTCTGGTTGATCTGGAGTCCCTTTACTCTCTGTGTCCCATTATCTGCTGTCTCCTCCTTCCCAGTCTCAACAAGACAGTCTTAAGCAAATCTAATTGCTGGGCTGATCATATGGGAGAGTACTAAGCCTTGACTAAACACTCCCAAGAACAATGCATGGCAGAACTGAGACCTAATGTTTGCCGGGAATAGCTCTATGTCAACTCCTAGACAAATGGATTATTCCAAACAAGCGGTTTATAGACTGGCTAGATTGAAACAACCTAGGAAACTTGTTACACTGCAGATTTTGTCTCAGTATGTTTGGTAGGGAACCAAATTTGGGAAGTCTAGTCCTAGACAATTGCTTCAAATCAGAAGTCACTCGGATGCTACATTCTGTAGCAATGTAACACATTTGAGGGGCAACTGGGTGGCTCAGTCAGTTAAACGTCTGACTTTGGCTCAGGTCATGATCTTGCGGTTACTGGATTCGAGCCCTGCGTTGGGCTCTGTGCTGACAGGCAGCTCAGAGCCTGGAGCCTGTTTCAGATTCTGTGTCTCCCTCTCTCTCTGACCCTCCCCTGCTCACGCTGTCTCTCTCAGAAATAAAAAAAAACAAACAAACCACATTTGATACAGTCATTTCCATCGTATCCAGCCAACTCCATTGCTGTTTGATTGATTTTGGGACAGGAATTATGACACTTTGTCAAACTGAGTGGAAGGAAACCAGTAGGCCCAATAGCAGTCTGTAAAGTTACTCCCACAGAATGATCCATTTAGGATTATCTTTCAAACGCACTGAGATCCAAACATGGCTGTATAAAGGCATCATGGGCATAAGGGCATCAAATACACTAATGTGCACACACATATGCCTACACACAGGTATGCACGCTCTCATTGTTTTGTCTCTGGGAGCCACGGACAAAGTGGGCCAGCCTCTCGTCCAGGGCTGCTATAAATGATTGGTCAGACTATGCTGCACAGGTTGGTGCACCATTTTCACAGACTGCAACAGGAACTACACCCCCCAGAAGTTGTGCAGTGCGGTCGTCCTTGGAGAAAGTTAGACATCATTTTGAAAACCAGAGGGAGCCAACTACTGAGAAAGCAAATACAATGTTTGGGGTGAAAGTTCAACAGGATTCAACAGGATTATCTTCTGGCTGTGCAGCTGGATCTCCGGCTCTGCTCTCAGCACATGCACACACATGTACACACTGCACTTTCTGCACTTTCCCTTTCCTTTAGCCCAGGCTGATTTGCAAGAGCTTCCCATCCACAGTTTTGTACCACAGGTGGATGGGGAAATGCCACAACAAGTTAGGTGTGGAGAGTTAGTTCACAGCAATTCCCCAGCTCAAGGCTGCTCCAGCAGTCTGCACCCGTTTAATGGCAATCTTGACAGTATTTCTCTCCAGAGTCCTTTTCTTAAAACCCAGTCCCATGCAATAAAGCACGTTCATTTCATGCAACACAGCGTAGTTGATGCTTACAGTTCTAAATAACTCAGACTACTGGACACTGCTGTTTGGGGGTGCCTGGTACGAGGGAACATGCACAGCGCAGCGACAGGGGTTGTTTGCCACCAAACACAGAGAAATAAGGAGCTGCAAAGCTATGGTAGCCAGAGGAGGACTAGCTTTCCTGATTTCAGTTCATGAGAAGCCTCTTACCTCTACAGCTCGCTAGTGTGGCCTTGGCATTTGCCCTTGGCTGTCAGATGGTGTTCCACGGAAAGTAAGTCAGATTAATTCCCAGGTTTGTCTGGGATCAGGGCTGGAATCTTCCCTCATTGAAGTCCTTCCCTCAGAACAGTCCTAGGCTTTTTACTTTTGTTTTGACAGATCAGATAGTCCAGAAACATGAATTTCCTCCAATCTCTTCCACTTTGCAAACTCCAGAAGCATTTGACCAAGAAGTTGAAATCCATGGGAGAGCTGACTGAGCTAAGGCTTCAGACATGCAAAGCACACAACCCTGGGAGACAGCAGCATCTGGGACAGGAGGCGCCCATCACTTCACACGAGGACAGCATGGGTTTTGCAAGTCAAACACACACACAGAAAACCAGTGGTGGCCCAGGCTGGACACACTGCATGGAGTGCACGGTGGAGTGAGGACCTAGACCAGGGAGCCACCTGTTCCTGTAGCTTGCGTACATTTAGTTCACACCATCTCAGGCCACTCACGGTTTGCTTACCTGCTCATGGTTGCTCTCCCACCATTGCCCACACTCCCTTTGGGGGTGAAACACTCTATTTCCGACTTGTGCTGGGCCAGTCTCCTGTCTTTGTACCTGGTGAGCATGAACAAGGACAGGAGCAAACAGAAAGATATGATTGTGTGCTTCACTGGCCAGGCTGAGGGAGAGCTGAGGCTGCAGAGGGTTGTCCTGTGTTAAAACAGGCTCCTGCTTTTCATGGCAGTGGCTGACCTGTAATACTTACTGCATGCTTGTCATGGTATATGCATCACATCGGGGTTACTTGTTAAGCCACACATGATCTATCCTTCTAGATTGCCTATTAATCTGTGATTTCATCACATTCAGTAGTCAATGGCAAAGGAGTGTAATGCCTAGCCTCTGAGAAAAAGATTAGTATCAATAAATTAGAATTTATTTAGTGTTTACTATGCAACAGACATGGTGCTAGGATTTTATCTGAATTTAATCCTTGCAGAGGCTCTGTTATTATTATGTCCATTCTGCTGAAGAAAAGAAACCTAAGATGGTAAGGATTAAGTAGAATGATCAAGGATTTTGAACATAGAGAGTCCAAGTTTAGAATCCATGCTTTCAGTCATTGTAATATAATGTTGCCTTCCATTATGATTTTTTTTTTAAATCATTCTGGGGTGCCTGGGTGGCTCAGTCGGTTGGATGTCTTGATTTCAGTTCAGGTCATGATCCCAGCATTGTGGGATTGAGCCCTGCATTGGGCTCAGCACTGACAGAGCCTGCTTGGGATTCTCTCTCCTCTTCTCTTTCCGCCCCTCCCCCACTTACGTGAGATGATGCATCCTCTCTCTCTCTGTGTCAAAATAAATGAACATTAAAAAAAAAAGTTCTTATCATTAACAAAGCTTCATTGAATGGTATTATGTTTGAGCATTATGTTAGAGACTGGTGATGCCAAAAGAGAAGAGATATTTCTTGGATGTAAGAGGTCTATATTAATCATTAAGCTGAAGGTGAACAGTCAGTACTGGGCTGCCTGCATTGTGGAGGAGAGCTCAAACCCCTTTTGTATCACACGTGGCATATCACCACACCTGGAAGGTACTAGATGTTTTGTCTAAAATGATTTATAAGATTCCCAGTGTTAGTCTGCTACATGGTGAATCAAGAAGAGCCTTCATATTTGAATGACAGTTTTCAAAGCCAACATGCTCTTACAGAAATCATCTTTTTTAATCCATCAGTTTAAGCCTGTGGCTAATTACAGAGGGTATTGTGTGTTCATTGCCACGGGAGGACACTGTGACTTACTTAACTGGATTTACCAAAGTCACAAGCCTCATTGGTAGAGAATGACTGCTGGTAGAGCTTGCAGTGGCCAAGACTCTTAAGGTTTATTGCCTTTTTCCTTCTCAAGCTGGAGCCCAATATGAAGCTACTTCATCCATGTCCCTGGTATTCAACAGGCCATGATAAAGTGACCTAGTATCAGAAGACTTGCTTACCCTTGGTATAGTCATTTTTGCCCTAAGTTTCTTTTCTTGCTGCCTCAAAATTAATATTAAATTTAAAAAATGCAACCAAAGCAAAATCCTTATTAGTCCTGGATAAAGGCCTCTCTCTGACTTTTTTATTTTAAGGTGTTAAAAGTATTTAGTATTTGAATAAAAATGGCTCATTAAATCAAGCCGGTAGAATTATTCAACAGACATTAGTTCAGCATCTATTTAATTCTAGGCAAAGGACTTTGGTCTGGAAATAGAGAGATAACTAATCCACAGGTCCTGCCTCACAGAGCTCACAGTGGAGTGGGGGAAGGCAGGGAAAAAGATATGTTGTTTATCAGTTTCAGCCAATGATCGTGAGAGAGGGTCTTCTGGAGATTTCTAAGAACAGTTTTTTTTTGTTTTTGTTTTTGTTTCTTTTTATTTTTTCTCTTGGCAAGAAAATACTTGGAAACCATGGTCTCTTTCTGCTATGGACAGTTGTCTGGTATAGTACTTGGCAATGCTACAACGATGTTGCAGACTTGAGAGAAGCTAAGCCAACATTCTTAAAAATGGTGGCCCAGAAAATTAGAAGAATGTAAATTCTAGACAGTATCTCTGAGTGACTGAATTAGCCTGCTTAAGCTCAGAATTTTTTTTTATGAATCTTATCATGTCAGCTACTTTGAATTAAGTTATAGATTCTCTGATGCTGAAATCTCCCTATGCCTTACTTTACTTTTGTTACTTTCTCATACAAAGGTTGAGTCTAAGGTTGTTTATAGCATTTGGTTTGGATATTTGTAAGTTCTCTCTCTCTCTCTCTCTCTCTCTCTCTGCGTGTGTGTGTGTGTGTGTGTGTGTGTGTGTGTGTGTGCACGTGCACTTATGAAGACCCTAAAGCAAGTTACTAACAAATGCTTTAGTCTTAACTAATCATTTATTTTCTTTTAAATATTGTTCCTTTTTATACACACTACTGTATATAAAAAAGTAGGAAAATCTTCAAAGAGTTAGATTTGAATAGGAAGAAAGAGAGGAAGATAGACTGGGTAAAACAAAGGATTGTTTTCTCAATAACCCACATTTAGAGAACACCTAAACAATTGGCCCTTATAACAGTGGTACAGACAGCACTGTTAATTATTGGAATCCATGCTAATTATAGTTCTAACTAGTGTGATGTGGTGATTTATAAGAAAAATATGCATTTGGTTATTCAGATGACCAAATATAGATATTATAAATGACTGACTATATATGAGAATATATATATTTCTTATATATATTTGGTCTTCTTCCACACTCACAGTTCCAAAAATTTTGGAATTTCCTAAGTGTTGAAAGTCATAAAAATGCCTTCTGTTATGTTAGTAAGGTGATTCCCCAAAGCACTTAAGGATGGGGCTTGGTGGCCAGTGGAGTCAATCATGTAATTAGAGGGCTGGAACTTCCAGTCCCACCTCTTTGTCCTCCAGGGAGTGGGGAGGGGCTGGGGACTGAGTTCAGTCACTAGTGGCCAATGATGAAATCAATCATGCCTTGTAATAAAGCCTCCGTAAAAGTCCAAAGGACAGGTTTGGAAAGTTTCTGGGTTGGTGAAGACATGGTGATGCTGGGAGTGTGGCATTCCTAGAGTGGGCATAGAAGCTCCATGCCCCTTCCCACACACCTTGCCCTATGAATCTCTTCCATTTGGCTGTTCCTGAGTTCTGTCCTACACTACACCAGTGCTCTCTGGTAACTAAAATGTTTCTGTGAGCTCTGTGCACCACTCTAGGAAATTATTTGAATCTGAGGAAAGGGTCAGGAGAATCTCTGGTTTGTAGCCAGTTGGTCAAAAATATAGGTAACAGCCTGACTTGCAACTGGCTCAGAAGTTGAAGGAGGAGGTTGTTAGAACCTCCAATCTACAATGCTCACTCAGAAGCACAAGTGATAGCCTGGGCTCATGACTAGCATCTGAAGAGGAGGTGGAGTCAATCTTGTAGGACTGAACCCTTAACCTGTGGGATCTCCAGGTTGATAGCGCCAGAATTGAGTTGAATTATAGGACACTCAGCTGGTCAACAGAATTGCTTGCTAGTGTGGGAAGTGCGCACACCCCTAGCACATTCACACTGGAATTGGGTCCTGGAAACCAAAATAACTAGTCACTATGGGTTTAATGTTGCATTTTCAAACTGATTAACTAATGGGAATTATCATAAGTTATAGCTTCATAAAGCTTTTGGTCACATGTTTGTAGAATTGGCAATGCTGTGCATGTATTTACCAAAGATGTTCCTCAGTTACCTTCCCTGTCACTAGACTAAGGAAGTATCAAGAAAAACAAAATAAAGAATACATAGTTGTGTCCCTATGTGCTTATCCCTTACCTTGTCCAGTTATAGACCCATGTAAAAATGGTCCTGGCTCTGATGATTTTGGAATTCTCTTCTAGATGCCATCATATTTGAGGCTGACTTTAGCAACGTTTGGAGCCAGATTTTATTTCTTAGTTTTCCCTTTCCTTCCCTAGCTTTAGACAGGGTGTTTCTATTTTTAGTTTTCAGTCATTGTTTCTATCTCCCCTCCATACGAGTGGGGACCTTTAAAACAGCTTTGGAAATATTCAACTCTTTTCCCATGTGGGTTCCTCAAACACCAACCCACCCTCAGTTTTTGGACTCTAGACAAAGTTCAGATCAAACACCTGCCCATAGGTAACATCTTTAGCAGTCATCCAAAAACACAGTTTCTAATTTTAAAAATGTATGAAGCAGAGTGCAACCCTTGCATTTTATTTTCCAGATTTTTTTTTTTTTTTGCCACATTATCTTTAGGACTATCCTAATTTTGGATCCTGACAGTGATAACATAAGGAGATAAACTATGGTACGTGTTTGAATAGCTTTAACAATATTATAGAAAAATTTTCCTCTACCATTTGATTCTCACAACAACCTAAGTAATTATTATCCTCATCTTTCATAAAAACCTGTGGCTCAGGAAGCTTCACCATCCGGCCAAATCTCCATAAATGGTCACAGAAACGGGGCAAGAAACCACATGTTTTACCTCCAAACATCATGCTTTTTATGAACACCTCACTTCTTAAATTCTTTTTATGCTGGAAAAAAATCTGATAACCCAATTGAGGGACTGAAAATGCCATACATAAAGGGAATAGTGTGTACTTAATGCAGCTGGATTTTGGGTACAATATAAACCTATTTTTTTCAAAGGTCAAATTTGACTACCCAATGGCCAAGTAGAACAGACTACCCTCCAGGCCTCTTGCTACCATGGAAATAGACTGCCATTCCTCTGACTGGAGTTTACCTACACAGGAATATACAAAAACCTGAAAATCAGAGAGGCATTGCTGAGAACAACTGTCAGTCAGTGTTGATGTATGGGACCCTGCGTGATATCAGAAGATAGGATGAGGTGGTAGACCTTTCCAACAACTCTAAAGGGTTACAAAGAGTGCAGAAGGAAGTCCCAAGTCAATCTTTTAGGTCAGACTGCTCAGGGGAGAATACTAGATGAAGACAGAAGGGAATTTCTTACAGATCTTCCCTTGAGAGAGAAGGAGTAAGGCCAAACCTAGTTCACGATTACGAAATCATTCCCTACTTCAGTCTCCTCCTTCTGCCCTCCATGTGTCTATAGGCAAGTAAATATATTCAAATCGTTTACTCCTTGTTCCAGCAAATCTTGTGGTCTCCCTATCCGGAAAAACAACTTGTGTCTAGACTTGCAATGTCAAGTTGATTCACTCAGAGATTTCAGATTAAAAACAAAAGAAATAAGCATGATTAATAGCCTGAGAAAATAATGTCAGAAATGAACATAAGTTGAGAAAGAATTTGAGAAGCTGCCAGGGAACATATTGATCTGATCCTGTATAAAATGAAAGGAAGGTAGAAGTTGACAGGTGGGGAAGCAATGCAAATAAGCAATTAAAATGTAAAGAATCAGCTATATTGGTCCAGCAATTCTATTCATAGGAATTTATTCTAAGGAAATAATTCAACAGAAGCTCAAAGGCTTATGTACAAAGATTTTTCCTTTCAGTGTTATAGAAAAATAGCAGAAATGAAACAAAACAACAAACCACCAGAGAATAGTTTAATAAATTACAGCACAGCAATATTATGGAAATGTGTTGAATTTTGTATTGAGTGAAGCCTTTCATTTAGCTTCCAGAGAATTCCTCAAGGATGTATTTTAATCCCGCTTATGATGAGAACTTGTTTTCAGATATGAATCATCTTAAGTCATTGCCTTTCGCCATGTGCTTTCTTTTGATGCTATTTGTTTCACAGTCAATAAAAACCCAGGAAAATACAGATTTTAAAACTAATTCTAAAGTACTTTACAAGCTTACACAACATCCACTACAGGAAAAACTTTTCAGGGAGGAACAACATCTTGACCAGGCAGATAATCTCCGTATGAGAATAGGATCGGTCCAAATAAATGTTGCAGCAATCAACTAAAAGTTGCTGTCTTCTATTTTAGGACTAAGGGATTTTCAGACAAAATAATTTATTCTTCCTGAAAACAGATGATTAGTTTTCCAAGAGGAATTTTTCCTAACATTTTTGTGCGTAAACAACTAGAAAAGCTTTGGAGTCAGACCAAGCTGGGTAATGACGAGAAAAGCCAATATTTACTAAGCACTGGGAATATACCACACACATGCTAAGTATCCATACTTACTGATTGAATCCCTGCAACTGGCCTAGGGATTCGGTACTACTAATCTCCCTGTTTTACAAGGGAGGAAGAGCCAGCACACAGGGAGATTGAGTAACTTGCCCAAGGTTAGCAGATTAGTTAACTCTGATGCATATTGTTTCTCATGAAAATGCTGGTGACAAACACTGGCTGGGCCCTTTCTTGGACCTGGTTCTGTCTTCAAATGGCTGAAGGGTACACAGGGAACTGTGCTATTTTTTTTTTTTTTAATCTTTTTTATCTTTTTCCTGACCTCCTGGCTTGAGTCCCTCCCTCTACTTTTTTTTTTTTTTTTAATTTCTTGGTTTTTTTTTTTTTTTTTTTTACAAATAGTTTATTGTCAAATTAGTTTCCACATAACACTCGTGCTCATCCCCACAAGTGTCCTCTTCCATGCCCATCCCCCCTCCCCCCCACATCCATCAGTCCTCAGTTTTTGTCAGCATTCAAGAGTCTCTCATGGTTTGCCTCTCTCCCTTTCCCCCACCATTTCCGCCCTTCTTCTCCCCCTTGTTCCTCCGTCAAGTTCCTCCTAATCCTCCTATACGTGCAAACATATGATATTTGTCCTTCTCTGCCTGACTTATCTCGCTCAGCATAACACCCTCAAGGTCCATCCATGTTGCTACACATGGCCAGATTTCATCGTTTCTCATTGCCATGTAGTATTCCATGGTATAGATAAACCACATCTTCTTGATCCATTCATCTGTTGATGCCCTCCCTCTACTTTTGTGTTGATCCTTTTTACACTACTGGTTAAGAAGCCTGATCCCTCTTTCCCTCTTTGGTACTGACCATGGTTACAATCTGCACTTAAGTAACCTGGTTTTCTCAGTCTGGGGGTGGTTGGAGCCCCACCCCCAGTGCTTCTCTGTGGAAGCAGATTTGCTCTGAAAGTAATGGAGAAGCAGAGACCCTCACAGCAGTCCCTTGCAAGGCCCTGTCCCTATTTTTGTATTCATATTTTGTTACCTGTTTCTTAAATAGAGTCTCCTCCCCAAATTGTATGACCTTGAGTCTCCAAAAACTTGAATCTACTACTGCTTCCCAGAGTTTTCCTACTATCCCACAAGGAAACCATACACCAGCTATGTTATATTAGTAGACTTGCTAATATTTTCTGAGTTACAGTTTCCCCATCTGCCAAATGGAAATGTGAGGGATCAGGTAACATTGTTTATGTAAAAATTCTTAATTTTAACAGGTGCATATTAGTGGTACTTTTATACCTGTCCTTTCCCCCTGGTTCTAATAACTTCTGTGACCAGGCAGGTTTTTCCCAGATAATTCTGATGCAAAATATTCTGTTCTGTTTTCTCTACCTGTCCTGTGATACTTAGGAATATTATAGCATGAGTCTTCCTATGGGACATGATCTGTATGATCCCCATTAAATCCTGTGGGTTAGTGAATCTTTAATTCATTAACTAGCTCACAGGATCTGTCTGCTACCACATCCCTAACTTAGACTGCCAAAATTTAGCTGGATTTGAAAATGAAATGGAGACAGACGAGGTTCTTTTCTTTCTTTTTTAAATGTGTATTTAATTTTTGACAGAGAGCGAGCAGGAGAGGGGCAGAAAGAGAGGGGGAACAGGGGATCTGAAGCAGGCTCTGCACAGAGAGCCCCGTGCAGAGCTTGAACTCACAAACTGTGAAATCATGACCTGAAGTCAGGCACTTAACCAACTGAGCCACCCAGGCCCCCCAAGCTTCTTTTCTTTATCTCAGCCCTTCTCTCCTGTTAGTCTTTCTTAGCACCCTGTTCTCTTCCTTTAGAACACTTATTTCACATTCTAATTAGATATTAGTATGCTAACTAGCTTATTGTCTTCCTCACTAAACTGTAAATTTCAGGGTGGGGGGGCAAGGGCACAAGTGTTCCTTTGGCACGTGCCTAGTGCAGGGCCTGGTGTGTAGCAGCAACACGACAGATGCTTTTTTTGCATGAAGCACCTGTGAAAATGTTAAAAGCAAGAACCCTTATCAAAGGTGAGTCAGTAATCTTTACCCAAACTTAGCTCCATTGAAACTGGCTTTCTTTTCCTGTGCACACAGGGTCGGTCACCAGTTCTTCTCAAAGAACTGTTCTGTTCCCCACCCTCCTTGCTCCCTCTGTCCTCCTCCTTCACCTTCCTTGCTCCAATCCCATAGCCACACATAAAACTTTTCCTTTTCTCTCCTCCTCTGTTCTTAACCACTGAGGGACAAAGGAAAAGTGTTTCAAAGTATTGCCAGAAATCTTAGTTCCCATTTCTCTCAGGTTTTAAAATCACTTGATTTTGACAAGACCAAGAGGAGGTGGAGGTACCAGAGGGAGGGTGTGGTGTTCCTGGTCCCTGCGTGCATATGAGGGGCTGAGGAGGGCAGGGAGGCCATGCTTCCTGTGACAGTTACATGCCTGAGAGCAGGGATGACCACCCCCCTAACAAGAGAGGGGAGCAGTCGTGGCAAGTCTTGGGTTTGCCAAGTCGTCCTCTGACTCACATAAGCTTCACAAAAATCATCTCCACTCTGTTGCATGGGACAGAATGTACTAAGATCACAAGTCTGTGACTAGGGACTCCCCTCCTACCTCCTTTCTCACCTTCATTTCATTGCTTTAATAGTAGCATTTTAATAAAGGGAATTATACTTCTGGTTTTAGAATAATGTCTTATGGTTTATTATAATCACATAAAACTACAACAGATGGATTCACTAATTTTGCCATTTCAAAGCAGATTCCACGTTGTTCAGTGTCTATCACAGTAAACTGAAAGTGAGATTTTAAAGATTTCATAATGAGAGATACCCAAAGAAACATTACATAAAAATGATATGTATATATATGATTTATATATACATAAATACATGTATACACATATATATATACACACACAATCACATCTCTATATACATAAACAAACACATAGATAGATACACAATAGCTCTCCGAATTTTTTTCTAAACAGATTGGGCTTTAGTTTGCTTGAGATAGGCAATAAATCATGGCAATTAAGTGTACTGGCTTTGGAATTAGTCAACCTGAGTTTGATTCCTAGTAATACCACTTACTAGCTGTATGATTTGGGATAACTTATGTAACTTTTCTTAAATTTCCTCTTTGAATAATAGGAACAATGCTACTTAACTCATAGCATTGATGTTTTACATGAGGATTTTAGCATTTAATTTCACAAAGACATTATGAGGTAGGTACTATTATCATCCTTATTTTATAGACAAAGAAACTGAGCTACAGAATGGTTAATAACTTGCTGCGAGTTATACAGCCAGATATATCTGAAATGTTCAACTCTAAAGCCCTAGAACCAAAGTTAACAAACAAAGGGAAGACTAAAAGAGACAGGAAAACTCAATTTAAAAAATCAAGGAGAAGCCAAAGAATAGTAAGAGAAGGAGAGGGGGCAAACATAAGTACCAAAGACTGTGTTAGGAGTTTTTATATATTGTCTCAAGCATCCTTATAACCCTGGTGAGGGGGTAGTGGTGACTTTATTCAAAAGAGAACTATGCTTACATAGCTGATGAATGTTCATATCAGAATTCAGCAGTAGGTCCTTCTTATAAATAATATACTCAAACACATATGGAATGTCTTCTAGGTACTCAGCACAGTGCTTGAGTTCTGTAGTTGACATTAAGGAAAAACGTTTCACAGCCTGACCTCAAAGAGTTATAATCTAATGGGAATGACAAAAATGGATACCATAAACAATTACTGAACACAAAATTCATGGTGAAGGTATCAATACCAAGTGTGGCCAAGATTGACAGATCTTAAACTATAATGGCCCATACCATGCTGGAATTTGAACTTGACTGGGTCTGAGAGGTACATTGTGCAGTCACTGTTTGTTGACTGCATAAGTGAAAAGACATGATGTTATTTTTCTATTACCTTTTTTCCTCACACAGGACCTGTTAGACTGAAGTGCTCATCTTTCTTCTTCATCCCAAGAGAGGGGGAGGAAGAGGAAAACCAATAAGAGCAAGCTCACTTCTCTGCCTATTATTGCCATGTCAGAGCCACTGCTGTATGCCTATGCCCACAACAGTGACTAGAACCTGGCAGGACTTAAAGAATACAGGAAGGAGGGGAAAAATATTATTTCAGGGAAGACCTAGAAAAATCACAGGCGCGAGAGAGAAACACCACATCCAGAACCCATACTATCATGTTATCCTCTCTTTGAGAGCATTCCTGTCTTTCTTAAGTAACTCTTTCCTTTTCTGTGCCTTTTCTGCCTCCAGACAAACAACTGAATCACTTACAACTATCTACTGACAATATCTGTTTACAGATACAGGCATTATCTAGGGGAAAGACAGTATTATATTCATCTTTATCATCTCCAGTGCCTAAAATATCATCTAGCTCACAGCAGAAGATGTGATATATAGTATTTTCTCAGCAAACAGTACCTGTTTATTACTACCGTTGGGATAATAAACACTCACTGAGCAGAGAACCTTGTTTTCCTGTAACTGATGTTCTCCCAGCTCTTTCTAGCCAACTTGTTGCTGTGGTCTGCTATACAACTTAGATCCTCCTACCTCTACTGACTTCAATGCATGAAGTTTAATTTGATCCCATTCTCCATAAAAGTGTGCATTGCCCCCTTGTGTCCCCTTTAGTAAAACACCCCATGAACCCGTTTTTGGTATTTCTCCCCATTCCTGTGAGGTTGTGCTGCCCTCTAGGGAGTCTTGCTCATCACACACTTCTCAGGATCTGTTTGATCTGCATTTGGCCACACAGTCTTTGGGTGGGACCAGCAGACTCAAGGCAGGACTGCCAGCTCCCAGGTTCCTCTGCCTGCTCCTGTCATCCCTATATCACAGACTGTGGCTGTGTAGTGCCGTGGGTTCAGGGGTATGAAACTTGGGCATCAGCAAGCCAGGAGGATGTTGATTACTGAAACCCCTTACAAGTGGAGATTTTGAGCAGGATGCTGTGAAGTCTTAGTGCTCTTGGTCCTAATAGGATCCTCACTTATGGGTATTCCACTTGCATCTTGGTAGTTTACATATTACATCAAGATTTATTCTATGGAATCCAGTAGCTGACTCATGGGAGTGTTCTACGTGATGGATGAACAATGATTTCTGTCTTCACATGAGCCTCTGGGAGACAACTTCCCTGTAGTGTCTGGGGCCTAAATTGCTTTTTGTTAACACTCAAACCAACATCTTGTTGCCATATCCAATGATGATGACCCTTAACTCTATTTGACTTCTCTGTAACATTGGAACTATTGACCACTCCTTCATTTATGAATCATTCCTTTTCTTTTTGTGTTATCACTTGACTGGCTCTCAGATGTACTTAGTCCAATAGTCAAGAATTTGTTGTTTAGTTCTCGGGTTTGCTTCCTTTTCTAGTCTCTGGCTGTGCCCTTGACTCTCCCAAATTGTTCTTCAAACAACAAACTCTCAATTTTCAGGCCAGTTATCCCAGCAGCTTCTTGGATTTGTTCATTTTGATGTTCTCTTGGGAATCTTGAATTTAACAACTCCCAAACCAAAGTCATGTTTTCTTCAAACTTTCTCTCCTTTCCCTTATCATCTCTGGTCCCAAATTTCTTCTCATTTAGTCCTATTAACAAATGTGGCTGGCTCCCCCCCAGTCTTTTTATTTTAATTTCCATTCTGGACTTCTCTAAGCTCATAAGATATAGAATTAATGTGTCCAAAATGGAACACTTGATTTTACAGTTTAAAACTCTCTTTCCCAAATCTGAATTACAATGGTCTAAATCCTCCTCTTTACACAGGTCAAAAACGTAGACTCATCTTTAATTTTTTCTCTTTCCTTCACATACAACTTAATGATTAAGTCCTATCATTACACTTTCCACTTGGAATCATCATAGTCCCTTACCTAGCCTGTCACAATGAATGTCTGATTTCTTTCTTCTCTTCTTTCTACTCTACATTCTCTTCTATCTATGGAAACCAGAGGGATCTCTTTAACATATTAATCTCATCATGTAATTTCTTGAACTTTACAAAGTTTTCCATCACATTCAAGACAAAATTAAAAAATCTGCACCTCACATACTCTGATCCTTAAGTGTCAGTCTGCATTTTTCTCTTACTGTTCTCTCTTCTTCTTATTTTACCCCAACCGCAATGAACATTGCTTGCCCCCTAAGATGACAGCCTTGTTCCTGCCTCAAGATTTTTTTTTACCTGCTGTTCCCTCTACCTGGAACACTTAGCCTTCACCTCCTGGATCATTGTGTCTTATTTTCTTATTCATTTTTCTCTCTGTTCAGCTTATTCAGAGAGGCTGATATGGCACCATATCTCAAAATATTTAAAGTAACTCACCACACCTCACTGTAGTCCCTCACCTTTATTCATTTTTATTCATGGCAGCTCTACCTATCTGGAATTATATGATGTATTTGTTTAATATCTAGAATTATATTATGTATTTGTTTACTTTTTATTATCATCCTCTAAATATAGTTGAAATTATGTAAGGGCTGAGATTCTGTTTTATTCACCACTTTATCCTCAAAGCTTAGAGTAGTTTCCGTTACACAGCACATTCTCAATTAATACTTGTTAGACATACTTGGCTAATAATATCAGAGTATTAAAATATAATCCAAGTCTTTATATAACTCATATAATTTTTGCTTGATCTTCAATGGGATGACATATAAAAAATATATTATGTATTAGTTTGAAAACATTTTAGAATAGCATCTAATATCTCAATAGCATCTAATTAAATATGTTTAATTTGAAGATAAGGACAAATTAAACATGTCTAACATTTTAAGGCTGGGAAGTAGCATTTGTTCTATTTAACAGGAAGACAGAGATAATGAAACTATTACAGAATTTATTTGATATAAAAGAGTGAGTATTGGATGTGCTGAAGGTGAGATGATGTCAGGTATGAAGATGGTACTATCCAGTTATCATTTGACGACTAACACCTAGAGCTTAAGGAAGAATACTTGAGAATTGAAGGCGCACTGATGGTTGGGTTCTCTAAAGAAAAGAACACAAGGAAAAAGGAGCCAAGGATTATAGACTGGTCTTAGAGACACCTACAACTAGGAGACAGGAAGTGGCTCCAAGGAGCCCTAAACCCTGTATCTTTGTGCCTGCTGTTGTCTCTTGCTGGCATGCCTTTCCCTACCTAAACAACTCAAACACTCCTACTTATCTTTCTTTTCAATGCTACCTCCTCTATGAATTTCTTTAGTAGATCACTGAGAGTTGAAATTGATAACTGATTCTCCCTTTTCAAACCAACAGGAATAATTTTTTTTCTGGCTAAAGAGTAATGGAGGATATAATGAAGCACAGTACAAAGAACATGAGGAGTAGCCTGGCGGTCATGGGTTTAAATCAGCTCAATCAAAGGCTAAGTGTACAATCTGGGAAGAATTATTTCATCTCTGAGTCTTAGTTTCTACAGCTATAAAAACTGGTATATCTTGACTTTGCAAGATTTTGTACAAATTAAGTGACATATAATAGCACAGAGCACACTGAAGGAACTTGATAAACATTTGTTTTCTTCTTGTGTGTATGTATGTGTTGGGAGAAATTGGGAGAAATGCTAGAGAAATGGGTGGCCAAATGACTCAAGAAAGGTGGAAAGCTTCTTTTAGACAAAAAGCTGGAGAAAAAGATATTCCTATCTTTCCATTGTTTATTTCTTCCTGGACAATTCCATCTTTACCAAGGGAATGGAGTTTGAGGGAAGAGAAAGAATCATTAACTCACAGAATTATGCCTAAGGCATACTTTCTTTGTACGAAATGTTATGTTCTAAAATAGTTAGGACTTGCATGCCCCAGATGTGGTATAGGTAGTTCACTTCCAAGCAGGGCGAATGCAATTAAAAGGAATATTTCTGAAAACAGAAATTTGGGAAAAAAATGCTTAGTTTACCCCACCACCCAGACAATTTATATCAATTAATTAAAAATATTTTAATCAAATACACATAGTAACAAATGAGATCACTAACATCATATGCAGATTAAAATTCACTGTAATCACAGCATTCAAGAATATCAATTCATTAATGTTTTAGATGCAATTCATCAAAATCATCCAGACATAGTCTTTTATAGTTCCACAAATATACTTCAATTATTGCAGAGCCAAACCATTTAATTAATCATTTCAAAGCATTTCTCTTCCCCCAAATTAAATACCTAAAACATCTATCAGCTCTAAATCTTCTTAGCATCTACCTCTACATACCCAGTGAGAGACAGAGATATATTTAAATGGTATGTGGTAGAGCAAGACTTGACAAGTTGACTTATTCTCTTGGAAAATGAACTACTATTGAGTGCTGACTTGCCATTAGGGGAGGAACTAGGTCTTCACCAGAGGCTAGAGAAGTGAAACTTTGCTGATCACTCACTCACATATTTATTAGAGAACTTTTTATTTTTTTTAAGTTTATTTATTTATTTTGATAGAGAGAGGGAGAGAGAGAGCACGAACAGGGGAGGGACAGAGAGAGAGGGAGGAGAGAACTCCAAGCAGGCTTCACACTGTCAGTGCAGAGTTTAATGCAGGGTTCGATCCCATGAACCATGAGACCATGATCTGAGCCGAAATCAAGAGTTGGACACTTAACTGACTGAGCCACCCAGATGCCCCAGAGAACCTTTGAAAATAGTTGCTGATGATGGGGACATAGAAAGCAATGCTTACAAGAAATTTACAGTCTAGCAGGAAGAAAAGCAAACAAATATAATACAACATAAGGAGTACTACATGAAGGGGCCCAGCAAGTCCAATGGAAATGTAATTTATAAAAGAGGTGTAATATTTGGGTTAGTAATTGGAGGGTAAGAAGGTGTTTTCTAGGTAAAAGGGAGATAAATACTGGTATTAGAAGAGGCAGAAATAATAGAAAATACATAGGCAGAGCATACCAAATAAAGAAATAGCTGAGGCACGGTATGTTTGGGGAATTATATGCAGTTTGGTATTGCAGGGATATGTAAATAGGTGTTTGGAGGACCACTGGTGGAAGGGACATTGGGGGACTGGTGGAATAAACTGGTAGCTGGACCTCAAGGTCAAATCTTAAAGGGTCAGGTCTTTAAGGGCTCTGTGAGTCATGTAAAAGAGTTTTAGATTTTTATATTTTAAGACTTGGATACCTACTATTTGAAGGTGGGGTAATGGGATCAAATTTGCAGTTTAGTTAGATGGCTCTGAAAGCAGTTGGGACAGGTTGGTGCATCACTAATAGAGATTTAGGATATTATGTCAGTACAGACACTAGGTTATGGAGTTCTGCTCCATGGCAATATCGGTGAGAATGCAAAAGATAAAATAACATAAGCAGAGAATATCATTGATTGGCTGCAAAGCATCAAGGAAAGTGAAGTCAAGATTGACACAGCTTTGGGCAACTAAGTTGAAGGTGTAACTTTTATCCAGAGAGGAAATGTAAAAATAAGAAGAATTGCCTTCAGTGACAATGTCTAGAGAAGTGGTGGTGAGGTTATTATTTAATTTCTTGGTAAAATAATATTTTCTCTCATGTCCTGTCTTTTACATTATAATTATCCAGGATGTCAAAAACACTGAATCCTAAAAATTGACCAAAATATTTGCATGAAATAGGTGCTTAAGAAATAGCTGGTGAATTTCAACCACACCTGACCACTTATTAAAAGATACCTTCCACCATCTCACATATTTTTAAATGACAACTTTAGAAATAGTTTTTATTTGGAGTAAAGAATTAAAAATTAATCATTAAAAATTATAACTGGTAAAAATGTAATCATGCACTTAGTCTGAATCTACTTTTAGGAAACATTACCCATTCCCTGTACTAATTTAATTCAAGTAAGTGCTATCTGCATTATGCAGATATTTCAGCCAAAAACAATAGAAATGTCCTGGGGCATCTGGGTGGCTTAGTCTGTTAAGTATCCGACTCTTGATTTTGGCTCAGGTCATGATCTCATGGTTCATGAAATCAAGCCCCACTGTGCTGACAGTGAGGAGCCTGCTTGGGATTCTCTCTTCTCTTTCTCTCTCTCTGCCCCTCCCCCACTTGTGTTCTCTCTCTCTCTCTCTTTCTCTCTCTCTCCCAAAATAAATAAATAAACTTAAGAAAAACTGAAATGTCCTCCTGCATATTTGTGTTGGTGACCAAGCCATATTGAGTTTGGATCTTAACTAGATCATAACTCAGCAGAGTACACTAGACAGTGGTTTTAAGTCTCACAGAAAGAGCAATACTAAAGGAAAGTGTTAACCAAAGAAAATGGGGCAGTGGATAATCATTTCGTTTGTCAAGGGTGGTAAACAGGAGGGTATCCAACCTAAATCAAAATAGAGTGAAGGTGACACTTTTACAAATGTCATTTTTCAATCCTGACCTTTCATTCATTCCTACAAACTCTTTACTGCCCTTTCAAATACAGTATCAGTGTTTATAATTTCTGGTAGTTAAGGTTGTGGGCTCTAAAGACAAACTCCTGGGATTAGAATGCAAGGTCCAACACTTTCCAGGTATCTATCCATTGGCAATATGCTTTACCTTGCTGTGCCTCAATTCTCTCATTTATAAAATGAGGATCCTAATGTTACCTATCTCATGGGATTGTCTTAGGATATGAAATATGTTTATGAGGCATTGATAATAGTCCCTGCCACATCATAAATGCTCGGGAACAGCTATCAGCATCAACCTCATCATTCTGCTCATCCTCTTTCCACATCCTATATCCACTTTCTCTTCTATACTTCTGGCCTGTGTAAACTTCTGGTTGGAGTGCCTAAAATCTTGATTTTAAGTCCAGTAGTAGTAGTGACTGCCTAACCTCATTCTTCGTGTCCTTTTCATCTGCCTCCCACTGGCAAGCCCCAACCCAATTTTATTTGCACTGAGCGCACTCAGGTACAAAATGCTGCAGACTCTGACTCAATAATGTGTACTGAAGTAAAAGGCTACCTACCCGTTCCTCATGCTTTGTCGCCCTTCAGAAATGGTGGCACTAAGCATGTGACAGGGCAGGTTGGCTTCTCCTTCAGAAGGTAAAGCTTGAGAGAAAGCTTTACATTTTAGGGCTAAAGTTCTTAACATCAGTGCTGTTCAAACCCTAGTTTAGGCACTCATCACTTTGGATGAATGTCTTCATGTCTCTAACCTTTGGTGTCTTTTATTAATATTTTTTAATGTTTTATTTATTTCTGAGAGAGAGAGAGACAGCGTGAGCAGGGGAGGGTCAGAGAGAGAGGGAGATACAGAATCTGAAGACAGGCTCCAGGCTCTGAGCTGGCTGTCAGTACAGAGCCCAACGCGGGGCTTAAATCCACGAACGGTGAGATCATGACCTGAGGCAAAGTCGGACACTTAACTGACTGAGCAACCCAGGCGTCCATGACCTTTGGTGTCTTTATTCGTATAACAGGCATAACAAGCCTTCCAACCATAGTGGGTTTAAGAAAAGCATTCAAAATAAGAACACAACCTATTGAATAGGGTAAGATATTTTCAAAGGACATATCCAATAAGGGGTTAGTATACAAAAAATATGAACAATTTCTATAACTCAACAGCAAAAACACCCCCAAATAATCCAGTTAAAAATGGGTAGAAGCTCATGGATTGGAAGAATAAATATAGTTAAAATGTCATTACTACCCAAAAGCAATCTAAACATTCAATGCAATCCCAATCAAAATTGCACCAGCATACTTCTCAAAACTAGAACAAACTATTCTAAAATTTGTATGGAACCACAAAAGACCCCGGATAGCCAAAATAATATTGAAGAATAAAACCAAAATGGGAGGTATCACCATCCCAGACTTTAGCCTCTACTACAAAGCTGTCATCATCAAGACAGTATGGTGTTGGCACAAAAACAGACACATAGACCAATGGGATAGAATTGAGAACTCAGAATTGGACCCAAAAGTATACAGCCAACTAATCTTTGACAAAGGAGGAAAGAGTCTCCAATGGAAAAAAGACAGCCTCTTTAACAGATGGTGCTGGGAGAACTGGACAGCAACATGCAGAAGAATGAAACTAGATCATTTTCTCACACCATACACGAAAATAAACTAAAAATGGATAAAGGACCTGAACGTGAGACAGGAAACCATCAAAACCCTGGGGGAGAAAGCAGGAAGCAAACTCCTTGACCTCCGCCACAGCAATTTCTTACTTGACACATCGCCAAAAGCAAAAGAATCAAGAGCAAAAATAAACTATTGGGAACTTATCAAGCTTAAAAGCTTCTGCACGGTTAAGGAAACAATCCATAAAACTAATAGACAACCGACGGAATGGGAAAAGATAGTTGCAAATGACATATCAGATAAAGGGTTAATATCCAAAATCTATAAGGAACTCACCAAACTCCACACCTGAAAAACAAACAACCCAGTGAAGAAATGGGCAGAAGACATGAACAGACACTTCTCCAAAGAGGACATCCAGATGGCCAACAGACACATGAAACAATGCTCAGCATCCCTTCTCATCAGGGAAATACAAATCAAAACCACATTTAGATACCACCTCACACCAGTCAGAGTGGCTAAAATGAGCAAATCAGGAGACTCTAGATGCTGGTGAGGATGTGGATAAACAGGCACCCTCCTACACTGTTGGTGGGAATGTAAACTGGTACAGCCCCTCTGGAAAACAGTGTGGAGGTTTCTCAAAAAATTGACAATAGAACTTCCCTATGACCCAGCAATAGCACTGCTAGGAATTTACCCAAGGGATATAAGGGTGCTGATGCATAGGAGCACATGTACCCCAATGTTCATAGCAGCACTCTCAACAATAGCCAAAACATGGAAAGAGCCCAAGTGTCCATCAATGGACGAATGGATCAAGAAGATGTGGTTTATCTATATGATGGAATACTAGATGGCAATGAGAAACAATGAAATCTGGCCATGTGTAGCAACATGGATGGACCTTGAGGTTGTTATGCTGAGCGAAATAAGTCAGGCAGAGAAGGACAAATATCATATGTTTGGATTAGGAGGAACTTAGCGAAGGACCAAGGGGGAGAAGAAGGGGAGAAATAGTGGGGGAGAGGGAGGGAGGCAAACCATGAGAGACTTTTGAATGCTGAGAACAAAGTGAGGACTGATGGGTGAGGGGGGGAGGGGGGAGATGGACATGGAGGAGGGCACTTGTGGGGATGAGCACTGGGTGTTATATGGAAACCAACTTGAGAATAAACTATTTGTAAAAAATAAAAAATAAATAAAAATGGGCAGAAGCTATCAACAGATATTTCTCCAAAGAAGATATCCAGATGGCTATAAGACTAATGAAAAGATGCTCAACAACACTAATCATCAGGGAAATGCAAATCAAAACCACAATGAGATATCACCTCATACCTGTTAGAATAGCTAAAATCAAAATCACAAGAAATAACAAATGTTGGGAGGAGGTGGAGGAAAAGGAATCCTCATGCACTGTTAGTGGGAATGCAAGCTGGTGCAGCCACTGTGGAAGACAGTATGAAGGTTTCTCAAAAGAATTAAAAATAGAATTACCATATGATCCAGTAATTCCACTACTGTGTATTTACCCGAAGAATATGAAAATACTAATTTAAAAAGATATATGCACCCCTATGTTTACTGCAGCACTATTTACAATAGCCATGATTTGGATCAGCCCAAGTGTCCATGGATAAATGGATAAAGAAGAGGTAGTATATGGGTGCCTGGGTAGCTCAGTTGGTTAAGCAGCCAACTCTTGGTTTCTGCTCAGGTCATGATCTTTAGGTTTGTGAGTTCGAGCCCCACTTCAGGCTCTGCACTGACAGTGGTGGGCCTGCTTGGGATTCTCTCTCTCTCTCTCTCTCTCTGTCCCCCTGTACTCTCCCTCTCAAAATAAATAAATAAAAGAACTTTAGAAAAAAGGAGAGATGGCATATATATATAAAATGGAGAGATGGTGTATATATATATAAATATATATATAAAGGAGAGATGGTGTGTGTGTGTATGTATATATATATATATATATATATATATATAATGGAATATTCAGCCATTACAAATGAATGAAATCTTGCCATTTGCAACAACATGGATGGATCTAGAAGGCATGATGCTAAGTGAAATAAGTCAGTCAGAGAAAGGCAAATACCATATGATTTCACTCATATGTGGAATTTAAGAAACAAAACAAACAAACAAACAAAAAGAGACAAACAAAACAAGAAACCCCAGACCCATAACTATAGAGAGAGCAAAGGGATGGTTACCACAGGTGAGTGGGGGGATGGGTGATACAGGTGAAGAGGATTGAAAGTACACTTATCGTGATGAGTACCCAGTATTTTATGAATTGTTGAATCACAATATCATACCCCTGAAAATAATATAGCACTGTATGTTAATTATGCTGGAATTAAAATAAAAAAGAAACGAATTGCATTAAATAAATAATATGCATGGGCACTTATTGCATCCCCAATAAATCAAAGATCTTGATAAAAGTTGGTTTGATTCCTGAAGAACAAACACTGGAAACATGATCAACTGAAAGGCATTTGAAAGGCACTTCTGGTGGCAAAGTGTGTGGCAGGAAAATATTTAGGTGAGGCTCTTCTATAGCGTATGACAATAATATGTATGTTTTAAAAATCTAGCATCAGTATTCTAGGAAGTAATACTATTTTTTTTCCAGCTTTTATATGTGACACCATTTTTATAGGTATGGGAATGTGTCACCAGTGATTACGAGAAAACCAACTAGTTTGTGTTTGGAGTATTCTTCAGTCCGCACATCTGGGAATCAACACATCTGCTGTTAGCCCTGCTCCTACAAAAGTATGCCTCCAGCTGCTCGCATCAAGCTCTCTGAACAAGTCCACGGGGGCTTGTACAGTCCTCTATCATTGCTGCAGAAGCCCAGCGGAATGTGCTCTCCCTCTGGAGCTGCCCAGAAACCCCGCCTGCCACCTAGTGGCCAGAAGCAGAACCAGTGCCCTGCTCCTTGGGGTGGGCCTGAGGGCTGTGAGGCAAGGAAAAGAAGAAAGAAGGGGAGAGTCTGTAAACAGTTGACACATAGAGCCTGGTTCTTCACTGGCACCACTGAAGATTGCTTAGAAATGCCCTGGAGTTAAAGGCTGTCTGCTCCTTTCAGCTCTCGACTTGCTCTCTGTCTGGCACTTTTCTCCCTGGAGATGCAGTCTCAAAGCAGTGTCTGCACTGTGAATACAATTAAATGAAAGCCTCTGGAAATGTCCAAGGGGAAATTAGATAACATGTGCTTTGATGCAGGGATTTGGAGTTTGAAGGTGAAAAAGACAGGCAAGACATCAGAAGTCTGCATCTGTTTAGCTCCAGTTCAGCATATTAGCATTCTGCTAATGTGTCTTTGTAAGTTCCTCTCTGAAGTCAATTTGCTTGGTTTTTCTCAAGTATCATCAGAAATTTCAAACATCTTTTAGATTAAAAGAAGTCCTAAAGTTAGACTTCTCTTATGAGTGGATGTTGAAATCAATTTTTTCTTATATTTTTATCGGTTAACCAATGAAAGGGAAAACTGCTTGCTGGTCTGTTTGGGCTAGAACATTTGGATCTCATTTTGCTGTCCTGGCAGGCACTAGCTCTGTGCATGGAGGAGAAATTGTGTACTTTTGTCCCAGTCCATTCTCCAGCAATGGGCCACACACTTGGTTGTACCCTGTGGCTGGATAGTCCCTGAGAGAAGCATCCACTCTTCACCCTGAACTCAAATTCTCTCTCATTTCCCTCAGATGCTCCTACTGTGCATTTTCCCCTCAATGTCATAATGTGTCTCCCTGAGTCAGAACATACTCTCTGGTGTGCCTGACTCCCACCAACGGGTCAAGTGGGTGCTGCTCTCTTCAGTTTTTGACCAAGACATTGGTGGGGGTCAGAGTGAAAGGACCATGACATCACACAGAGGCTAGTTAAGATGGGTGATGTAGAATGGAGGGGACCTCTTCTCCTTTGAGAAGCATAAGCAGGAAGGATCAGCAGAACTCATCAGTAAATGACCTCAATAGCAATTTACTGAGGTCCTACCTAGAACCAACCTAAGGATAAATACATTTTCTTGCCCTCAGTGATTTCTGGTACAATGTGTGCATGTGTGTGTATGTGCAATACATATGGCCGGAGTAAAACCTTGTGGAATGTCATGGAACCTCACCAGAGTTTTGTGTAGCTCACTGTCTGAGCCAAGATATCTTTTAGGGAGTGTTATGGTTAGGATAGAATTACTTAGTCGAGCTCCAGATCTTACAGAGTATCTCTTTAAATCTCTCTCTGACTCTGATACCTCTGCTTTCCTCTTATAGCAACTTTTGTGATGACCTTAGTTCCACCTGAGTGATCCAAGATAATCTCTTCTCAAGATCTTTAACATAATCACATCCAAAATGTCCCTTCTGCCATGGAAGGTAATATATGCACACGTTCCAGGGAGTGGAATGTTACCATGTTTGAGGGTTATTGTTCTGCCTCCTACAGAGGACATCTATAGAGGACATCCATGTTGATATTACACTACTCTGTTACCTTCCTTGTTCTACTCATTCCATTTAAAATTGAAGAAAGTGGCTCCACCGGTTTGCTTTTGCTTTTCTTTTTATGGCAATATTATATGGTGACCAAACACTGAAATTCTAGCCAAAGTATATGCCAAGGCCCTTCCGCACCCTCTGTTAGTTAATCATGCCCTCCCATTTGGCAATGATGCACTTGTTTAGACCTGAGTGTAGGGGAATGGCAGCTGATCCCCTGGTTGAACATTGGCCCCAGTGAGGCAAAAATATATGTCCTTCAGTCATATGGGGAGAAGGTGGAAGGACATTATGAGCAGAGCCTGGAAAACACGCTTAATAACCCAACCAAAAGCAAGCTTCTTGCAACAGTGGTGTTATTTTCCTACGCCCAGGTGGGCAGGCAATGCCCTAGAGTTTGAGTCTACAACGCAAAAATCCTAACTATGGGGCAAACTGGAAGGAGAAACAATTACCCACTTGATATATCCTTTTGAAAGCTTGTCAGTCAAGTTATTGTGGAAAAAGCCAGGGTGGTTAGACTTGAGTGTGAATCCCACCTGTATCCCTTAAAAGCTGTGCAGTCATGGACAAAACACTTTATCTTGCTGCACTTAAGTATTCTCACTTTTAAAACAGAATAATAATAACATGATCTACTCACATGGTTGTTTTTAGCTGAGATGATGTAAGTCTGTGGTTCTCAATGTGTGAAACCTATGTCACCAGCACATTCATTCATCAATATTAGTCATTATTATCTGGGGCTTGTTAGAAATCCAAACTCTCTGGCCCCACCCAAGGCTTACTGCCTCTGAAACTCTGGGGTTGGTGAGCTTTAGTCTATAAGATATTGATGTGTAATACACATGGTATAGTGTCTCACACATGACCAGGAGTTGCTTAACAAGTGCTGATTATAATTATCTTTATCTTGTCTGGGAGCTTCATTAGGTTTACCACCCTTTGTTTTTTCAGATATTGTTTGTTTTGGAAGAGCAAGATCAGTGACAGATCTTTGTTTACCAAGTCACGGTCTCTCTTTTTTTTTCTCCAACTAAAAAAGCCACATGAATAACAAATTAGAGAAAACAGTGTCATTAGTTTGCATTTTGGCCGTGTCATTTTAACTCAGCAGAGAGAGAGTCACGTTCTCTGGCAGCTCCCAGCATCCTGAGTGTGCAGTCTTGAAGGCTGAGAACCAAGCCAGGCAGTAAGCCTGTCAGTTGTTTGGGAGTTTTTTGTTTTGTTTTGTTTTTTGTTTGTTTGTTTGTTTTGTTTTTGGCTAAACATAAGTGAACAACATGAGCACACATTTGCCTTAGTGAAGAGAGCTTCATATCATGTGTCTATAAAATTTACTGTAGTGATTCATTATGTAGTTTCTAAGTGTAAAGTAAAATAGATCCATCTGGGCCAAATTAAAAATCAAAAATTTTTTTCTGAAGAAATACAAATGCATTGCCAAAACCACAAGGGGAATGAGAAAAAATGGCTAACACAAATCACCTTTAAACTCAGAGGAAAGCATGACTTCTGAAAAAAACACTAACAGAAACTTTGTAACTTATTACCTAAGAATATAATGGAAATTTAGAGAACTCTGGGCCCCCAGGATGTAGCAAGGATTTGCTAGTAATTCAGGCCAGATTCCCAAAGTCAGGTATTTCCATTTCAGTAAATTTCCTGAAGAATGATGTCACGGAACTTCATATTATGTCACCAGAGCTGTGTATTGGGTGGTCATGAACTGAGATGACCCCATGATTAGGAAAAAGGAAACTCACATCTCATGAACCTGGGCCTGGGACACACTCTGTATTATGCACACAATGATCATAGGACCACAGGATCATTGTGTGTATAATACAGAGCGTGATGAGTATTATCATCCTCATTTTCCAGAGGCTCTGAAAATTCAGTGCTTTGTTTAAAGTCCCAGCTTGTATGTGGCAGAGCCAGGATTGGAATCCATATCTTTGCTGTCAAGGCTCACTTCGTACACTACAGTACTTATGCCAAGTTTTAACATGATGGACACTGACAGGCTACTTGTTCCGTGATGTCACCTTGACTAATATGACTGTGTGCCAAAAAAAAAAAAAAAAAATGTCACCTTTAGGGTCATTTCTCTGGGAGTAAATTAGAATTAAAATGTTAATATTTTATTTGGCAGAAATATATTCACAGTGGCTTTATCAACAATGACAAAAAGCGATGTATATGGTTGGGAAAATGAGTCCATCAGAAAGGCAATATTAAAATTAAAAAGGGCTATAAAAAATATAGACCTGGGTTTAAATCCCAAATTTACCACTTATTAACCATGCAATAAATAAAGCTTGCTTAACTTCTTTATGCCTCAGTTACTTTTTTTTCTTATCTGTGAATAGGGGTAATCTTTCTATTATAAAATACTGAGTGAAGATCCAGTCAGATAATGTATTTGTACTTAGCACAGTTTCTGCAATAAAGTAGTTGCTTGGTAAGTGATTACTGCATAAAGGATGAAGCAGGTCACTAATGATCATTACTGTAAAAGCACAAATGAATTTGTTGTCTAGTGGAGAGGAAGGGTGGGGACACATAAGTTTTGGTTGGTGATAGGTGGAGAGGCATCATGTTGGTGTTGGGAGGTGGCCACAAGTATAGGAATTTGGATGGTAAACAGAGAAGGCAGTTGAAAGGAAGCTGAGAAAGCCGAAAGGTGGTCAGCTCACAGCCCCCTGATCAGGCTAAGCCTCTTCCCTACAAGCCTCTCCAATCCATTTCCTACTACCTGCATACACACATTTTATACACTAATTCCCTGACCACATTATGATGAGTCATCCTTCTGGGCTATTGTTCATCTGTTCCCCCAAACTGTGTACCCTGTGATTTTCACCTGGTTCACCTAATCTTTCATTCTTTGGGATTCAATGCAAGTGTCACCGTTCCAGGAAACCTTCCCAAAACCTGCAGATTGGACAAAGTGACCTTCTGAGCCTGACTTCCCTTAGTATAGTCTCCTTTACTACTTCATACACTACAAAAATTAATGATTTGGTTATGGTTTGGTCTTTCCCAGTACTCCATGAGCTGCTCCTAAGGGCAGGGTTTGTGTCTTATTTACCTTTATATTCCTAGAATTCAGTGATATACTTAGTGTACACTGGTTACTCTAAAGACTAATTGGAATTAAACTGGACTGGGGTAAAGATGGAAACATTAGAATTCCTTACCTATTTCTTGAGATTTTATCTGAGATTAGGAATACCAAAAAACAAACAAAAATTATATAGGAAATTAGTAAATCCTCAAAATTCCTAGTTATAATGAAATGGTAATAAGTATAATAAATACTATAAGTAGTTAAAAACAAATCAGTCAGAATTTTTTTTCTCAGAAAATCTATATAAATAGTTTAAAATCACCATGAGGGGTGTCTGGGTAACTCAGTTGGTTAAGTATCCAACTGTTGGTATCGGCTCAGGTCATGATCTCTTGGTTTGTGAGATTGAGCTCCATGCCTGGCTCTGTACTGACAGCTCAGAGCCTGCCTGGGATTCTCTCTCCTTCTCTTTCTGCTCCTCTCCGACTCACACTGTCATTGTCTCTCTCAAAAAAAATAAATAAAAAAACTTAAAAAAAATCACCACTAATTAGAAAAGGTGTCAGGCAGCCATTAAAGGTGATAAAATACGAATCAAATCAGGCTCAGCCTGAAGCACAGCCATGTTGAGAAAGTACAGTGCCATCAAGTTCCACAGGAGCAGTTTTCAGGGAAACTCTTGGGGGGAAGTCACATTTCAGACCTATTCAATCCCAGTTTTTCTCCATTCAGCCTACAAAAAAATAAGAGCTGGAATGGAGAACCATTGTTTAATGGCTACCTTTATAGGCCCTGAAGCCAGTCTGTCTTTATTCAAAGCCTGCCTCCTCTATGTACTCTCTTTATGGATATGAGCAGGTGAATTGCCTCTGCTTACCTCAGTGGCCTCATCTGTGAGATGACAATTGTTTTGAGGAATAGAAGAGTTAATACATATTAGGGGTTTAGAGCAGTAGGTAGCCCATCACAAGTGCTCAATGAATATATTTACTATCTTTAGTCCTTCTTTACATTCTCTGTCAAATTCCAGTGTAGGTCAAATGTCATTATTAGTATATCCATCCATTTATCCATTTATTCAACAAATATTTTTGAATTTGTGCTGTGCTGGTTACTAATGACACAGAAAATAAAAAAGATATGAGCCCTGGGCTTAGTAAGTTCACAGTATAATTTGTGTGTGTGTATATGTGTGTACGTGTGCGCGCACACACTAAAAGGAGTCTTAAAATTAAACATGTATAGGAGGAGCACACAGCTCATTTACATCACAAAGACTGGGACCTAATGTAGTCTCAGAGGGTCAGGACAGACTTTATAGTTAAAGTGGTATCAAAGATGAGTGTGAGTTAGCTGAGTAAGCCTTGAGGGTGATGGGGCAGGTGTATTTTATAACGAATTAGCTGTGTTGATATAGGCCTGAAAGCAAGAAAATTGAATAGGTCAGAATGGAAAGCCAAGCAAAGAGTGACTAGATGCAAGGCTGGCTGAGGCGTTGTAGAGGGTGGAGGGGAGGTTCAGGGGTGGAGGAGGGGCCTTTCCTGCCACAGTAGGAAGTTTGACTCTATCCTTTCTCAGCTGGTGAACCCCTGAGGACCTCTGAATAGGGAAAAAGCATTTACTTAAGTTTTTTTGTTTGTTTGTTTATTTTGGGAGAGACAGAGACAGCGGGAGTGGCAGGAAGGGCAGAGAGAGAGAGAGAGAGGGAGACAGAGAATCCCAAGCAGGCTCTGCACTGTCAGTGTGGAGCCTGACACAGGGCTTGAACCCACCAAACAGTGAGATCATGACTTGAGCCAAAACCAGGAGTTGGACACTTAACAACAACTGAACTACCCAGGCGCCCTAGGGAGAAAGCTTTTAAATATTATCTATTGTTTGAATTGGTTCCTTTGGGAGGTTTTTCTAATTCTCAAGATGCAGAATTTGCTGCTTCTGCCTCTGGGTCCCTCTGTTCTCCCATGGACTCCTATCACAGCACTATAGCACTTTATTGAACTTAACCTGTTTCCAGTTCTGTTTTGGGAGGCTGAGAGCTCCTCAAAGACTGTTTTTTGTTTTTTTGTTTTTTTTACTTATCTTTGTATCTCCAGAATCTAGAACAGTGCTTGGCACAGAGCTGGCACTCAATGGAAGCTTGACTGAAAACAAAAAGGTTGCTTTTAGCAAAAAGTATTTTTTTCTTACATTTTGAGAACAAAGCATTATCAGATAAAATCTGAGCAATCAAGTCCACACAGTGAGTGGTTCTGCTCTCTTTAACGGCAGTGTGATCCCTGAAAGCTGTTCCCTGCCAGATTCAGACTCCATCACTGAACATTGCTATGTCGGGCACTAGGCTAGGCACTGAGGAAATTATAAATACTCTTCTGACAGTATTAGATAGTTGTGAAAGTATTGTATATACATACAAAACAACTCCCAGCTCCCAAGGGCCTACCACAGTGCCTGACAATGCTTAGTTCTGTTTGTGAATGAATAATAAATGAAGAAAGTTTGAGGTATGTGTGCTAAATATTCTGAGAGTCCAGGTGAGGGAAAATCTGAAATAGTTTAATCTGATAGGGTGGGGCCTGTATGATAAAAACCACCTAGGAAGATGGAAGGAAGGGGCAGATGATTCTAAAGAGGAAGGGATCATATGAGCATCACTTCATACAGACTAATAACTCCTTAATGAATTCTAAACAATTGGAAATCATCAGAGCTCAGATACTAGTGAGGGTAAATTGGAATTCACACAAGAGAAACATTTTTTCAGGCACATTATGATCTGGATGATGCATGTGGAAGGGCCAGCAGTTGCTACAGCAGATAGTCTAACTGGGCTCTCATGACGATGTAAATGTAAGCAAAGTTAATTAGTTAATTAAAACAAAAGTGGCAAATGATAGTTTCTAAAACTAAGGTGGAGGCAACGCTAATGTTTCTGCCACCTTAGTAGAATCCCTAGGGAGGTTTTTGCCTTCTGAGAAAATTTATGATTTAGAGTTACAGGCCTATGCCGTTAATGTAGCCATGAGATGCCCGCTGCATCTTAGAAACTCAGCCCCATGACCCTGGAAAGTCTGAATCTTGGAGAGCCAGAAGATTAGACTCATCAAATTCAATGCTTTATTTAGGTCAGAACTGGTTTTGTGTTCATTTGTCAATTTGCAGCTGAAGTGAAGGCTTTAAATGGAAGCATGGCATTATCCGCTTGACAATGATTTGATGCTGCACCACGTCGTGCTGGAGAATTAGTGTCTAGAACCAAAATGTTAATCACAGGGACCTCTATACATTGATGGCATAAATAGTACGTTTCTATATATAAAAAAAAATCTATAGTGACTCACTCCCATTTAAATAAAAGTCTCCCTTTGCTATTTCAGTGAATTGAATGACTGACTCTGGGCACTTTTCTTTTTGGTGCTGTAGGGTGAGCCTATTTAACTTCCCAAAAAACTGCTAGATTTGTTAGAATTAGCTCTATTTTTCCCTTAGGTGCTCAGAGAACAAAAGTGATTCTCTCTCCATGCCCAGAGGTGGAGATTGGTCCCGTTCTCACTGAAAGTATGAACTATTCTTCCGCCCCCCAGAAACATGCCTTCTCTTTAGCTCTGATGATATTTTCCATAGTGAGTCCCCTTTGTGCTATCAGTTCTCCAGAATGCTAAGAGATTACGTGAAAAAAATAGTCCTGTGTTCAATCAGTTTGAAAAGTGATGGGGGGCGCCTGGGTGGCTTAGTCGGTTAAGCGTCCGACTTTTGCTTAGGTCATGATCTCGCGGTTCGTGGGTTCGAGCCCCGCATCGGGTTCTGTGCTGACTGCCAGCTCAGAGCCTGGAGCCAAATTCAGAGTCTGTATCTCCCTCTCTCTCTGACTCTCCCCTGCTCACGCTGTCTCTCTCTCTCTCCTAGAAATAAATAAAAAAAAATATTAAAACAAAGAAAAGTGATGGAAAAGAATTAACAAATGAATGGTTTGTATGCTGCAGGACTTCTCAGTGTTTATCCCTAAATAAAGTCACAAGGTTCTAAAAGAATAGTCAGAGTTTTTTCAAACTTGTTTGACCAAGTAAATTTTTTTTTCATGGAACAGTTTGTGAGACTAGCTTTGTAAAGAATACATTCCGGGGAATGCTAAGTTCTAATGCCAGCAAGCTAAGGCTTGAGTTAAGAATGGCTGTATAACTTACTAGCTACAAGAATGTGGGCCAGTATTCTAACCATGCTGGGCCTCAAGTTCTGCATTTGAAAAAAGGGAAAGATTACTGCTTCTACTTTCAATATTTTGTGACCACTAGATAATTCTACTACCATTATTACTGCCACTACTACTGCCAGGTACTACCACTTTCCATGGGAGACACTATTCATAGACTTAGCCCACAAGCACTTGACTTGCTTCTGTCTCTCCATTTCCCCTTCTCCCTCTCCATTTCCATTATAGAAGATGTAAAAGCTAAATGCACACTTTTTTCTACTCTTTTGCAGCATTGGGTAGCTACATGAGATAGTTCTGGCCAATGAGACATAAAGGCAGTTGTTATGGGATTCTGAGAAGACTGCTGTTTTCCCTAATAAAAGGATGCAGAGCACGGAACTGTGGTGCGAGCATAAGTAAAAGGCCTGGAGCACAGCAGAGATGTGGGCTCTGGCAGCACTGAGAGCATTGGAGGAACACCGGGAGCTGTCTGTCTACTTATTCTTGTAACAAGAGGAAAGCTAAACCTATACAATTCCCGTAAGTCTCTGAAAGTCAGGCTTTCTCTTACTTGCAGCTGAACACATTTCTAAAAATTTACTATTTATTGACTGCTTTTAATGTGCTAATAGCTAAGCATTTAACACATATCACTTCATTTACTCTCACAACAGGGGTGGTTATCTACCATTTTACAGCTAAGGAGACAGACTGGTATACCTTGTTCAAATTCACACAGGTAGATTTCATTCTAGGTGTGGCTCCAAAGCCAGAACTATAAAATACCTTGCTGTATTTACATCTATTGTCTCTATGTCTGCTGCTCCAAGAGTGTGCCCTAACTTTTGGAAACACAGTCACTAGAACCTCAGGAGGTATTATTTTCACTGTAAAGTATGAAATTAGTGCCACCCTCAAAATGCAGCCCTAGATGTCTGCCATCAGATGTGGAAGGGATATGCATAGGCCTTTTCAAACAGGGCCCAGACCACTCTGGGTTTCTAGGAGCCTGCTTCTCCATTTAGCAGATGGAAGAAAGCAGAATCAGGCTGGGTCCTGTATAGTAGGTGCTTCTCCCCAGGGACCTATAGTCAGAGAGTTAACTATTTAAGCTCCCAATAGGTTGGTTTATTGGCATCTTACAGCATTCAAATGGGAGAAGCCCGAATAATGAAGTTAATTAAAAGAAAATGTGAAAATATTAGAAGCTCTGAGTTCACTTGTTTCCCCATTATTTAAGACCAAGAGGTAGGTACTGTGATACATACTGGCCTTTATAAAATAAAAGGGAAGATAAACTCATACATAACCAGTTATGTCTTACAATGTGATAAATACTATATTAAGAGTATAAACATCTTGGTGTTGGATAAGAGAGATGAAATACTTTGTATGAGAGCTCATGGGAGACACAGAGGAAAATACTTTTAGTTTGGATCTAATTTATTTTTTAGGGCTATAGCTTAAAAGAAGGGGATAGTTAGGGGATTGTGTGATGCAAGGGTGTTACAGTTTTTTTCTGGCCTTTCTTTTATCAAAAGCAGGTTCCAACCTGAATGTGCTGGTTAATGGCAAAAAAGAAGTCACTATATAATCAGACTATAGCCTTTCTCAGCTATAATCACACAGACAGACCAGCATTTGCCAAACCTGCGTGCAGAAAACCCAACAATTGCCAAAGGTCTCTTCTTACTCTCTTCGATGTTTTAATACCCAAATGTGCTGAATGCAAAATCCAATCATCAGGGAGTACATGGCTATGTAGCAAAAAAAAAAAAACAAGTTAAAATACTGCCACAAATCCTGAGAATTTCTGTTTTCTATGGCACTCTTAGTGAATTTTGTTATTTATTTTGCCCCTTGTTTACTAAAGTATAAAGGAAACAGTTGAAAATAGTAACCTAACGTTACTAGAGGTAGGTGAGTTAGAGCAAAGCATGAGATCAGTGGATAGGATTAATGACCTGGTTCTGAGCAGAAACTGAGGACCACAGGAGTGCAGGGGATATTTGTAAAACAGATCACAGTAGGCTTAATGTTATAAAAGGTAGTAGAACCACTAGGGAAAGTAGTATGCACACATGAACACAAGCAAAAAATACCTACTGCATTACAACTTTTCCAAAGTTATTTGCTCAATAAATATACCACAGATTATTTAGTGTCTTCTATGTGTCAGGCACCCTTCTTGGTACGTCCAGGCACTGGAGGCACAG
Organism: Hyaena hyaena; assembly: GCF_003009895.1. Taxonomy (NCBI): domain Eukaryota; kingdom Metazoa; phylum Chordata; class Mammalia; order Carnivora; family Hyaenidae; genus Hyaena; species Hyaena hyaena. Next base: position 1,206,014 of record NW_024081092.1, on the reverse strand, counting down.
CAATGACAAGGTAGAGATGGCTCCCACTCCCAAGGAACTAATCCTGCTTAAATTAGGACAAAGGGTGTCCTCTACAATCTGGCAAGGAACTAGACCATGTAAAAATGGAGACGCTCTGGAAAGCTCAGGCTGTGTAATTAACATGTCTATAGAGCTATATTGCCTTTTATGATGCTCTCTTTTTTTTATCAGGATCATCCTGATTGCAGACCTGGCACAGAGGCTTTTAGGTGTGGAAGAAGACTGACAATTGTTAGCTTAGTTAAAAATAATGGCAAACAAACACTTAAGAAGTGCTTAGTGCCTGGCATACACTTTACATGTATTTACTCATCTAGTCTCACAACCACTGCATGAAGTCTGTATTTCATTATCTTCATTCATCAGAGGAGGAGATTAAGGCATAGAGAGATTAAGTGATTTGCCTATGGCCCCACAGCGGGTAGGTGATGCTGCCAATCTTCAATCTCAGAGCTGCCTAGCTCTGTACTCTGATACGTTCAGTGAAGTATCTACTGTATACCTGGCCTTTACACATATATTATTTCTTTCACTATTTACAATCCTCTGAGATAGGTGATATGATCTCAGTGGGACAGCTGAAGAAACCAAGGCTCAGACAGAAGAAATGGCAGTGCCAGTATTCAGACTCAGGAGAAGCTGGCTACAAAACCATGCTATTCACCACTGCTCCACACTGTCTGAGGAGCCTGCCCTAGAGAGGTCCTAGAGAGGACAGGCTCACAACTCCGTCCCTCTAGCAACCTGTCTGGATGCCTCGGAAGATTTCATTTGAAGAAAGAGCTTAAAGAAAGACTGGTAAAATAAAAGTTTGAAAAATACATTTTCTTAGACAAAATAAAAGGCTGATCTTGCAGAAGTTTCAGAAAAAGAATATTTTAGGGATGGAAGAGTCAGGAAAGCAGATGGAAAATATTCTGGCAGGTAAGATGTATGAAGGGCCTTCTCTGGACAGACCATTGACATTGCCATGATTTATGGAAGTAGGAGAAGACACTGTCATTTTCCCCCAAGATTTACAATGTAGTTAAATATCTTGAACAATGTACATGGAAAAGAATGAGAGGCATGCAAGAGTTAGGAAAAAAATAAAAATGGCAAGGATACAAGTTAATAATGCAAATGAATTAAGCTGTGTGATTAAGTATCTTGTGAGTGCTTTTCAATCCTCAGAAGACACGGTATCTTTACCATCACCATTATTCAGGCTTTGAAAAATTAGGGCTGATGGAAAGGTGGGACTTACCATGTAGGCTAAATGATGGTATAAGAGAACTGTTCAAGCAATAATATTTAGCTATTTATCTTCCACTTGAACGTGGTTTATCTTCCATTTATCTATCTAGATTTTAGGAAAATTGTCAAATCTCTGTAGAGTAAGCGAATGATGTTCTGACTAGCTCTTTTTGACATGTATTTCTTAAATGGAGGAAGTCCTTATTCCCAGTAACACTATATGTGGCCTTTTTAATACCTCCAAATTTGTTCCCAAGCCATTGATCTCTTTGCTCCCACATTGGAAAGTTAGTGGTTGAACTAATTTCACATCAGCCCCTACCAGACGGCACAGCCTTCCCTTCCTCAGAGAAGCAGGGAAGGAGCAAGTGGTTACTAGCCAGGCTTACCACTGGCATAAATCTGAGCCACTCTATGGGAAGATAGGTTACGCTTTCAGTTCTTAGAGTTTGTCATGCTTAAACAGACTTTAAGGAACCACATTTCTCTCGGACAGCATGGAATATAGTAATCTATGCTAACAGTATTCTCCAGATGTTTATTAAAGATACAGATCTTAATTGGCTAAAAAAAAAAAAAGGATCTCATTGCCTTTTGAAGTACTTTAGGTGTCATTTATCACATAGAGAAGTCCTCACATGGGGATTAATGATTGGCTGTTGGCTCCAGATTATTTTCAGATGGGAAATGCCCTATAACCACTATCTGGGATACTGTGCATAAAGGTTGGGATGGGACTGTGGGCCACAGAGCAAATGAGAACCTGGCTAGTTGTTTAGGAAGATTATATGCAAAATCCCTTTGTTATTTTGCTCCTTTCAGATTCTTAGACATTTCCCTAAGAGTTCAGATTGCCCAGTAAGAACTAAAATATAAATTCTACATTCACATGCCTCTATGGGATGAGCAGTTAAGGATCCTTCTGAGCTTGAAAATGGTTCAGGCACATAATGCAGTCGGGTGTGTGAGGCTCTTGGCACTCTGCTCAGCATGATCTTTGTTAACAGTAACCTTCTCTACTGTGTTCTGGTGAACTAGAATTCGGTCCACTATGTACCTCTGTCCCCTCAGGACCTGCAGGTCCTTGCCCTGGCTTAATGACTTAACTGTGCTCTCTCTGTCCTTTTGGACCCTCACTTCCTTTTTGCTGAAACTCTGCTTTTGTTCTTTATCCCAACTTCTCTGTTTCTGGCTTTGGCATAAGTAAATGGGTCCACATCCAATTAACCCCATGAAAACCATTCAGTGAAAATATCCAAGGCCCCTTTCCCAGCATCTTGCCTCCCACACTTTCATTCACTCAGATATTTCCCACTTAAAAGAGCCAGGAAGCAAATGTCACTGCTTCAGCTATCAGGGCCAGTGCCCCACAACTCCCCCCCCCCAACCGGCCCCCACCAACCTTTACCTTAGGGTTTCCCCAGAGGAGCCCCTTCTCTTCCACAGGTTGACTAGGCTGCTGGATCTGCTGGCTGCTGAGGAAGACTTGCCGTCCCCCACGTGCATGCGCACCACTGTAGAAGTGGTGAAGGCGCTGCGCACATTTCTCTCTGGTTTGGCCAGGATGATGTACACCTTTGGCACAAACATGCAGCCCAGCGCCACTGTGGCACTGAGGCTGACTGAGAAACACATGGTGATGATTTTGTAGTTGCTGCCAAAGTAGATTGGCACAAAGGCCAGCCATATGATGCAGGTGGTGTACATTGTGAAGGCGATATACTTGGCCTCATTGAAGTTAGCTGGAACATTTCTGGTCTTGAAAGCATAGAAGGTACAGCTCAAAATCAGCAAGCCATTGTATCCAAGAGGAGTGACAACTCCTAGGTTGGTGGTATTACAAATCAGGTAGACTTCTCGAATGCTTGGGTAGTCATGCATTATATCAGGAGGCTCCATTATAAAGAGAGCAACAATGATGCCCAACTGAATGCATATAAGTATGAAAGCGATCACTAGCTGGGCACAGGCACTCATGAACCTGGGCTTTTTGGTACAGATCTTCTTCTTGCTGCCAGCCAGGATCCTTGCAATACGATTGGTCTTGGTTACGAGGGCTGAGTAGCTCATGGCTGGGGAAAGGCCAATACCAATTCTCTGTAGGTAGCAATAAATCTGTTTGGGCTTTGCAATGAGGCAGAAGGTACATAAGTAACCCAGGCAGATGCCAGCAAGGATAATGTAGCAGAGTTCCCTGCTGGAGGACTTGACTACTGGTGTGTCACGGTAAATGATGAAGACTGCAGTAACAAATAGGGTAGCCAGCAGGCCAAGGCAGGCAAACACGACAGCTGCAATGGGCTCAGGGTCACCCCAGCGAAGATACTGTACTGGGATCAGATCACAACCTGCAGACACACACACATATATCGGGGGAAAAAAGGAAGAAACATTTACTTGGGTCACTTGTGCCTAAGTTACAAGTAGCTGCTTATGACCCTTTCACTTTGACTCCTCCAATCTGCCCTTCCAACCTAAGTCTCCTGTACTACTCATTTCTCCATATATTCATTAATAAAATATTTATCTTTATAGTCTCAAGCACAGACTCTGTGATGAGAGCTGTTCTCGGTTCTGAAAACAAAATGGTAAAGAACATGTTCTTTGCTCTCATAAAAAATAACTGGGGAGGGAGTGCTTCTAAGTAATTACTTACAACAGTGATAAGGGCCATTAAGAAGTACAGCATGGTTCCTGACGCTCTCTGTGTGAGCAATAAAAGCCTCCTTCAACAGGAATTAGCAAATGGAAGTGCTGGTTTGGTTGAGTTTGGGGATGCAGTAGATTTGGCACACAGAGATTTATTGTAAGGAAAGAGCTAGGGGGCACTGGACGCATGAAAGTGTAATGAGTGGCCTATATAAGGCTGGGAGGTAGCCAGCAAGGGATCTTGCAGAGCACAGCGTCCTAGACTAATAGGAAGTCATAGGAGGGTTCTCTGTATAGGAGAGAAATGGCATGGTCAGGTATGTTTTAAATATTCCTTTGGTTGCTGTGTGGATTTAGGATGAGATAAAGGTGTAGGCAGATTTGAAAATTATTTGAGGCAATATAGAGAGTTTAAATGGATGTGGAGCTACTTGAGAGGTCAAGATATCAAGGATGACGATCATTGGATCCATCAATGCTGTCCTTGAATCTACTGTATGGAACAGTTAGGATTTTCAGAGAACTGTATGTTCCAATATTATAGAAGAGAAGTTAATGTAAAAGAAAAGAAGGGGGTGGCAGAGGAAAACTTACCCTAAAGGCAAAAAAATTGGCCTGTGTGGGAAATGCCAATAATCCTAAAATTATTTTCAACTCAGGCTTGCAGGTTTTTATATCACTTCAGTACACATCAGAAAAAAGTGACAAAACTTGGCATCATTTAGGTTATGCACCTTCTTTTCACATTTCTTTATTTAGGACAGTGGTTCTCAAACTTGGCTACATACTAGAATCATCTGGAGACATTTTTAAAAAATACTGTGGCCTAGGTCTCAGTGTCAAGTTTCTAATGTAATTGGTCTGAGCATCAGGAATTTTAAAAGACACTTTAAGTGCTTCTAAACGTGCAGCCAAAGTTGAGAACCACTGCTTTAGAAGGGTCATTTCTTTCTCTCTCACTCTGTGTGTGTGTGTGTGTGTGTGTGTGTGAAGTAGCATGTGTTACATTTAATAGAAGCATAGAAACTATCTTGAGTGAGTAGGAAAGGAGTTAAACAATCTGGAGCACTGGATATTTGAGGAATGTGGGAGAGATTACTACTTGCCTACAAATATCCATTCTCCCCTTTATCCTCAGCAACATATCTCTGATTTCAATTGGGGGTGGTAAAGGGTGCAGCTAAAACACTATATTTTCCAGCAAGCTTTGTAGTCAGATGTGCTATGTGATGAGGTTTTAGCCAGAAAGTTCCCTGTAAACAGACAACTTCTTAAAGGAAAATGACTCGTCTTGGAGAGTACCCTTTTTGCCCTTCCTGGCTTTCTCCTTTTCCTGTCTGGAATATAAACATGGTGGCTAGAGCTCCAGCAGTTACCTTGGAATATAAGATAACTAAGGACAGAAAATGTGTTCTGAGTTTTGGAAGAGAAAAAATAGAGGGAGCCTGAATCCCTGTTAACTACGGAACCCTTGACTAGATCCAGACTGTGTATATCACATTTACCTTGTTTAAGCTACTTTCCCCCCCTGATATATGCAGCCAAACCAAATTCTAATTGATATAGGTGTAAGATTTTTCTATTAAATTCCCATTACCCATGATCAAGGGTGTTGTAATAAGTGGTTCTGAATACTAATGGTTACTAGGAGGTGTGAGAGATTACAATAAGTACTGATAGCAAAGAAGCATGTCATTCTTTCAAAATATGTCTAAAGGCAGCTCTTGTAAAAAGGAAAGGAAACATTCTCTGTCCCTTATTTCTGCCCTGCCTGTCTCTTTCTGATCTCATATTTCAAACAGTACCATTAGTATTATTGTTAAATTTATTATGGGTTTGATATAATTTGTGAGTTAGGCTAGAATCTTAAGCACATTTTACATAATTGCTTCTATGGAAATATGCATTCTTATTTTTAAAACCTGTATATTTAATATTGAAACAAAGTGCTTTTAACTTAAAAAATGTGGATGGCCTAGACTAAATACAACTGTTTTACATTATGTTAGTAATTATAAACACATATCTCTGCTAATGAATATACTTGTATACTTATTTTTAGACATCTACGTTTACGTATGCTGCTTATATGTTGGTATTCAGTATCTGAGACTTTAGTATACAATGGGGTTTAGCATCATACTTAATATATTTGTTCTTCGCAAAGACCATTTTACAACAGAAAAGGAATTAATCATTCCTCCCCTTATTCTTCCATAGTTGTTTACTTAGAATATATATATGACAATGAAATTTATTATCTTCTATAGTTAATTCTAAAGGGACATGTTTCTCCTCCTAGGTCATGAGCTATCAATGTCCATAATAACTTATTGGTATAGCAAACATGTTATATGGTACATAAAGTGGGAATCCTTTCATTAGCGAAAGATAATGAACTGAAAAAGATGTATAAATATTTACTACTTTTTTTCTGCTCTTCTGCTAAATCTTAATTGCTTTTATATAGATGTAATTAGCACCCTAATTCTAAATGTTTTGCCTATGACAGCATACCTACTATTTTTACATCAAACATATTTTTGAACTCTTCCTACGTAACCCATTAATATCATGTCTGGAACTAAATAAAACTCCATTAGATACATGCATTAGAAGAAATGTACATAAGGCATGCTTCTAATGTGGTATGATTATTTTCACAAATTTACCAGAATTTATACATTCAAATGCATGTTTTTTTTTCATTTAATGTGAACCACCCAGAAGGCTTTATGTTTAGTTTAATGATGCTGCCATTGCACAAAATAGTTTTGTAACTATTCTCTTGGAATAGCAAATTGGATTCTGATTAGAGTGTTATAATCACTGAATCTTATAATTGGGTAAGTTCTTAGAGTTTCCAAAAATGGATGTGCATCACAATCACTTGCAGAGTCTACAAAAATACAACTCAAGGGTCTAACTCAGGAGAGTTTTAATCAGTACAATTTGGGGTAGGACAAAGGCATCTAATTTTGAGTAAGCAAGCTCAATGATGATACAACTGGTCCTCGGTCCTTGGTCGGCAGCCCAACTATTAATCCAGTGTGAGGCTTCCCATCCAGTGTGTGAATGTCCTATATGATAATTCCAAGATGTGATCACCCTAACACTACATAAGACTTTCCATAAACTATATTGTCTCAGGGCCAGGATTAGTGGTGGGGGAAGATAGATTAGAAAAGCCATAGGTTAGGATGACAGGTGGAGGTTGGAGGTGAATAAGCTTGTCAGAAGGTTATCACAAGACGACAGTCATGGGACATAGGGCAAAAACAAAGTCATTGTACTCAAGGAAACACTGAGCTGGTAAAGACATTTTAGACCTATAATTGAAAAAGATTATGAGGCAGACAGAAGAGTCAGGAGAGAGGCTTTTAACCAAATTGACAGCAATGCTATTAACTAAAATGAGGGCTTCAAAACTAAAATGGTTGCATTTTATGGGGATGATATCTAGTTCCAATCTGGACACGTTGTGTTTGAAATGTCTGTAAGTTACTGAGTAGGTGGAAGCAGAGGTATTTAAGAGCTATCAGGGTGGAAGTTATAGGGTTAGGAATCATCTGTTTACAGGTGGAAATAAGAGACATGGAAATAAAGGCAATTAACGAGGGAATGCACAGATGTAGATGAGATCAGAGCCTAGAAGTCTGGCATAATACTAATATTAAGGAATGGCAGAGAAGTGGTCAATTGGATGGCCCACCACACCCTTGTTTAATAATATCATTCCATTTTTCTTTCTTTAAAAAAAAAATCCTTACAGGGGGCTCATGCAAAGCTTTGAGCTTCATGTTTGCAGATATCTCTTCCGGGGGTATATCTTCCTCTTATACCTTTCCCCTTTTACTACTATTAGATCTATTTATAGTATAGTATTTCTTTTATTTTTTTAATTTATTTCTGAGAGAGAGAAAGAGAGAGAGAGAGGCAGCATGAGCAGGGGAAGGTCAGAGAGAGAGGGAGACACAGAATCGGAAGCAGGCTCCAGGCTCTGAGCTAGCTGTCAGCACAGAGCCCGACGCAGGGCTCGAACCCACAAACTGTGAGATCATGACCTGAGCCGAAGTTGGATGCTTAGCCAACTGAGCCACCCAGGCGCCCCTACATCTATAGTATTTCTTTCAAACAAGGTGATATACTTTCATTACTGTATTCCTATCATGGAACATATTCTTCCAAATCTCAGAATAATGCTAATCCTATTATGATATAAATTTAAATTCTCATTGATTACTACCCATGCTGTGTGCATTGGTTTACAAACATCTGAATGCCCTGTTATTCTCCCTAAATTCTTTATTTCCTTCTGGAATTACTGGCATTTTTTTCCATTGATTTTTTTTTTTAAATCCCTGTTTCCTTCTTAGTGTAATGGTAAGCTACTGAAGTAGTCTTAGTGTACTGGCCAGTTACTACATGCTAGAAGGATATATAGAGGTTAACTAAGTATCTATCTATCTAACAGTTTTACTATAAATTTAATCAATTTAGCATTATTATGTTTTAGATTAAAGAATTTTGATCATATCAATGAAGTTCCCTCCTAGCAAGCATATTAGAGTTTCATAGAGGAAGCACAACATTGCAATCCTTTCTAGGAATGCAGATGATGATAAATACACTAGAAAACCAAGACCTATTTTCTGATAACATCTATTTAAGTAGCTATTTACTTCTCATTGTCCTCCTCTTTCATGCTTGATCCTTATTCTATGATTCTCTAGTATAATCTATCCTTGCATAGCTTGAAGTGATTTATATTGAAAATACAAGAGGTTTTCTTTTTTTTTTAAATAGAGTGAACTGCCAACACTGTATTATCCATATTCATCTTGTGATTCCAGGAATATGCTTTCTGTACTTCTAATGGGAGGATGGATGGGTCCACTGATTTCCTGAACACCTAAAAAGAATATGATCGCTTAGCAATAACTAGTACACATGCTTATTTTTTTGGTATTAGTCCTATAGGATTAATATTCCTGTAGTTAATAATTCCCAGACTATTACATTTTCAAATCCCATTCCAGGTGTCTGTTTATGCAGAAGGAATGAAGAGTCAAGAAGGCTGGGATGAATTCCTGATATTCTATAAGTCAGCTAGTCAGAAACGCCTTAACAAGCCCCATATTTCTGGAGGAAAGGAAGTTGCTGAGAATCTCTGAGAATCAGATGTATGTGTGCTCAGCTACTGGTCAGGCCATTTCAGGTATACAAAACTATATAGGGCTGTTGTAGGACTATCCCTTTGATACACAAGCAGTACATCTGCCCAGAGAACAAGGTGTTGACTGGTGACTAGCCTCATGTTTGTTTCAGTCTGTTCCATCCATAGACCATTTGTCTGTCTTTACTCCTTTCTTTACTTGTCTAGATTTTGATTTCTAGTATGTTGATCTGATAATCTGAGATATCAGAGGAATGCAGATGCAGAATTCTTTCTTCATTTCTCATATCCCTGATCCTTTGACATAGATATAGATTTATGTATTTATCACTTCTAAGGTTCAAAAGAATTAGAAGTGGTATGTATGTGTGTGTGTATATTTAGGTACCTTATTTTTCTTTGTAGCACTTATTATAATATCTATTTTGTATGTATGTGTATGTGCTAGAGAGAGAAATATTATACTGTTAAGGTCTATCCTCCTCCCTTGATATAACACTCTGAGATTAGGGAATTTATCTTGTTTGGTCGCAAATAGATCCCTGGTACAGTGATCTACAACGTTCATATGGTTAACATAGCAACTCCTAAATTAATATATTTACCATATAATGAAAGTTTATAATTTTCGTCCTGGTGTATGGATCAAGTCATTTTTGCAAACCTTTTTTGTTGCCTTTAAGAAGTTCCAAGTTGCACACTTTTTAGTTACCATTATAGATAGAAGTCTAAATTCAGTTCATTACACCTGAATTTTAGAGTAAAGATTCTGACAACCAGAGAAAGCAAAACTAAGCATGTCGAAAGCTTACCTCTGCCTAGAGGTAACTTATTTCACATTAGAAATATTCCTGGTACTAATTTGGTAATGATAAATGCCTTATGATTGACGGATTAATCCAACTATGAGTAACTCATTGGATCTGAGAAGCATGGGTAGAGGAAAGAAAAAGGCAGTAGACAGAAGTCATTCTTTAATAAGTGCCATCTAACAATGAAGTTCAGATTCACTCTTCTCAAGTAGGCTCTTAATTGCAACATGTTTTCCTTTAGGCCAGTGAAAAATGTCCTCAGTAGGGAAGGCTTACTCTAGAGTTGATTGATTTTTACCATTATCTTATCATGAAACAAAGCATACCATGATTACTTCCTGAAATAAAAATTTAGTCTGTATCCAAAATGCTGGGTAAGTTTTATCTGAAACTGCCTCAATAGGAAGCCACTGCATTCCTGTTTATGTCACCATTACAAAAAGGAGGAAACTGACATTTATTGAGTGCCTACTGCATGTCAGGTATTCTTAGATATTTTAGTAATCTTCATAACAAACAAGTAAGGCAGATATTATTAAACCTATTTTATAATAGAATCATATAAGGTTTAATAAGCTAATTTACTGGGGCTGAGATTAAACCCTGTGAGATTTTTAACTGATTAATTGATGCTATATCAGGAGAGGAAAACTGATCAAATGCCCCTTTGAAAGGGGTCTTCAGGCTACTTAGTAGGAAAGAGAATCAAGATCAACAGTGTCAGCCCATGAGCAAGGAGAGGCTAGTAGTGGCATGCATATTTGTTACCTCACAAAAGTCCATGACTTCTTCTGAGAAATCTCATGGGTTCAAACTTATCAGCAATGTTCTCATCCTGGAACATATGTCCTGCATTGCTGGACCAGAGACACTGATTGTAAAGTTGTTGCTTTTGCATCCCTAAAGCTTTCTAGTGTAGAAATTTTTTTGAATGGGCACGAAATACCGAAGGATTGATTGTGAGACATTTCTAACATTGCCACACTGGGGACTCACAGCCATCCATTTATCATTGGACCCAGCTTATATCCTACCCTGCATGGTTTATTAAATATTTTTGTTTTAGATTCCCTTAATAAAATGCCCTCAGAGAGCTGACAACTTGGGGCCATAGCTTTTATTTAGTATTTATTTTTGTTCTTTTATATTGGTTATATTTTATAGGGGAGTTTGAAATTATATGGAAAGATTTATTTCATAATTAAAGCATAAAGGATGGCTTAATGATACTGCAGGGTGCTAAGGGGAAGGATTATCATAGATGCACATTTGTAGGGAAAAGCTTTGAAAAATATGACTTCCGGTCATACTGCAGATGAAGAAGAGAGGAAAAACACAGTGTATGAATTTAAATAATAAAATGTGCTGACTGAAATACTTTGCTCCATTTTTACCTTTCCTGTTGCGGACGAAATGACACAAAGGACAAGACACACACAAAAGACAGAGACACAACTCCGCCCGGAGGAACAATTCTACGCAAGCCTCTCTTGCGGTTTATTTTATACCCCGGTAACTGGATACAAACTGAAATCTACAAGATGCATTCCTTTACCAATTAAGGGCAAGTAGCCAAACACATTTCAAGGACAGCGGGGAGCAAAGGGAGGAAGCGACCACAACATGTTTACTAAGAGGCCTGCTCCCAATTCCAGGCTCCTCCTTACTTCTAAGAAGGGCATGTTCCCTCGTTTGTGAGCGGACCATTAAACTTGGATATTGTGTGCAGGCCTCTTGGCAGAGCCTCCTGTTTGCAGGCATGCTTTGCTCAGGCAGGGAGCCCCTTGTGCAGGCACATCCCCACGTCCCTAACCATGCTTTCTTGTGGTCGCTGTCGGGCTCCCACATTTCCCCTCTCTCTTTTCACTAGCTAACTCCTCCATCCTCTTTCATTTGATAGATCCTTTGAGAATGGCTTTTCTGATTTCCTGACCCCAAAGCACAGGTTCCTCTCAGGTGGACAGCCTCTGGGCCTGTATCTATCACACCACTTCCACAACATTTTTTGCACATAACAGCACAACTACCATGCTCAGAGTGAGTTTGCATGTCTATTCTACTTGGTAGGCTGTGAGCAATTTGACAGCAGGATGCCGTGCCTTTGCTTTTGTATTGTGGTTGGCATACAACAGGGAGTTAAATAGGTTGAATGAATTCATGTTTACATTAAAGAAGAAGAGAGACACAGAAGAATGAAACTGTACCACTTTCTTAATGCCATACATAAAAATAAACTCAAAATGGATGAAAGACCAAAATGTGAGACAGAAAACTATCAAAATCCTAGAGAACAAAACAGGCAGCAACCTCTTTGACTTTCACTGAAGCAGCTTCTTACTAGACACATCTCCAGAGGTAAGGGAAACAAAAGCAAAAGTGAACTATTGAAAATTCATGAAGATAAAAATCTTCTGCACAGTGAAGGAAACAATCAACCAAACTAAAAGGCAGCCTACAGAATAGGAGAAGATATCTGTATATGACATATCTGATGGGTTAGTATCCAAAACCTGTAAAGAACTTATCAGACTCAACACCCAAAAAACAAACAACCCAGTTAAGAAATGGGCAGAAGACACGAATAGACATTTTTCTAAAGATGTCCAGATGGCTAACAGACACATGAAAAGATGCTCAACATCACTCATCATCAGGAAAATATAAGTCAAAACCACAATGAAATACCACCTCACACCTGTCAGAAGGGCTAAAATTAACAATACAAGAAAGAACAGATTTTGGCAAGGACCAGAGAAAGGGAAACTTTCTTACACTGTTGGTGGCAATGAAAACTGGTGCAGCCAGTTTGTAAAACACTATGGAGGTCCCTCAAAAAGTTAAAAACAGAACTATCTTGTGATCCAGCAATTATACTAAAAGGTATTTACCTAAAGAATACAAAAATACTGATTCAAAGGGGTACATGCACCCCAGTGTTTATAGTAGCATTATCAACAATAGCCAAATTATGGAAAGAGTCCAAATGTTCATGGGCTCATGGATGAAAAAGATATGCTACACACACACACACACACACACACACACACACACACACATATGCATACATAGGAATATTACTCAGTCATCAAAAAGAATGAAAATTTTGCTGTTTGCAATGACATGGATTGAGCTAAAGTGTATTATGCTAAGAGAAATAAGTCAGATAATGACAAATTCCATATGATTGCACTCATATGTGGATTTTAAGAAACAAAACAGATGAACACAGGGGAAAGGAAAAAATAGGGAGGCAAACAATAAGAGACTCTGAACTATAGAGAATAAACTGAGGGTTGCTGGAGGGGAAATGGATGATGGACATTAAGGAGGGCACTGGTTGTGATAAGCACTGGGCATTGTATGTAAATGATGAATCACTACATTCTCCTAAAACCAATATTATATTATATGTTAACTAACTAGAATTTAAATAAAAATTTGAAAAAATTAAAAAAATTTGTTTTTAGAAAAGAGAGACAATTGAAGAATGGGGAGATTCTTTACACTTTATTTTCAACTCACACACACCTATTTCCTGTGAATGTGAGACTTTTACTCTAAGTCTCAGTTTTTTTACACATGAAACAGAAATGATATAGAATTCCAATCTTCCTTATGTTATTTCTCTTCCTTAAAATGAGAGCTTTAATTTAGAGAAACTCTTGTAAAGGAATTCATGTATGAGAAATTAAAGACTACCTGAAAAGCATCAGTGAAGCAATTTCTCAGGACTGTCTACAAAATGCTTAAAAATATTTTTGTGTTTGGGGTGCCTAGGTCGCTCAATCAGTTAATTGTCCAATTTCAGCTGAAGTCATGATCTCACAGTTCATGAGTTCTAGTCCCATATTGGGCTCTATGCTGATAGTTTAGGGCCTGCTTTGGATTCTGTGTCTCTCTCTCTTTCTCTGCCCCTCACCTGGTGTCTTCTCTCTCAAAAATAAATATTTTTTAAAAACTCTGTTTTTGGTTTTCCTAGAATAAAACATTTAAGTCATCACTCTAAAACCTATAGACTATCTATAAAATTATACGTATATATTTTCAGCTATAATGAGTGTTTTACAATTAATTTACATTTGTTTATATTAATTTTTTTACTTCCTAGACCCTTTCCTCTGGTTTTAGGCTGACTCTTATAATTTTTTTTTCAAATAGTCTGAATACTAAAGGCATTTTCCTCCTGTGTGGCTGGCTGGTCTTCCATCAAACTGTTCAGAGGCTTTCTGATTTTACGACAGAATTTTTGCTGGTCCCACAGTATTCCCTCTGTGTTCCCATAGACCCTGTCATATGGTCTTGATTTTTTTTTTTTTTTTTGCCTTGGAAACAGGTGAGGAGTGTTCTGAGGCCTGGTTTTACTTTACATTACCACTTGAGGCTGGTTGCAAAATTACATCTGCATGGATTTTACCTCTTGTTTCTCTTCCCAAGCCTACTAATTCCTGAATTTTAAGTCATAATATTGTAAGTATTTCTTTTCCTTCAAGATTTTATTTAAATTCGAGTTAGTTAAAATATGGTGTAGTATTAGTTTCAGAAGTAGAATTTAGTGATTCATCACTTACATATAATACCCAGTGCTCATCCCAACAAGTGCCCTCTTTAATGCCCATCACCCATTTAGCCCATCCCCCCACCCAACACCCAACACCTCTCTAGCAACACTCAGTTTGTTCTCTGTATGTAGGAGTCTCTTCTGGTTTGCCTCCCTCTCTGTTTTTTATCTTATTTTATTTTTCCTTCCTTCCCCTATGCTAATTGTAAGTATTTCTTAATTGAGTCACTGGCATATATTTTATTAACTAAAATGCTCATGTTTACTATAAAAAGAAAATCTAGAAATAAAGATTATTGGGGACAGATTAATGCCTTGTCCTACCATTAAAGAGATTAAAGATGTTCACCCAGCACAACTAGAGCATGCCACTCACTTCTCCGTTCAGTGCATATTATCAAGCACCCACTCCATTCAAGGCACTTGGCCTGTACCATGATGACACGAAGACAGTCATTTATTCCTTTAACCCAATGTCTTGGTCAAACACTCAGGCTCTGTGACTCTACTCCTCTAGGCACTGTGCTGAGCACTATACACATCTCTTCTTTAATACCCCACACTCTACTAGGTAGGCACCATTATTTCATTCATTTTTAATTAAGAGAAGTGAGGTAGGATTGGAGCTGGAGAGCATTTGAAGTGAAAGGCACCACAAGAGGAGAAGCACAGATGTGGAAAAAAGAGGAAGAAATGTAAAGAAAAGGGTGAAGTACAGAAGTCAGATGTGCAGAGGCATATCTCTACAGCCTCAGAACAGAGTGTCATAAGAGAATTATAATATTTCTGGCAATTACTGCTGAGAGATCAAATGGGAAGTCAGTAAAAGCTGTACGAGGGAAGATAATAATACCTTCCTGCCTCCATCTCAGGGATTAGAATGAGGACCATATAAAATAACATGTGACTTGAGGAACTCACGGCATAATTATGAAGTGAGAAAATGAGGAAAAAGGGAAGTGTATGCATAAAATAGTAGTGACTCAACATCTGCTAAATTGCCGTGTGTTTTATTAGATTGTCCTATGTTCTTCTGGGGGAAAGCCAGGTCCATTTCATCTTTCTAGCCTGTTTACATATACACAGCCCCAAGTAAATGGTATTATATTGTCTTAAATTGTTTGTAAGTACAAGGCAGCACATACGCTCTCTGAATTTTTCACTTGACTTAATGTGATTTTTAAGAGGTGGCAAGATAGGAGACATTTATCTGTTTTGTATTACTCATATAATATACCAATGCTTTATGAAACATTTTCCAAGTGGGTTAGGTAATGTAGTGGTAGGCACTGTGTTATAATGTTTTATGTTGTTGGGGGGGAGATGTGATAATTTATTTTGGGTAAGCTATATTTATCAAAAACTGAAATCAATGAAACCACATGATTTTCTTCAGTCTGGTTATATCAGAGTGGTTTTTGACCAAGATGACATTGTTTTTAGCCACAAATTTATCATTGTGAAAAGAATACAGTGCACATTTTTCATTTCATGGTTTCTGGCAAGATGAAAATTGGCTTATGTTCTCTTTAAGACTTTTTTTGAGAAGTTCTGTTGAGAGAGGGCCTTTTAGCAATTTTATTTCTCTTGGCACATACAGTGTTACATTTATAAATATGCCATCTTTTTGACTTATCTGGTGGGATAAACAATTTATCAGTTAATGAAAATCAGGAATTTGGAAGAGTAAGAAGGCATTTTACAATTTTTTGATGTATGAGCCCTGGAATTTCATTTAAAAAAATCATTGTTCTTTTCAGCATGAACTAAAACAGCTTCATCAAGCTCATTATTTGAAAAGGACAACCACACAAAATTTTTCATTGCATTTTAGAGATCCTTTCAGAAAGGATCCAGTGATTCATGCTCATTTCCATAGTGCCTACAGCTCTGTATCAAGGAAAAGACAGACATTTTACATAAGGGCTTTTACAGTAAGGCTTGAACCTTATTTCTGTTACTTTACTATGTAACCACAAGCATATTTTACATTTTCTTTTTTCTTTTTTTAATTTTTTTTATCATTTATTTATTTTTGAGAGAGAGAGAGACAGAGACAAAGAGAAAGCAGGGGAGGTACAGAGAGAGAGGGAGACGTAGAATCCAAAGCTGTTAGCACAGAGCCCTACGGGAGACTCGAACTTACAGACTGTGAGATCATGACCTGAGCTGAAGTTGGCTGCTTAACTGACTGAGCCCCCCGGGCACCCTTTTTACATTTTCAACTCCAGTCTTCTCTAGAATGGAGATAATGTGTCCAACCTTTTTGGAGGATAAGGACGATTAGGTGGCAGAATACAAAATTCCTATTACGATGGTGTCAGGTACTCAATACATGGGATTTGTTTCCTTTCTTCTATTCTGTAATTTATTTATTTAGTAAATATATATTGAGGATCTATTATGTTCTAGGAGCTTTATATTCCAAAGTGAACAAAACATGCAAGAAAAAAGAAACCCTACTTTTTAGCTTAATATGCCAACTGGGGATACGGACAATATGCATATGGTTGATAAAAATAAATTAATAAATAAGTAGTATAATAGAATAAAAGGTTATATGTGAATGGAGAAAATCAGAGGATTTATGTGAATCAGAGGTTATATGTGAATGGAGACAATCAGAGAAGAGGATAAGGCGGGATAACTGGTAGGATTAAACAAGCTGCTCATGGTAGACATTTGGGCAAGGACTTGGAAGAAGGAAGGATAATACTATGGTTGTCTGGGGTAGAACATTCCAGGCAGAGAGAACAGCTAGAGCTATGACCCTAGGATAAAAGCCTTTTGGGTGATTTAACAGAAGAAAAAAAAAGACCAATGTTTTAGGGGGAGGGGAGATGAACTGAAGTGGAAGGTACTCCAGAAATATAACAAAGGGCCAGATTATACAGAACATAAATTTGTAAGGACTTTGACTTTTAATGAGATAGGAAATCATTGCAGTTTCTTCGACAGTGGAGTAGCATGATCTGGCTTACTTTTCAAAAAAGGTTTCTCTGTTTGGGGTATTAAGAAGTAGCTGTAGCACTTTCAACAATAGCCCAATCATGGAAAGAGCCTAAATGTCTATCAACTGATAAATGGATCAAGAAGATGTGGTTTATCTATACAATGGAATACTATACACGGAAACGAGAAAGAATTAAATCTGGTCATTTGTAGCAATGTGGATGGAACCTGAGGGTGTTATGCTAAGTGAAATAAGTCAGGCAGAGAGGACAGATCTCATAAGTGGAACAGGAGAAACTTAACAGAGGACCATGGGGGAGGGGAAGGGAGAAATATTGTTGGGGAGAGGGAGGGAGGGAGGCAAATCATGAGAGACTCTTGAATGCTGAGAACAAAGTGAGGGCTGATGGGGGAGGGAGAAAGGGTAAGAGGGGTGATGGGCATGGAGGAGGGCACTTGTGGGGATGAGCACTGGGTGTTATATGGAAACCAACTTGACAATAAAATATAAAAGAAAAAAATAAAATTAAAAGAAATTAAAAAGCACCTCAAAAAAAAAAAAGAGTGGCTATAGGTAGGGACAAGACTAGAATTAGGAATACTATTTAGGAGGTATTTCAATAGTAAAGGTAATTAATGATGATTACTAGGGCCAGGGATCTTTTAGTGGAGGTACTGAGAAGTGGTAGAATTTGTATTTGAAGAGTTGGTGGAATTTCCTTATTGATTGATTAAAGGATATGAGAGAAATCAAAAGATGATTCCAAAGTTATTGGTTTGAGCTACTGAAAGAATGGATTTGCCAGCAGGTACAATATAGAATGCTAAGGGATAGAGCAGCCTTGGATATCAGGAACATGAAGACCTGGATTGCATTTTTGGAAATGTAGAATTTGGGTATCTATTAGACATTCAAATAGCTGTATCTGGTAGGCAGTTGAATATTCATGTGTGGAGACTAGATGAGAAGTCAGGGCTATATATTGAAATTCAAAAATTTCTTTAGTGTATAACTGAGAATAATAACATGAGACTGGCTTAGATGGCCAATGCAGCAAATATAGATAGACTGAGCCCTGGGAAACTCCAGAAAGCTATCCTTAGTTTTAATTTCAAACACATAGTTGGATATAAATGTAAAAATACTGAGGGTGACAGATGCTAGATCCCTTTGAGGAATGTTAAAAGTATATTTTTTTTTCTCTTGTGATTGAGAAAAATAGAAGTGGATAATGATGCCTTCAGTGAAACCAGAAAACTTTCGATTACTGAAAGGGATTAAAAAAAAAAAGATGCTCTCTCCCTCTTTCTCTGCCCTTCCTTGCTTGCACTCTCTCTGTCTCAAAATAAATAAACTTCAAAAATGGCATATAAAAAAGGGGGTGTCTGGGTGGCTCAGCCAGTTAAGTGTCTGACTCTTGATTTCCACTCAGGTCTTGATCTCACAGTTCATGAGTTTGAGCCCCAGGTCGGGCTCTCTGCTTATAGTGTGGAGACAGCTTGAGATTTTCTCTTTCCCTCTCCCTCAGCCCTTTTCCTGCTTGTGCTCTCTCTGTCTCAAAATAAATAAATAAACTTTAAAATTGTTATTAAAAAAAGATGGCAAATGCCTTTTATTATTGTTATGGGTCATGATGACTTTTCTGGTGTTTTCAGATCACAATTAATCTTGTGTAATCCATTCATTTAGAATCAGAAGGCCTAAGAAGAAAATCTGAGTGATCTTAAAGGAAATGCTTATATAGTTAGTTATAAGAGTTCATTCTGTGCCATTCATTGGGATAGTCATTGATTTAAAGGATCTTAAATATGGAAGATACCCCATAGAGAGAGACTGGAACCTTTCCAAAGTTTTTGATTCATTCATCTTCAATCACTCTATCTCTATATTAATTTCTCATCACTATATCTTTTAAAATTTTATTAACACTAGACTGATAGTAAAATTGAACTGTTGACAGGTACTAAATTACTTGCACACTATTTAAGCTCTTCAATAATTCTTTGAACTAGTTACTGCTATTACCTCCATTTTATGTAAGAAGTTGAAGTTCAGAGAAGGAAATTTGCATAAAGTCACACAATGAATCACTGACGGAGTATAGATTTAAACATGGATATGTCTGACTCTAAAGTCTTTTGATTTAAACCACTATGCTATGGAAAAACAACAAAGATGAATTGTTGCAGACCGTGTGCACACAGCCCAAATTCTCATCTGTATTTTTTTATACTACATTTGTCATAAATTCACCTTCCTTAGATTGTATTGGTGTTTATGTAGCAAACTTAAGGAAAATCTAGAAGGTGCCTAGAGATCTGGAATTCCATTGTTAAACAAAGTAGTTACTTTCTTTTACACCTGGTTGTCATTATGATGTTTGATCATTAGAAAAGGATACTCCCCATAATATTGGCTTGGTTATAAGAGTAAATGTGAAATAATGCTTCACTCTTCCCTGAACAGCTTTGTTATTTTGGAAAAAGTATTTTCAGACACATACATTCCTCAAATATGATATGTTGTAACATTACTTAGGGTCTTTTTCTTCTGCTTGAAATTCCTCTCCCTTTTACCTGGTTAACTTCTAATTTCACATGCCTTAATTTCATTTCCTTCCCTGAAGGTACCACTGGACTGGTTAATTTTCTCTTCTCAATGTTCCTGTAGTAATCACTGCATGCTCTCATCTTAACACTTTCCTTCCTCCTTTGTTCCTTTCCTTTGTTTATTCATCCATTCCTTTATTTCCTCTTATTTTTTTAACTTTATTTATTTATTTTGAAAGAGAGAGAAAGTGCAAGTCAGGGAAGAGTAGAGAGAGGAGAGAGAATCCTCACAGTCAACACAGCTTGATGGGGGGCTCAAACTCAGGAATCATGAGATCATGCCCTAAGCCGAAGTTGGATGTTTAACCAACTGAGCCACCCAGGCACTTCTTTCTTTTATTCTTTCATTGGACAAACATTAAATCAGTTTCTACTATATGCTTGGCATACTTAATATATTAAATTGAAATTGCCTTCTAATTTATATGTTTGTCTGCCCGGGCCCCGGGATACTTGAGGGTGGGTATTATAACTCCATGATCACTATGTCCAGTGCCCAGTGTTGTTTGAACCTCATTAGAACTAATTGCTCACGAGTACTATCCTCTGTGCCACCAGTGAACCTGGCATATGGTTCATGTATAGCACATATCTTATGTTATACTCTTAATGCAATTAATTAAGTCAGCCCTCTTCTGTTATGGACACTGGATTCTATATAAATGGAAAGTCAGACACTTTCCATTTACATCTCTATCAAATGCACTTAGCACAGGTTGAAAACAGTATAGAAACTTGATGAAAGAACTTTTGCTAAATGAATGATAGAATAACCAGCTTGTATACATTCCTATTCAAATTTTTGTCTAACCCAGAAGCCAAGAATTTAGAGGTCACCATTATGAAAACCTGTTCCATTTTTAATATTAATAGGAACTATTTATTATAATTGTAATGATAAAAATAAACATATTTCTCATCTAAACATAACAAATCTACCCTAAAGAATCAGAAGCAAATAATATTTAATATACGGCAAAGATTTTTTACCCCTTTCCTCATCTAGATTGAATAGTAATAAATAGGCAGCACATTTTAAGCATATTTTAAATGAAAATATCAGAGAGACTTGGAGATAATTAACATATGACCTGAAATTGCTTCCTTTTTATGGCTTTTTGAAAAAAACCCAAAATTCCAGAATGAGAGGGAAAAGGGAAGGTGATATAGCATACTGGGACAATTACAGTACTTAGGCTTGATTTTCTATGGGTTTTGTCAGTTAGTCACAAGTTTGAGCAATTTACAGAATCTTCCTGGGTCTTAATTAATTCAATTGTAAAATAATAATATCTACCTGATAGGCTTCAAAAAGATAATGCTTAAGATAGTTATAGTTTTTGGTAATGAAAATCAATCCTCCCTATGATTTTTTAAAATGTACTTATTTATTAAAAGGCAGAGAAAAGGGGTGCCTGGTGGCCCAGTCAATTAAGCATCAGACTCTTGATTTCAGCTCAGGTTATGGTCTCACGGTTAGTATGGTCTCGCACATCTGGCTCAGTGCTGACAGCACAGAACCCGCTTGAGATTCTCGGTCTCCCTCTCTCTGTCCCTTCCCTGCTCTCTCGCTCTCTATTTAAATAAACAATGTTTTTAAAAGGCAAAAAAAAAAAAAAAATCTCCCAAGAAAAGTAGGACAAACCAATGAACACAAATGAGGTAATTATTTGTAAGAAGGAAGTATCTCAAATGCTGGAGTTACAAAACTTGTCAGTGGTTAGTCCCCTTGGAGCTCATCCTCCAAACTCTCCCAGCTTCCCATCAACTCCCTTTTGTTTGATTCTGTTCTCTTTTTCTCCCTTAATGCGTATACAAAGGTTTCCACCTCCAAAGCAATTAGGTAACTCAGGAAACCAAAGAAACCTCCTAGAGAATGTTTCTATTGACATTAAAATGCTGATAGGCACTGCCTTCCTTCTATTTTACAGCTTTGTCTTTAAAATAAATAAGATACATTTCTTTATAAGTGAAAAGCAGGAAATCATCCTAACTTCCTGTCATAAAGCTTTCCACTGAGTTCTTTTTCGAAAGTCATGTTGTTTTTGCTCTTTCCTTTTCGGTGGGTTTGCTGGAAGGTTGCCAGAGTTGGCAAACCCACCTGAAAGGGTTTCTGTGGCTTGGGCTTTGGACTAAGGAGCCAAAGATCTGCTACTTTTAACCTAACCCAAATTCTTTGAGAGAAAACAAATTAAAGATTCTTTCTAGTACAGTTTTTGCATGTATCTGGTGGGGAATGGTGTGCAATGAAGAAGTTGTCTTGGCAGAGACTGTTAGGGAATTCTCTGAGCGCGGAACCCAAATCGTTGCCTTTCACTATATCCCCGCAACCCCTCCCCCACCTTCCTTGCTCCAGCCTGATTATATTGTAGTTAGAATCTTCTCTCAGGGAAACAATTACCTTCTTTTAATTTTAATTCCTAATTAGATCTCTTTGTTGCTCTTTATTCCCACTACATCATCATAGTCCAAAAGGCAAATAGATTCACGTTGTGATATGCAAAATTTCATTACTGTGGTTTTCTCTTACCTACCTTTTAAAATCACAATTCTGATCTTTATTTTTAACTTATGCCTTGCAGTATTCAATATTTAAATAGCTCAACTAGTATGAAGTGTTTTAAGTTATAAAGATTGTAAACATGGAGGGAATTATAGAACATAAAAAAATCTAGATTTGACAAATGGTGATATTTTGTCATGATTGTTTCAAATCACACACATGCAGTTTACAGATAAAATTGAAACTTTTGAACTCCCATCAGACTCCCTCTCTTCTCTCTCTGAAGATTAAACCACTATTCTGAAATCACTATCCTTCCTGTTCATGCTTTTAAACATAATCACTCTTTACATTGCTGCTATTTGAATAATATTCATAAAGCAGCCCACCCTGTTTGCATTTCCTTTCTTATTCAGTTTTTGTATATTCCTGGAGGTGATAATTGCCTTGTTTGAAATTATCTTTTCCAGTAGAATGTCAACATCAAAAGGGCAGGGAATTTTATGTTTTGGGTATGGGAATATTTTCAGCCTTTAGAACATTGCGTGAGAGAGAAGAAGTGCTAGGTTTATATTTATTGAACAAAGGAGTAAATGATTAAATAATGGTTTTTAAATTCCATTAGAATAAACTTCAAAATATTTCCCATGGCTTGTAAAGCCCTCTAAGAGTAGGCCTTGGCCTTGCTTACCTGTCTTATTCCCTCTGCCCCATACTCTGGGTTCTCCTCAGTTCCTGTATTCTATGTCCCAAATGCTCTTCATTTCAGTTTGGCCAACTTCCACCTTTACTTTAGTTCTTGCATATACTCTGTCCACGGAGGCAAAATTCAAGCTCATCTAAGTTGCCTCCACTGATACAGGATCCTATGGCATTCAGGTCCTCTCTGTTGTTAACACTCTACATTTTACTACTCTCTGTCAATATTTAGGACGATAATCTCTTTGAGGGCAGGGATCCTGGGATCCTATTTATCCTATTTACTGCTAACATAGAAAACTCAAGAGTGTTAGAGAATAACTACTTGCTCTTCTCGATGGATTAGGGACATTGTCTATGTTGTGACCTCATCTTCCAGTTTTAAACTTTCTTTTACTTTAGTCTTCTGGTTTTCATGCCATATTCTCTTTCTTTGTCTTCCTAATTCCTAGTTCCTTGTTCCTGCCAATTTATGATAGCTATTAAGAATTCAGCTGGCTTAACATTTATTTCAATGGCTTTATTGATGGAAATATATGCTCATAATATATTATATGCATATATGTTTACACACATATATGTATGTATGTGTGTGCATGAAAAAGTAACCCATAGTCCCAGCACTTACAAACATATTTTCCTCACAATGAATAACTTGAATTTCAGACATCTGTCTATGAATATATACATATATACAAATATATGGGTAAATATATAGACATTAATGTCAGTTGTTTGCCACCTCTAGTTGTTTTTTTTTTTTTTCAAATAATCATTCAGTTGTTAGTAGACTCAGATATCTTAACCATGCTAACAGTCTTACAGAATTGTGTTGGGACTAAATAGATTAACATTTGCAAGATGTTTCAAACAGTTCTCCTTTCAAACACATAGAAAGCATAATGTATGTGTTAGTTGCTATCTATTATCACCATAAGGGCACTGACCCAAAGGTGACCTGAGCTGTCATATTATAGGCTGAAGTAGGGTAACTATAAGCCAAGTGGGTAGAAGAAAGACAAAATATTCCCTGAAGCCAGCCCCAAGCATCTCAGTGGCGGCTGTGGAAGAGCTGAAGTCATCAGAGCAGTCTTCTGGCTAGAGAGCAGCCCCAAGTGATTTGTTGCTTTGAATCGGAGTCAGTGAGAAAGGGTTGCAAACAGCTATAGGCTCCTCGGGAAAATGCTGTAGATCTCAATTAAAGGTTAAACTTCACATAATATCACTGTGGAGATCTTTGTACGTTTGGCATTTTTTATTCCCCCTACCTTCTTCTCCCCTACCCTGACATACATGCAAACTCACATGTATGCATGTAGCTAGAGGAAAAGCATTTCATTCTTCTGCTTGAAAACCTCCATTGGCCCTCCACTGTTTACAGGTAAAGTCCAAGCTCCTTAGCTAAAGGCCGTTTCCAGAGGATGGCTCTAGTACCTACTCTTATCTTCATGTGTTACAGTCCCCATAATTTTCCTGGAGGTTGACATACATTGACTGAGTGCCTACTCTGTGCCAGGCATTCTGTTCCATGCTGGGAATGCCAATATGATTGAGATATAGTTATGTCCTTGAGAAACTAATGATTCAGTAGAGGAGGCAGATCAGGGTAAAGACCATTAAAATCCAATTTGAAAACTGATGTTAAGAGGGAAGCAGAATTTGCTTAGAACTACAGAATAAGGGGCTTATCAGTCTGAGTACATCAAAAAAGATTTCATAGAGGGTGACATCAGTACAGAGGAAGGAAGGGTGAGTAGGAGTTACTCAGGTAAAGAAGGCAGAGAAAGTACCTTCCAAGCAGAGAAGATAACACATGTATGGACACTGAGGAATAAAATGGCATTGTATGTAGATAAGCATTATAAACAGCCCTTGATGCTAGAAGGTAAAATTGTAAAGTATAAAGATCTGTAAAGAGGTACTGATTGAGACTGGAAAGATTACAGGAGGGTGGAGAAGACAGAGAATTCTGAATGCCATGTTGAAAAACTTGGAATATATCTGCAGAGATAGGAAAACACTGAGAAGTGTTGCACAATGGAGTAAACGGGACAAGTCTGTATTTTGGATACATTATCCAGCACCAAGATGAAAAGTAGATTTAGAGGCATGTGGCGTACATTTGGGAATAGGGAAATAAACTGGGAAATTAGTGTAGTAATGAAATGTGAAATTTGAGAACCTAATAGAAGGAAGAGTTGTACAAATGGAGAGGAGAGGGGGAATAAGAATATTTAGTAACTCAAATAGCTAGGCTTAACCAGTGACTGGATATGGCTGGCCTGGCATAGAGAAGAGTCTAGGATGGCTCACTTGGTTTTGCTCACCATCTAGGAGAATGGTGGTGGCCTTGATGTTGCACACTCTTTCTAATATGATCTTTTTCACTTTTTAAAAAGTGGGCTGAAAATTATGCCTCGTGATTAAGCTTTCTGGAATTCTCCATCTTAAGTATGCCCTCCTTCCTTCTTCCATAATACTTTGTTCATTCCTTATCTACCTGCAGTACTTAGTATGCTGGGTTGTTACCATTTACATGCTTTTCTCCCACTAGATTATAAGTTTATTGAAAACTGAGATTGTATTTTGTATTTCTAGCTCCTATTACATTTTCTGGCTCAAACTCAGGAGTTTATTAAATTAATTCATACTAAATTTTGAAGTTAATTAAGTCATAATGAAAATCTCAAATTTCATGTCAAACTGATCTTGTCTAAAACCAAACTGTTCATCTTTATCAAAGAATGCATCTATTTCTTCAAATTCAAGACAGAAAATTTGATTCTCTTACTTAATATCTTGTTTAGTCCAAGACACCAGGAACTCTTGCCTGCAATGGTAACATGTGGTAACCACTCAACTGGTGTCCCTTCTATTTTCCATCCCTCTCCAAATTATTCTGCACAGCTATCAGAATTACATTTTTGAAAATATACATTCATTTGGGTTTTATTCTTCTGCTACATCATGTTGGGTTTTATTCTTCTGCTACACTCCCTGCAATCATTTCTTATTATACTTTATATCAAACATTCAAATCTTGAACATGTGCTAGGAGGTCATATATGATCTAGTTCCTGCTACCTTTCGAATTTTCCCATTTGTATATGCATATGCAGACCTTAGGTGTGCTTTTCCCTTAGACAGAAATGTTCTTCTCTCCATTCTTGGCTACTTCTATTTATCATTCAGGCCTCAACTAATGTTTATTTCTTCAAAGAGAACTTTTATAACTACAAATTTAAATTATGTATTCACTAATATTTTCATATTTATTCTTGTTCTTTTACTTTCAGTTAAACACAATTTGTCTGTGTGTGTGTGTGTGTGTGTGTGTGTGTGTGTGCTGTAGCTCATCCACTCAACTACATCTATTGAAGGCTTTATGTTTAGCACTGAGTTGGCTCTAGGGATACCAGGATATATGAGTATCAGAAAGTTCAATGTCTAATGGTGAAAACATGACTCATGTGCTATCAGAAGGCACTTAGATGTTTTATTAAATCAGATTTTTTTTTTTTTTACTTTTTAAGTAAAGGGAAGTCTTCTGTATAAATACCAATCACTGACAATCACTGAAATAAAGCCTTAATGTGAGCTGGTCTCAAAAGATCCAGGATCACAGGATTCTTAGAACCAGGCTTTTGGGATTGCTAATACAACTACCATGGCTAATCTCTCATCCTGTGAGGGATGGAGTCTAACACTGATGATTACAGAATCTTCTAGCCTCTAGGAGTTTGATACTAAATCTGTGTTAATTTTCAAACCACTAGATGATCTGACATCCCACATGGTGGGCCCTCTGTCTAGACTGTTTTTCTCTTATTTCCCTTGAAAACCTACTTTTATAATTCCTTTTCTCATATTCCATGTCCACAAATCTGTGCCCTTTAATAATCTTGTAATTATATTTTTACCTTCTTGCCTCCCATATTAACTTCTTTAAGATAGAGTTTGCATCTTTATTTCTATATCTTTATTTCAGTGGTAGGCAAACAGACATATAATATACATTTAATAAATTTTTATTGCATAAATTAGAAGAAAAGATGAAAGGTATTAAATTCTATTTTTACATTGGGATAACTGGGAATAGCTATGAAATATAATCTTGAGAACACAATGACATATTCCTTAATATTTTTGGAGGAAAAAAAAACCCAAACCCAAACAACACAAAAATCAAACAACACTTACAAAAACAAAACCCCAAACAGCGATACGTTTTACTCTGTGCCAACATTATTTTAACACTCATTTGTTGGAGCTTCCTGGTTTAGAAGAAAAATGACTAAGAGTAGCAAAGTTTTAGACCAACTTCCACTCACCTCTATGCTACTTTTTTGCTCTTGGGTATGTCATGGTATATCTTAGTCTTTTTTTGGCTAACAGTCTCTCCCTCTCCACCTCAAATGATGGTTAACTGGGGCCCAGCTTAGAACATTCTGAGACTATTCTGAGGATGGGCTGAAAATGTCCAGCAGAAAACCTAGGAATTCTGATCTACTTTGGGGATAAGAGGGGGTGAGAGTAGGAGTACTGACCAATCTCTCCCTGAGATGTAAAGTTGGGATTAGCCCATGCATTGGGAAGGCTTCTGTCACTAAGGGAATTCTTAGCTACATGAACAAGACCACCAAGATGAGAAATACTTCAAATGTGACCCCCTCCACCCATGTGTATATCCTTTCTCAGTTGATTTTTGAGGCATGTACCCATGCTGACATTGTGACACATATACCTGTAAGGTCATCAGTGGGCCACGACCCCAGCTGGCACGCCTTGCAGGTGTATTCATCAAAGACATACTCATTCTCTTTACAGGGTGTACAGGTCCAGCAACAGCTGACTTCTCCCTTCCGGATCACCTGAGGTAAATATTTAAAGTTTTGATTATTTTTTTAAAAATGAAAATCCAGCAATCTTATTCAAATATGCTGCTTTGCAAAGCAGAAATGACTTTCACATAAATCATTTCAAATGTTATCAGATAGGTAGTGTAAGTATTTATTAATAGTCTCATTTTATAATCAGAGAAACTGAAGCTGAGTTTAAGCAATCAGTCCCACATCATAAAATTGGTGGGTGACAGGGTCTAGAATTAAATAACAGTCTTTGGATACTTAGCTTTAGAAATCTATATTTAACAAAATGCCTATTTTTGTACTTATATATAAATACACATTCATTTACACATGTATGTATATAACTGAATTTTCTCCAGAGTCTGTGTCTGTTTTCCCTCAAATTAAGAATTTTTGCTTTCTGAATTTATCTTGGCTTCCCTCCACTAATTGAATACTTGTTAGCAAAAAAACATTGTCTACCTGCTGAAGTTCAAAAACCTCTTTATATGATAAAAAATTATTAGGAATTTCTATTGAATTAAGAGGCTAAACATGAATTTTTTCCTGGAGTTCATCTCTTGGTCTCTATTTCTACTCAAAATCTGGTTCAATAATTCAGAGCCCATTCCTTCCTATTCTAGTAGCTTTGATTTGCTTGGGATGACGGTGGATAAGGTCATTGAGACTATTATATACCTCTTCATCTGTTTGATTTTTTAAGGCAATGGAAAATAATTGAAATGATTTAACAGTTGAAGGAGTCCCAGATGTTATTCTTTAGAAATGGATGTCTTTTATTTTTTTCCACCACTGGTGCATTAATAGCCTCTGTGGAATAGAGACAGCATTCATTAAACATTTTTATAAATAATTAAAACTGATTAATAACCAGTAATAACCAGACACAGCAATGATTACACTGTATACTCCTTGTCTTCCATGCTAACTCTATTAATGACCTTCAACAGTAACAGCGTCTAGATCTCTGTAGCCATATACAGATATGTAAGCTGGAACCTTTTTCTTATATATTTCCTATCTCTTTTGCTGGCTCTTGATGCTGCTACCACACAAGTAGAGAATGATGATGAAAGGGTCTGAATAGTCCCTTCCTTAAAATAAACAGATTAGTAAGACAATGCTGCTGATTAGACCAGCTTAATCTACCTAAAGCATTCCTCATAACAATACTGACTAATGGCTATTTTCTGCATGCCATATACTGGTATCTTACTAAAACATTAGAGTAGAGTAGTAGAAGATGGTTGGTTTTATTTTATTCATATTTTAAGGGGAGAAAACAGAGGTGTGGTGAGCTTATATAACACATATGGGTAAATGAAGGATCAAACAATGCCTGTTGGACGTCAAAGCTCATGTTCATAAATGTTGAGCCTTATTGGTCTATATAAAGATAGAGTTCAGGGGATGTGAGATAGGTTAAATAGGTGATAGGGATTAAGCAGTGCACTTGTCAGTGATGCGCACCTGGTGATATATGAAATTGTTGCATACAATTCTTGCATAGTGATGTATGTATCACTGTGTTGCACACCTGAAACTAATATGTTAACTAACTGGAATTAAAATAAAAACTTAAAAACAATACAGATAGAGTTCATGATATTTTGAAATATGCAGTGGAAAGAATCCTGGCCTTGAGAATCACCAGGGTTCTGGTCTTATTTATACCCACTAAATAGTTGTGTAGCTTTGAACAGTCCCCCAGCTGATTGTGTTTCTTCAGACCAAGACCAGTGTCTTTCATATAATATCTAGCTTTATAGGGTTTTATTTAATAATAAATATCACAGTGATGTGTAAACTGTAGGACACTCTAACAATGTTAACTCTTTTATTAGTAATATGCATACGAATATTTATATAGAGAAAAAAATGTTTTAAGGTAATTTCAACCACACTTGGTAAAACTATTGTTGGATAATTACTAGATTTTGTAATGCAAGCGAGCACATGTGAAATACTGAATGATTCTCTTTCTTAGAAGGGCACAGGACACAAAGCAACTGCATTTTTTCCTTCTAGAAATATGCTCACTTCCTGTGCTTTCATTTGCATTGGTTTGTAAATTTCAGGGTTTTTTTTTATACCAAAATAGTATCATTTCCTGCTCCAAAAATAATTCCAATATTATAATCGTTTTTTCTTTGAATTAGTGGTGACAACTTGTTATTTCTTCTGTTTAGAACTGATTTGTTTTACTTTTTTTTCATGTTATATATGTTCTGTTTCACATTCACGAACAGGTAGTGACAATTCTGTTATATCATGACTCCATTCTTTTTGAAGACACTGGAAGTAGTGGTGCTTTCTTTGGGAATAATAATAGGTAACATACTGGAACCTTTGGTAGGCCAAGTGTACTTCCATGGATGCTAATTTAGCAAATCTGAACAATGGCATGAGATGTTGACATCTTTAATAAAATCTCTGAATGACAACATTAAGCCATATGAAGAAAATGTTGTCAACTGTATATTTAATACAGTGAAGTGATACATGGTTAGGAAAATAAAATTTGGGATTAAAAAAAGACTAAACATTAAAAATAACTTGTATTAAAAATGTGATAACAGGGAGTCAAATTCTTCCATTGTGTAAGTTATTCTCAGTAGTATATATAAAGTATATATAAAAAATCCCTTAAATCAGCCATTCAGCATTTTGAAGTTATAGGTTCAAACTGTATTGCTGTGAAAGGTCAAAACAAACAATGTCCACGTGATAATTTACCCAGGCTAATCTTTCTACAGGAAGAAATGGAAATTATGAACAATCAATATTCTGAGTGAGT
This sequence comes from Hyaena hyaena, assembly GCF_003009895.1. NCBI lineage: Eukaryota > Metazoa > Chordata > Mammalia > Carnivora > Hyaenidae > Hyaena > Hyaena hyaena. The sequence goes on along the minus strand of NW_024081092.1, from coordinate 1,175,133 downwards.
CTAAAAATAATTTCACATACAGAATCTAATTGCAGGATGACTGAGCAAGATGCAGACTGTCACTGAATATTAAAGGTTAGTAAACTTTTTCTGCAAAGGACCACATAGTAAATATTTTTGGTTTTGTGGGCTATACAGTCTCTATTTCAAATTTCAACTGAACTGTTCACTTCTATGTATTAGAATATGCAAGCAGGCATAGACAATACATAAACAAATGGGCATGGTGTATTCAATAAAACTTTATTTACAAAAGCAAGCAGTAGGCTGGATTTGGCACATGGTTATGGTTTACTAACCCTTGTTGTATACCATAACAAAACATAGAAAGATTTAGATACTCCATAAGCTATTGTGCCATTTAGCAGATATTACAACTTTCTATGTATCTTTATTTACCTTGTCTTTCTTCCTTCTGGTCTTACGCTTACCAAATCTTCAGATCTACCCCTTGAAGGATTTACACTTGGTAGCGAATTATTTCTATTTTATTTGCAATCACCAATGAATAAATACTTCAAATGCTCTAAACATAGTAAATGTGAGGTTGATTGAAAAAACCAAGGCCAACGGCTCCAGGTATATACCCTGTCTGAAGTGTGGTACAGTAGTACTTCAATAACAGTTTGATGAATAATTTGATATCATTTTTCTTCCCCAGGGCATTATACCTCAATAGATAAACATCTTTTATTTTCATTATCTTCCTTCTCTCCTTCATTGACTTTTTATTTCCTATAAGTATGGCTAGAACTTATGTAGCCTAAAACTTTTCTTTGTTCTCAATTCCAGCAATGCTCCTTACTTGCTTTTTATCATATACTTCTTCTTGCTCAGTCACCATGCTATTCTGTTTCATCTACAAGCTTCTGTTTCCAGAAGGCCCAGATGAAGGACCCACTCCAATTTTCCTGTCTTTCCCTCAGTGCTTCTCTTCCTTGACCTCTCTCTTCCACTGACCACCACCTTACATGACAATGTGGTTCTCTATCTCTCCCTGGCCCTGTTGTCCCTCACTCCCTACCTTTTCTTCTTGTTGTAGGTGTTTTTAAATGTTTATTTTTGAGAGAGAGACAGTGTAAGCTCGGGGGTGGGTGGGTGGTGGTGGTGGATTGGCAGAGAGAGAGGGAGACACAGAATCTGAAGCAAGGTCTAGGATCCAAGCTGTTTGCACAGAGCCCAATGCGGGGTTTGAACTCATGAACTGTGAGATCATGACCTGAGCTGAAGTTGGACTCTCAACCGACTGAGCCCCTCAGGTATCCTCCTTACCTCCTTTATGCTTTCAAAGTATATCTTCAATGTCTGTTCTTTGTTCACATTTATTTTCTCTGTATGCTTTCTGGTTCAGTGACTTATCTACTCTAACAGTTCCAAGTTTAGCTCTATTGAATTGACTCTTTATCTTCAGCCTTATTTCTCATTGTTGTAGACCAATGTTTTCTATCACTGGCTTAATATATCAAAACCAATAGGCTCCCAAATTAACCACTGCCTTTTCTCTAAAACCATTCCCATTTTTCTATGCTTGACTTTCTAGTTACTAAGACTTGAAACTGCAGTTGATTGTCTTGGACTTCTTTTTTTTTTTTCCTCTAACCCAACCTCCATTTTGTAGCCTTGATTGATTAAGTATACCTTTATATATAATGCTCCTCTCAAATATCTCCCCTGCTCCCTTTCCATTCTTAGTGTTTCTTCCATAATGCAGGACTCTTGTTATCACTATCATAGTGTCCTTATTACTTGTCTCTTTTTCTCTATTCGTGTTTATAACTATTCATGCATCTTCTCCTACTACATATAGCCCAGCTTATGTCAACATCTTTGTCAAAATTACCCTGACTCCTGGTTAATAAAAATTAAGTTCAACCTGTTTAGTATGCCATTCAAAACTCTCTACAAATATGGCTTCAATTTATCATTTTGACTTTCTCTTTTATAAGAACCATTTAAAGCAATGAACTCTAGATTACTCACTGTTATTCCAGAACATTCTTCAATTGATTACGTCTATATCTTTCCTATTACTGTTCCCTCTACAATAAGTGGTCATTTTCCCATATCTCACTCTGAAATCATACCATTCTTCATGGTCCAATGTCTAACATTTTACTCAGAAGTAATCTCTCCTGTTCATTTATATGAACTGATATAGCTCTTTTTTTCCTTATTAATGAAATCATCACATTTTATATGATGTTGCTTACCTGTGTTTATGATGTTTTTCCTCATCTAGGCTATAATTCTTCTGGCAGTAAATGTGTGTTACTTATTTTTGCCCTACTGATAAAAACTATTACATTTGTAATAGTTTGATAAATATTTGTTCAGTTAATTAGAAATTAATGTGGTTCCCAAATGTGAACTATTTATCCCCCAGAGCATGTCCTTAAAAGATTTACGTGAATACAAAGTATGTGGGCAAACATGATTCAACCGTCAATTGGTCCTGTCAGTCCAATACTAAGACTATTGTGGGTCATACTATTGGAAGGAGTTAATAAGAGAAAAGTAAAAACAACACACAATTTTTGACATTAGAAGCTTGTAACACAAAAGGTAAGACAAGTATCTAAAAGTTTTAGAAATAGCTAGTGATAGCGAACACTTTTGAATTTACAATAAACATTTAAAAAACATGGACTTTATTTTACCTTTATCTGGCCTTTCTCACACGGTTCACTGCACACAGATCTGATGATGTTGTTTTTCTTGGACCATACTTCATCATCATCCATTTTTAATTCTCCATTGTCCCAGCTTCCAACATTGATATAATCAAAATAATCTTTTCCCATTTCCTTGAAATTCATTATTTCATACCTTAGGAAAAAGAACATAATGATAATTCAGCCAAGAATATAAGTATTCAGCTATGAAAAAGCAACAGATTTCATTTCTCAAAATGTATCTACTATCATACTCGTGACACTAGAATTTTCCATGACAGTATGCTTAGAATAACAAAAAAGCCTGTCTGCTTCATTTTCCTTTAAGAGAATTTTTTTTTACCATCAAGTTTATATCTGAAATAGAAGATAATCCCATGTGAGAAGGTGACTTGACCTCAGCAGCATGAAAGACAGTTTTGAAATAACTTCAAGAAGTTTAAACAAGTACTACTGTTAGCCTTCTAAAAAAGATGGAAAGGTTTTTTATCTCCACTCAAATAAAATGACAAAATTTTCCTTTAGTAATCAAGTAACAAATTTGGTAAATCTTTAATCTTGTTTGCAGCTTTAGGGAATGTGGGGATAATCTGGATAGGGACTGACTTCACCTTTCTTATTTTACCCTTTGTCAATGGCTAACTTGTTGTCTGAAGAGATTTTCAGGAGTGATATTTAAAATAAGTCTGAAAAGAATTTATGAGGTTAGAAGATGGTGGGAGATTAGGAGGATCCCAGGCTCATCTCATCCCACAAATATAACTAGATAGCTATCAAATCATCCTAAATACCCGACGAATTAACCTGAAGATTGGCAGAACAAACTCCACAAATAAGATAGAGAAGAGGCCACAATGAAGAAGGTAGGACGTGTGGAGATGCAGTTTGGGAGAGAAATGGATCATAGCTATTGTGGTGGGGTGAGGGGAGCCACTTGTCATGGAGATGCAAGAGACAGACTAACACATATGGGAGTGCACAGGGAAAATGAAACCCCATAGAAATTGGCTTGGAAAGTGAGAAGGGATGAATTTCATGAATTCTTGCAATCAGTGGGACTTAAATCCTGGGGTTCTAAAAGTCAGTGTGCTTGACTCCAGGAAGACAGTGGGGCTACTCTTGCAGAGAAGGCAGGCAAACAACTCATGGACCTGCAGCATGGAAACAGTGAGCTGAAGAGTGCCTGGAGCATACAGTGGAGAGGTATCTGCTCATTTTGGAGTGTGTTCCAGAGAGGCTACATTCACAGACTACTCAAGGAACAAAGGAACTGGCAGGCACTATTTCCTCATTGCACCCCTCTGCAATAAACACAGAGCCACCTGTGGTAACCAGCCTAACACCAATAGTCATTACCTAACTTGCTTACACCAAGTCATTCCCCCACAAACCAGTGAAACTGCCCTTTCCAGTCACCCTTGCCTAAATCCCACCTTGGTGGGCCCCCTCCCCAAGAAAACTGACCCAAACCCCTGCTCACACTGAATCTCCAGACCCAGGAGTTTCATGGGGCCTTGGTTCTGGAGGTAATGGCAACATTTCTCATTTCATAAGCAGACCAGATCATACTTACTCAAAATGCACCACATTCATGCCAGGAGCCAAACTCTTCCCACAACAGATAAAGAGAACCTCTATAGATGAGTGGCCTAAAGAATAAAGCATCCAGCAGGGCATAGGCCACAGACAATGGAGATACTCCTTGAAGTTCCAGTTCCCGAGGAACAGGGACACTATACTGTAGAGCACCACAAGACCGCTTCTTCATAAGGCCATTATCCTCAAGAACAAGAGAAGTAGCTGAATTTCCTAACACAGAGGAGCAGGCACAGAGACTTAGACAAAATGATAAGACAGAGGGATCAGGACAAGGTCATGGCCAGAGATCTGAGTGAAACAGATATAAATAACATGCCTGATAGAGAATTTAAAATAATAAATGTAAAGACTTGAAAAAAGAGTGGAAGACATGAATGAGACCCTTAACACAGAGATGAAGGATAGTAAAGCAGAGATAAAAGTTTCAATAAACTAAATGAGAAACACACTGATAGAATGAAGAGCAGACTGGGAGAAGCAGAGAAATGAATTAATGACTTAGAAGACAGAGTAATGGAAAGTGATCAAGTTGAACAAAAGAGAAAATGAAGATTTATGCAAAATGGAATATATTAGGGAAATAAGTGACTCCATTAAATGTAATAACACTCATTATAGGGATCACAGAAGAAGAAGAGAGAAAAAGGGGCAGAAAATTTATTTGAAGAAGTAATAGCTGAAAACTTTCTAATCTGGGAAAGGAAACATCCAGATCCAGGAGGCAAAGAGGTCTCCCAACAAAATCAACAAAAGCAACTACACAACAAGACATATTATAAATAAAATGGCAAAATGTTTTTGATAAAGAAAAATATTTAAAAGCAACAGGACAAAAGAAGACAAATATGAGGGAAAGCCCATATGGCTATCAGCAGCTTTTTCAGCAAAGCAAGCCAAAAGGGAATGGCATGAAATGTCAAAGTGCTAAATGGGAAAAATCTGCAGCCAAGAACACTCTATCCAGCAAGGCTATCATTCAGAATAGAAGGAAAGATAGTTTCCCAGATATAAACTAAAGGAGTTCATGACCACTAAACCAGAAATATTAAGGGGAACTGGAAAAAATATTAAAGGGGGCTTTGAGTGGGAAGCACAGACCAAAAGTGAAAGTGCAATGGTAGGAAACACAAAAGAAGTAAAAATAAATATTCCTGTAAAAATAAAAGGATATAAAATATAAGAACATATACCTACAAGAAAGGGAGGAGAGGAGTAAAAACAGGGTTTAAACTTAAATGACCATCAACTTAATTATAGACTATTACATGCAGAAGAGTTTATATATGGTAACCATATATCAAAACCACTAATAACTATGCAAAGAATAAAGGGGGAAGAAATCCAAGTATATCACTAAAGAAAATCAGCAAAACATGAAAGAAGTAAAAAAGAAAGAAAGAAAAGAAAAGATCAGAGAAAGTTTTCAGAAACTACCACAAAACAAATAATGAAATGACAATAAATACATATCTATCAATAATTACTTTAAATTTAAATGGAATAAGCACTCCAATCAGAAGGCATAGGGTGATAGAATGGATAAAGAAACAAGACATGTCTATATGCTGCCTGCAAGAGACTCTGTTTATTCCTAAAAACACCAGGTTAAAAGTGAGGGGATGAAGAAACATTTATTATGCAAATGGATGTGAAAAGAAAGCTGGAATAGCTAATACTTATATTGGACAAAATAAGACTTAAAAAAAAAAAGACCGTAAAAAGAGACAAAGAAGGGGACATATAATAATGAAGGGGACAATCCAACAAGAAGATATAACAATTGTAAATATGTATGCACTCAACATAAAGCACCCAAATATATAAAATAGTTAATAACAACAGGAACTAATCTATGATACTACAATAATAGTAGGGGACTTTAACACCCCACATCTTACATCAATAGATCATCACAACAGAAAATCAACAAGGAAACAATGGCTTTGAATGGTACACTGTATTAGATGGATGTATCAGATATATTCAGAACATTCCATCCCAAGCAGGAGAATACACATTCTTTTTAAGTGCTCTCAGAATATTCTCCAGAATAGATCATATATTAGGCCACAAAACAAATTCAAGAAGATCAAACTTATATCATGTCTCTTTGGTGACCACAATACTATGAAAGAAGAAGTCAATCACAAGAAAAAGTCTGGAAAGATCACAAAAACATGGAGGTTAAATGAGATGCTACTAAACAATGAATGGGTCAACCAGGAAATTAAAAAAATAAATAAAAAGGTACATGGAAACAAATGAAAATGAAAATACAACAGTCTAAAACCTTTGGGATGCAGCGGAAGCAGTTCTAAGAGGGAAGTTTATAGCAATATAGATGTGCCTCAAGAGGGAAGAAGAATCTCAAATAAACATTCTTACACTGAAAGGAGCTAAAAACAGAACAACAAACCAAACCTTAATCCAGCAGAAGGAAGGAGATAATAAAGATTAGAGCAGAAATAAATGATATAGAAACTAAAAAGAACAGATCAATGAAAACAAGCCCTGGTTCTTTGAAAAAAAAAAATCAGTGAAATTGATAAAACTCTAGCCAAACTTATCAAAAGAAAAGGACTCAAAGAAATATAATTACAAGGGAGAAAGGAGAAATAACAACCAACAGCATAGAAATACAAATAATTATAAGAGAATATTATGAAGACTATATGCCAACAAATTGGACAACCTAGAAGATGGATAAATTCCTAGAAACATATACACTATGAAAACTGAAACATAAGGAAATAGAGAATTTGAACATATCAATAACCAGCATAGAAATTGAATCAGAAACCAGAAAATTCCCAACAGAGAAAAGTCCAGGATTAGATGACTTCACAGTGAATTTTATCAGACATTTAAGGAAGACTTAATACCTATTCTTCTTAAAGTATTCTAAAACATAGAAAAGGAAGGAAAACTTCCAAATTCATTCTATGAGGCCAGCCTGCCCTGATACCAAAACCAGATAAAGGCACTACTAAAAAAGAGAAATACAGGACAATATCCCTGATGAACATAGATGCAAAAATTCTCAACAAAACATTAGCAAACTGAATTCAATAATACAGTAAAACATTAACCATTACCAAGTGGGGTATATTCCAGGATTTCAAGGGTGGTTCAATATTCTCAAATCAATCAAAGTGATATATACTACATCAATAAGAAAAAAGATAAGAGCCATATGATCATTTCAATAGATGCAGAAAAAGCATTAGACAAAGTATAACAGCCATTTATGGTAAAAACCCTCAACAAGGTAGGTTTAGAGGGAACATAACTCAACATAATAAAGGCCATATATGAAAAACCCAGAGCTAACATCATCCTTAATGGGGAATGGTCTTGGGGTTGTGAGATTGCGCCTGATGTAGAGCTCTGCTCTGGGCATGGATTTTACTTGAGATTCTATCTCTCCCTTTCTCTGCCCCTCCCTCACTCACATGCATGTGCACTTTCTAAATACATAATAAATCTCATTTCTAAAAAAAATATTTATCTAAACAATCTCTACATTCAACATAGGGTTCAAACTCATGGCCCCAAGATCAAGAGCTGCATGCTCTACCAACTGAGCCTGCCAGGTGCTCCTTACCACTTTTATTCAACATAGTACTAGAAGTCCTAGACACAGGAATCAGACAATAACAACAACAAAACTGCATCCAAGTAAGGAAGAAGTAAAATTTTCACTATTCACAGATGACATGAAAATTTATATAGAAAATCTGAAAGCCTCCACCAGAAAACTTCTAGAATTGATAAACAAATTTAGTAAAGTGCCAGGATACAAAGTCAATGTACAAAAATTTGTTGCATTTCTATACACTAATAATGAAACCGCAGAAAGAGAATTAAGAAAGGAAACCCATTATGATTATGATCCAAAATAATCACTTGATGAAAGACCTGTACTCTGAAAAAGTATAAATCACTGATGAAAGAAATTAAAGATGACACAGAGAAATGCAAAGACATCCCATGCTTTGGGGTTGGAAGAACAAATATTGTTAAAATGTCCATATTACCCAAAGCAATGTATATATTTAATGCAATCCCTATCAAAATACCAACAGCATTTTTCAAAGAACCAGAATAAACTATTCTACAATTTGTATGGAACCACAAAAGACTGTGAATAGCCGTAGCAATCTTGAAAAAGAAAAGCAAACATAGAGGTGTTTATGGACTTTTATGGACGTTTTATGGATGTTTATGGACTTAAACAATTCTGGACTTCAAGTTATATTTCAAAGCTGTAGTGATCAAAACAGTATGGTACTAGCAGAAAAATAGACACATAGATCAATAGAACAGAATAGAAAACCTAGGAATAAACCCACAATTAAATGGTTAATTAATCTTTGACAGAGCAGGAAAGAATATCCAATGGGAAAAAGACAGTCCCTTCAACAAATGGTGTTGGGAAAACTGGACAGCTACATGCAAAAGAAAGAAAGTTGAACAAGAACCACTTTATTATAGCAAACACAAAAATAATTTCAAAATTGATTAAAGACCTAAATGTGAGATCTGAAACCAGAAAAATCATAGAACAGAACACAGCCAGTAACCCCTTTTATATATCGGCTATAGCGACTTTTTTCTAGATATGTCTCCTGTGGCAAAGGAAACAAAAGCAAAAATAAACTTAGGGACTTCATCAAAATGAAAAGCTTCTACACAGTGAATAAAATAATCAACCTTTGGATTAGAAAAATATATTTGCCAATGACATATCTGTCAAAGGGATACTATCCAAAATCTATAAAGAACTTATAAAATTCAACACCCCAAAAAACAAATAATCCAATTAAAAATGGGCAGAAGACATGAACAGACATTTTTCCAAAGAAGACATACAAATGGCCAACAGACACATGAAAAGATACTCATCTTCACTTACTATCAAGGAAGTGCAAATCAAAACTGCAAAGAGATATCACCTCATACCTGTCAGAGTAGGTAAAATCAATAATACAAAAAACAATAGGTATTGGTGAAGGTGTGGAGAAAGGGGAACCCTCTTGCACTGTTGGTGGGAATGCAAACTGGTGCAGCTGCCATGGAAAACAGTATGCAGTTTCCTCAAATGTTTAGAAATAGAACTACCCTACAATCCAGTAATCATATTACTGAGTATTTACCCAAAGAATACAAAAACACTAATTCAAAGGGATACATGCACCACTATGTTTATAGCAGCATTACTTACAATAACTAAGATATAGAAGCAGCCTATGTGTCAACTGTTTGATGAATGGATAATTTCTTATTAAATAATAATGACAATTCCATTTATCAAATGATAATACTATATATAATACTAATATAGAAACTATATATGACAGAGAAAGACAAATACCACATATTTTTACTCATATGTGCAAGCTGAGAAACAAAACAAACCAAAGGGGAAAATAAAGGAAGAGAGGGAGAGAGAAATCAAGAAACAGACTCTCAGTTGTAGAGAATAAATTGGTGGTTACTAGGGGGGAAGTGGGTGGGGAGGAAACCATAAAAATTGTCAAGGAGTACAGTTGTGATGAGAACTGGGTGATGTATGCAATTGTTGAACCATTATATTGTACACCTGAAATTAATATAACACTGGATGTAAACTAACTGTAATTAAAATAAAAAATAAAAGTGAGAAAATAGCTTCTAAAGCACAGTAAAGATGCTGGAAGATAGTAGTACCTTATGAGTTCTCACACTTTATTAGTTATTGTTTTCATTTTAAGTATGGGGATAGAGATGTAAAGAGGCAAAATTAATGTGATTACTTACAAGATTTTTCTTATATGTAAGGACATTTCCAGAGATGCATTTTTGAAATAATTTTCTAATGTCAGGACAGTGGATGTACAATACCATCACTTTTTCAGCTCTTGTAGATGTAATTGTGGGTATGTCTTTAGGTATACAGTGTCTTTACATAGTACCCTATGCTTTCACCTCCTAGGACTTAAATGATTGGCAGATGGGCTCTTACAAGTGATCCCTCCATCCTTCCATGCTCAGCTTATTTTAGCTATCTGAAAATTGACATGAATGGAAAACTTTCTACCATTTGGGTTCCAGTGACATATTGCCATACTCAGACCAATGCTCAGTAAGGAAATGTTCAGAACAAATCTGACATCAGTCTGTTTGGATCTACATTGTAAAACAATACCATTCTCTTTTTACTCCCAATAAGATTTTTTTTTTTTTTTACTGAAGTGTCTTTTTCAGAATGTCAATTCATTCTTAACTTTTGTTCACTGTTTTGTAGCTTAAGGATTATCCTAAAGTGTTTTATTTGCAGTAAGCAACAATTTTAAGTAACTGTCTAAAGTCCACTTCTAAACCCAAAGTACCAATCTACAGGATACAAAACTGAGTCCTAACCCTTTCCACTTGATCACAGTTATCCAGTGGCTATTAAGCATATAATGAGTTGAAATATTAGAAAAAAGAGCACTAAGGTTAAAAAAGAAACTCCTATATTATGTCATTGACTACTCCAAATATATGGGCTTCTGAGACTTCAAAAGACACTTTGTGTGAGCAAATAAAGTCTCTGTGAGCAAATAACCTTTGAACATTCTAGGTTGGGAAAAAGAATTATCGGTGTCAGGAAGCTTCTTTCTTTGCTGCTACTGATTTGAAGAGATATGAGGGTTTCATTGCTTGCCTCAATTGAGCCATGAACCCATTCCTACCAATTCTTAGCTCTGATAAGGTCTAGTACATACTTTTCATTTCACAGATAATAGAACTGAAGTTTGGTGAGGTTATTGAGTGTTACCAGATTGCAGAGTATGCAAGTGGCAGAACAAACCTAAACTCAGACTTTAGACTTCCAGTCTAATGTTCTTCTCCATTAGAATGTGCCATAAAGAATCAACTTTCATTGCTCCTCTTTTGCAGAAATCTGTTTTATGTAGAAGTAGTAAAGCATGAACAGATCCAGTTTTTGTAAAATAAATATGAAAACTAAAGGAAATGTTATATGTGACAAGGAAGTGACTTCAAGAAAAGTTAAACCTTAAATTTGGTTCAAACATGTCAAACTGTTTTAACTATGTTAGAGAGAATGAATCCTCTCCATGCAATTGTTAGCCTGCAGATTTCTGGTAATTATTTCTTATCTATAAGACAAACACAGAGCTATTATCACTAGTACACTAGTAGTTTTAGTGGTGAAAATATAACATTGCTGTAAAAATCTTTGGTAGCAGGGCAGTAGAAAAAGAATTAGATAAAAATAATTCTCCATAAAAAAGATTTTTTTCTCTTTGCTTATCAATTGATATGAATTCTTTCAATTTTCAGAGATAAGATATAGATTTTATTATCCATCAGAAGTGAGAGAAGAATTAATTAGCTAAGAATTAAAACCCAGTGGCTTTTGCAATTGTTTCCCATTATTTCATTCCCTCTCTTTCTCTCTCTCTTGCTCTCTTTCACTGAGCCTCTTGGTTTCTCTCTGCTCCTGAAATCTCTTTCTCATCACTGTGTGTAGTAGGTATGATCTGTCTTTTGTAATCTCTTTCTCTTCTTTCTTCTTTCTCTCTGCCTCCCCATGTCTCTCTTCCTTAACTGGCCACAATTTATAGTTGAAATAAATTGATACTTTTTATTTTTATTTTTTAAATATTTATTTTTGAGAGAGAGAGAGAAGGAGAAAGAGAGATTGAGAACATGCACAAGCAGGGGAGGGGCAGAGAGAGGGAGACAGAATCCAAAGCAGAGTCCAGGCTCTGAGCTGTCAGCACAGAGACCGACACAGGGCTTGGACTCATGAACTGTGAGACCATGACCTGAACCGAAGTCAGATGGTTAACTGACTAAGCCACCCAGGAACCCTACTAACATTTTTAAAAATGAATTTTATATAGAATTCAAAAACAAAACAGATAAAATGCGTTCTAACCAAAAAAGAAAAAAAAAGTCCTATCAAAGCACTAAGTAGAAATTAGAGGTAGGCAGGGCTCAGTTTAACAAAAATAAAGAACTTTCTAAGTGGTTGTAAGTCTCTGAAAATTGGAGCAGTCTTTCTTCCTCAGAAGATAGTGAGGTTTTCTTTACCCAAGGGGCTGAAGCAAGGTTGTCAGGGGAACTGCAACATCGTGAGGGGAAGTGACTGTACAGAATATGAGATGTCTATAGCTCCTCAGATCCTTTCAGTCTATAATTCCAAAGCTACGGTGTGTTTGTTTTAAAGTTTAATTCTTCATGATGTGATAAATTATCTGTTGGTTAATAAAATGGACACTCCACACACCAGTCCATGCAACAAAGTGATTAGTCTGTGGAGTTGGGGTTAGATTATCAGAGATTAAACAGAGACCACAGGGTTGCTTTGACCAAATCCTTTACTGGTAGCTAATAATGAGGTCTTTTGTCAGGATATACATAGAAACATTTCACATGTAATGTAAAGAAAACAGGGGGGATTAAGTTACATTCTCCTCTTTTGAAATTAATGATTGTGCCTGGAAATTGCACTGTCCTTGTTCTGTTACTAACTGACTGCATGGAAGTGGGCATGCCTCTTCCTTTCTCTGAGATTCTGTTTTTTCACCCCAGAGAGAGTTAAGAAGTTGAAACAAATCATTTCTATGGACCCTCCATGGACAGAGCCATATATGAAGAACTATTGTGCAAACAGTTCAGTATCTTCAAATTTCTAGTGTTCTAGTCTTTTTTGTATTTGTCACACTGTCCATATGTTCCTCATTTCTTGCATTTTGGATTAATCAAAAATTTAAAAGTATTCTTCTATTGGTTTTTTAGCTATTCCTTTTGTTAAGGGATTAAATATGTACTCTTTATCTTATTCTACTTAAAGTTGATGCTGTGTCACTTAATGTAAATGACAAGAAACTTGCCACTGTATAAATCTATACCCCTTTCTTTCTGCTATGTTGCCAAATACTTTACATACCCATATTTACAAATCTCACAATATAATGTTAAAAATTTTGCTTTAAATAGTCAGTTGTACTCTGTCTGATGTTAACTCTCCATGTTTCCTCTTCCCATTTATGTTGAGTCCTTGGTAGTGATGAGTTCTCTCAAATCTTAGTTCTCAATGGACTCTCAATATAAGGGTCAGGAGACTTTGGCTGTAAAGGGAAAGCTAATATTTCTGGCTTTGTGAGATGGTCTCTGTTGAAACTACTCAAAGCTTCCAGTGTAGTGTGAGAGCAGCCATAGACATGATCTAAATAAGTGAGGTTGACCGTATTACAATAAAACCTGATTTATGAAAACAGCAGACTCAATTTGGCCTGTAGACTATAGTTTGCTGACCTGTGATCTATACCACTGGTGGTTAGTAGTCCAGGTCTGTATTTCTTATCTATAATCCTGAAATCCTTAGAGCTCTGAAAATTATGTTATTTTATAACTCACATGGCAACAAAATATGACCCAGCCTGAACTTATTTGAGATAGAACTTGACCCACACTGTAATGAGGCTATTTATAGACTATGTATCACACTTTGTGTGAATATTTGTATGTTTTGCTACAGAAATATTAACATGTTGATTAAAGACTGCTGCTCCACAGCATGCTGGTGGCATTATATGACTATGCTGGCTTTTATAAATTTAAAAATTCTTAATTCTGTACCACACCTGGTCCCAAGGGTTTCATGAAAGAAACTGATAGTAGTCTGATTAGATGTGAGGTTTAGGAGCAGTGTTTGAAGTGAATTCTCCAATAGTCTACAAGTGTGTTTGCCAGAGTAAGCTTCCTTTGTTTAGGATCTTCCTCTTGTGACTCTGGCATTTTAGGGGAATGCCTAGTTACCTCCAGGGCTCCTCTGGTTCATTGCCCAGTTGGAAATGTCTTTGATCCAACAGAATCGTAACTTTTACTCCATAGAAATACCAACAGAATGCCTCTGGTACATTTTCACTAAATAGTGGGTTTTTAATTTTGGTCCTGGTTGACTAATCGGCAGGCTATTGTGTAAGGTTAGGGGTGAGGTCCAGGAGAGTGAATTAGAATCTTAAGCTATCATGTATTAGACTATGTCTTTGGGGAAGTAATTTCATCTTTGTAAGCCTCACTTTGTGAGCCTTAAGTGGGAAAAGAGAATGGTAACATTACCTCATAGGATTAAAATGTAGAGGACTTAGCTAAGTGTTTGGCTAAGAACACATGTTCAGTTACTATTAGTTTAGTTATTTTGTAAATAGAACTGGATTAATGGGAAAAATAAAAAGTTACAAACCACCTTCCTGAATCTAGCTCATGCCCTCAGAGTCCAATTTAGATTTATTTATTAATGGGTTACTGTAATATCCAACCTTTGTAAGTTTATAATTCTGGAGTCTCTAAACAATTGTGAATTCTTGGAAATTGTTTGCAAATTTTTATGTATATTTTCCTTTAGAGAATATCTATAAATTTCATTTGAGTCTTACAAAGATTCATGTTCTTAAAAAGGTTAAGAACCTCAGGGTACCTGGGTGGCTCAGTTGGTTGAGCATCTGACTTTGGCCCAGGTCATGATCTCTCAGTTTATGAGTTCGGGCCCCACATAGGGTTCTGTTCTGACAGCTCAGAGCCTGGAGCCTGCTTCAGATTCTGTGACTCCCTCTCTCTCTGCCCCTTCTGAGCTCATGATCAGTCTCTGTCTCTCAAAAAATAAACAAACATTGAAAAAAAAATTTTTTAAGGTTAAGAACAAGTATCCTAAGTGTACCCTATTGCAGCAAATTTGGAGGATTATGAATGAGACAGTGATGTTCTGTCTGATCCTTTAAGCTTTCCCATTGGAATCAAGCTGAGACATTTCTTCACTATCTGGTCTATGGAACTGGCTTAGGTACATGACTTGAAAACTCTGAATATTTGGAGCTGTAGTCATCAAAGTTGATGAACAAGTCCAGAGCTGATGTCAGTGCGATAGGTATGCTCACAGGAATAATAAATCCATGTTCAGATATCAGATAGCCATTGACCTGAGGCTACAGACTGAGCTCACTGGTTGACCTGCCCTATGAAGCCTTACAACAAATGTGAACTTTTCTTTGGCCCTGAAAGAATGCTTGTATTCCCTACTCCCCATGGATATACTGAATAGCCAAAAAGAAGAAAACAATATATGAAAAGTCAGCTTATCTTGGCAGAGCGCCTGGTTGGAGCAATATTCTTCAATTCTCTAGAATAGAGAAAATATACAGCTTTCCTCTTGGCTGCATGACTTGGAACTAGCTGTCACTTGGAAGTTCAGCATGTGAGATGCTAACAGCTGCAGTCAGGGACAGGCTCCAGCTCACCTCAGTAATATGGAAACAAGCTAGAACCAAGGTGGCTGATACATGTGTGGGCACATGGGGTGTGAGTCATGGAGGGAGTCATGAAACGTTCTCTTGGCAGGATCAGCTGCAGAGTGTAAAGACACCCTCTCCAAGCATACATGTCAAGCATAAACTGTTGCTGGAAGGAATACTTGGGATTTTATAGTGGGAGACCAGAAGCCCTTCACTGTGCTAAGGAGAGGCAGAGTGAAGACCCTGCAACTACAACTCAGAATATCATTTTAATGACATTATCCCTCATGGATTAAAACTCTCATGTGTAGAGTCACTTAAGAATTTTGAGTCTGAGATAGATGTGAATTCTGGTAAGTTCTAGGTACCTAATGACTTCCCTGGAGGCTGAACTATAATTATGAGTAAGTCCATATTTCTCAGGCTCCTCTATAAATAATGAAAGATGGAGTTTCAGAGTAAAAGGCAATTTAGTCCTGGAGAAAGGAGAAAGTCCTCTAGCTAAAGGATAATAAAATAAAATGTCTTATAACTTACTATAGGTACGGCAAACAATGTAACAGCAACTTGGCCTCATTTCTGAATTACAACAAATGGAGCCATTCCTGTTTCAGAAGATATCTATGACCCCAAAAGAGATCAGAATACAGGGAATAACAGAAAACACATACAGAGAAATCACAGAGCTGGTTTTTGATTTGCTACAGTAACGTGAGGCTCCTGTCTCTAAGTATAGGTCTCTGAACTGTGATGATTCCAAGAGCCTGTTGTAAACATCAATAGATGTACCTTGCTACAGAAAGTGGGGCTTCCCCTCTCTATTGCCCATCACTCTGTGGTGTCAGAGCTGGCCAAATATGACCAGTAAGCCTAGATGACTACAAAAGACAGAAACCTCTGGATTGAGAGATGACTGTTCAGTTGCTATTGTCTAGAGGAGAACTGAAACAGTACCTTCCTGGAGAGTCTCCATTCTCATCAAATAGGATCATATCTCCAGAAACCCCAGTGAAATTGGTTTTCATCAGGGAGTCCAAAAGTTTCCGTCCATCGATTGGCTTCATTGCATCACAGAGGCCCGCATAGCCTGGACAGAGGGACATCTGCATGTTGTGGAGCCCGTAGGCCATGGAATAGATAGCATTGATCACAAATCCCATTTTGGAATCTTGAACATGATGTGTACTCAGAGTCAGAGAACCTGTTGAGAAACAAATTATGGATTAACTATGAGATTTAATTATGCCATAGCTAGATATATTAGTGGATTCCAAATAATTGCAGCATTCGCTGAGCAATTTATCAGAGTTAGAACCAGAGCAAATACAAAGATAGAGGTGCCAACTTAGTATGCCTAATAATTGCCTTCTATTTCCAGGTTTTTCCCCCAAAAAAACCTTTCAGAAAGACCTGAATCCCCAGTAATACCAAGATTCACTTCCTCTATTAAAAATTCTGGAGATGGATACAAGAGAGTACTGTATTTCTGTACCTTAAATTTATCTTTAGGACAGATTAATCTTCTTAGTACTCAGCTATGATAATATTACCTACTTGGTTTAGAAATCCACAACAAATCTCCAGCTTCTAAACCATTAAGTCATAGCTAAGGAAACTAGATTTTCTACCATCTTGTCTCCACTTACCTGTTTGGATTTATCATGCACCCCTTTCAACCTCAAAGCATATGCTCTCCATAAACTAGCCTATTTAGAAATTCTAAAACATAACATATCATTTATGTTCCATTAATTAATTGTTAGCGTCTGAACATAAAAAAATGGTTGATGATCTAGGGACAAAACAAAGATAAATTGGGCCTGGGTTCTTCAAGAAGAACTTGTTCAATAACAGAAATAATTATGTAACTACAGTGAAAGGTGGAAGGTAATAAATCTGTAGCACATGCCGAGTTAAAATCTATAGAGGCCTGAAGAGGGAACGATCCCTTTCAATGGATAGCTCTTTGGAAAGTTTCATTAAAGAACTAACATTTGTTATGGGTTATCGATGCAACAAATATAGAATGACTGTCTGTTACTTATGAGTGCTTAGAGCTTGCTGGGGGTGAGGGACATATGTTGAACAAGATAAATCTGATATCTGTCCGAGAGTCAAGAAGGCACATGAGCATCTCAGCAAGCCACTGCAGTGTGGTTTGGTAAGTCCTGAGGCAGGACTGAGTTGGGAGGGGCATTAGACCCAGAGACTCACTGAGGCTGAGCATTACGGCTGAGTATCAGGCTGGATGAAGAGTGGAGGAAAGCCTGAAGGTTCATAGATGAGATGGAGCATGCTGTGTTTGGGAAACTAAGAAGGTTGGAATGTTGTGAACATGATATGGGAAATGGGAGAATGGGGACAGCTAAAGATGTAGAGGAGGGAAGGGCTGCTTAAACCATATTAAGAGTGGTGTATTTTACTGGTGTACTTTATCATAAGATCACTGGGATCTCTTGCAGTGTTTATCTAGGTAGGGGCATGATCAGATTTCTATTTTAGGAAGGCCAATCTGGCTACAGTGTAGAGAAAGATTAAAAGGGCTATAGGAGTGGAGTAAGAAAGACCTCTGAAGAAGTGGTACAATGATTCCCATGATAACTGAAGGTGGCCTTCAGTAGGTAGGGACCACGGTTATGGGAAGAAGAGTTCAGGAGGTAGAATCTGCTACCAGGGCTGGTAACTGAAGAGTAAGGAGGATTGAGACATATAGGGAGATCATGGAAAGAAGGTGAAAGGAACAAATGAGGTAAAGACAGAGCTTGCCATTTGGGAAAACATTTTCTGTAAGAGAGATAAAAAGGAATTTTCCAAAGGTTGCATGTTTTTTCATGACTTTTCAAACTGTAGAGGCATATTCTTGATTGCTGGCTGATACTTTCCCTGAGCAGGGAAACAAAGAAAACAGCACAACTTATCCTGACATAAGTTTAAGATGAGGGATCCTGTTTCCCTCTAAGGACTAAGCACTAGACTCAGGCTACTTTAAAATCAATTCTTATAATTTTCTTCTGTACACAGGCTTGCTTCCTACTTCCATCCCCCCCACCCCCACCCCTCTACCACTGGAAACTCCATACTACTAGGTACTAAGTCAAATACTTTGGGGACACTTTTCCTTCACACCTTCTCAACTCTCATTTGATCTACATTTAATAATTAAACTACTTCACACCAATCTACTTCTACCAGGTTTAAGATACATAATTTCCTTCCAGATTATAACAATAGTCTTTAAACTGTTTTTTATTTTCTATCTTTGCCTATCTTCCCCCACTCCAGCCAATTTCCAACACAATAGCCAGAGAAGTTTCCTTAAAATGTAGACCAGATCATGACACTCCTCTGATCAAACTTTTCAGTGGCATTTATTACTGAAAGTAAAAGGCACCTATAGGCCTTGCAATGACTTTCAAAGACATACAGGAACTTGACTCATGGCAACCTACCCCTCATGTTTCTGACTCCATCTTCTTACACTCTTCATTTAAATTATTCCTGTGTAGCCACACTCACCTCCTTTACGATTCTCAAATATTCAGGGGTGCCCCTGCCTCTGAGCCCTTGTATCTGCTATTCCTTCTATCCAGAATGCTCTGCCATAGAGATCTGCAGAAGCTGTTCCCTCCTTAGTACAGGTCTTTCTTCAAATATCATCCTCTGTGAGAACTTGGGATGTCCTGGCTAAATCTCATCTCTGCCCACCCTGCACACATACTCTCAGGGGGTCTCCTTTCCCGACAGTAGATTTCTCCTTACTGCCATCTAAAATATTATGTATTTGTCTTTTTTTAAATTTATTTTTTATTTCCCAGAGAGAGAGAGAGAGAGAGACAGGGAGAGAGCATGAGCAGGGGAGGGTCAGAGAGAGAGGTAGACACAGAATCCAAAACAGTCTCCAGGCTAGCTGCCAGCACAGAGCCCAAAGCGGGCCTCAGACCCATGAACCGTGACATCATGACCTAAGCCAAAGTGGAATGCTTAACCGACTGAACCACCTAGGCGACGCTGTATTTGTCTTTTTTATTGTCTATCTCATCTACCCACTAAAATGTAAACTCTGTGAAGTGACAGATTTTTTTTTTCTGTTTCGTTTACTGTTCAGTGCTTAGAATAGTGCCTAGCACAGAGTGGGTCCCCAATAAATATTTGTTGAATAAATTAAAGAAATATCCCTTCTAATTAGACTCTCTCTTCTATTTTCTTTTCCTTCCTGACCCTACCAACACTAATTCAATCCATTTTCAAAGGCTCCAAGAGCACTTCCTTTATGAAGACCACCATGATTACAGATACTAAAATTAATCTTGCTCTCTCAAACTCCCTACCACTTTCTCTATACCTATCTCGGGCACCCTGCACAACATATTAGAGAAATATAGGCATACTTAGAGGGAGGAGAATTTGGAACATCCAGTCCCCAAGTCAGTCCATCTCTTGCCTTCCTCCATTTAACTCCCTAAATGGATGTGTCTTACTCACACATCAGCTCAGCCTCCTAACCCACTATCAGAGGTCAGCAATAGTTGCTTTTGTGGCAACTAGATAGGTGGAAGTTTGACTCTTTTTATTTTTTCCTCTTATGAGCAGGGGAGGGAAATGGAAATTCTTGCTTTATGTCTTACTAGCTCTGTGATTTGGGCAAGTTACTTAAATTCTCTAAGATTCAGTTTAATCACCTGTTAAATAGTGACAAGTCATAAATACCTCACACAGAGGCTGGCACAAGATAGATCCTTGTAGCAAAATGTAAATCATAAAGCCCTTTAGCTAAAGCACATTTTGTGGTCACAGCTTTGGACAATGAAAGCAAGCCAAAGGTCTTGCCTGATATGATGCACAGTAGAGCTCTCAGGCAGTCTTGTTTCAGGTTCCTTTCCTGATTTTTCTTTCTGCCATGTCTACGATAGACGGCAACTTGCACAAAGGCAACATTTGAGGCTTATTCATTTGTAAATCAAATCACAGTGCTTAGGGCATAGTTACTGCACTGTTTGTTGAACTGAATGGGGGCAAGAATGAAAATTTGCATTTGTTTGGCACTTTTCAAAATAATTTTTGAGTGTATCAGTGATGTGCATCAATACTTGTATTCATACTGCAGAGATAAAGAAACTGAAGTGTAGACAATTTAAGTAGATTTTCCAACCTTACGCAGATATAAACATCAGAAGTAGACAAGAATTTCTAACACCAAGATTAGTGGCCTTTTTGCTATGGCTATATTGCTTTTTCTAGAAATATTCCATGAATCACCTTTAAAAAATATCCTACTTAAGAGAGAAAGTGAGGGAAAACAAACTGGTAATAAGATTGGATCCTTCCTGGAAAGTGCTACGTTTCTGTTCCCCAATGATGCCCACTAACACTGCCCAAAACCTGGGCCCAGGAGAACACAAAAGGAGCTGACCAAAATCAGGAGCTCAGAAACCAAAGGACTCATGTGTTTGTGCACACTCTGTTGTATCATTTGTTGTTATCTGGAAACACCTGACCTACTTGGGCAGCATTAGGGTCTTACAGAAGTTCCTGGTAACTATTTTCCCTTGTCACCCAAAATACCAGAGGGTTGCAAATTCAAAAAGCAAACAAAACCTGCAGAAGAAAACCAATGTAAATTTAACCTTTGTAATATCTCCTCAAGTCATTTTGATGAGGAATTTTTAAAGAAGGAATATCTTAATCTGTTTTAGCATTCAGGATGCAATAGAGGGGGGCAGTTAAGAGAAATTCATGTTTGAATTCTGCCTACACTGCCTAACCTATGCACCAGCCTTTTCCCTCCATTAGAAGCAGCAGCTCAAGGCTAAGTTATCACCTTTAGGTAGCTGAGAGAGCTCTTTTGAAATGTGTGACAACAAAATAAATACTTTATTTTTTTGAACGTTTTATTTATTTCTGAGAGACAGAGAGACAGCATGAGCAGGGGAGGGTCAGAGAGAGAGGGAGACACAGAATCTGAAACAGCCTCCAGGCTCTGAGCTAGCTGTCAACACAGAGCCCAACGCGGATCTCAAACCCACGAACAGTGAGTTCGTGACCTGACCAAAGTCGGCCACCCAACCAACTGAGCCACCCAGGTGCCCCAGATAAATACTTTAAAAATGCTTTAACTTCATAAAACTTAAGGAGCTCTAGGAGCTCTTTCCACAGTAGATAAAGACACTAAGGAAATCAAGATGACCGTCAATAGCTGGCAAGCCTAGCTTTTTGTGCACAGGGTAGTGGTACCTGTATTTAAAAGCAAATAATGCAATAGATTCAGTATTTGTATATAAGGGTGATTTAGTCAAGTAGGGAATTCTCCTGCCTCTTATCTCTTCATGCTTAGATCTTGTCTATCTCTACTTGCTTCCTAACTCTACACACATCAGAAGGGAGCGAAATCTGCAAAATACCTTACTTTGTATTTGAGAGTGCATGTCAACTACTGACAGCAGCAGAGCATAGAGAATGGGAGTACACATTCTGGAACCAGGAAGCAGGTTAGGATCATGGCTCTGCCACATACTAGCTGTGTGACTTTGGCATGGGTCATTAGCCTTTCTGTGCCTGAAAAAGATGGGTTTAATATTAATATCTAACCAATTGACTTATACAGGGATTAGCTGAGTTTATATTTATAAAGCACTTGATAAAGTAAAGTAGTTTTTTTTACATGGTCCCTGAGCCAAGTTCGGTTACAAATGATCTGGCTTGTTTCTTCATATTCAAAGTATAAATATCTGGAAGACATATGTTGACAAGTAGAGGTATTTGCCAGAGCAAACATGCCTTGTGTGTTTTTGAGGAATAACAAGAAAGGCCGAAATAGTGAGTAAGGGCAAGACAAGGAGGATAATGAGGTAAGGGATGCATGGTGTAGGACTTCGGAGTGTTTTTATCAGAGAGATGTCATGATCTCCTTTTCACTTTAAAAATTTTATTCTGAGGAAGGAAGATTGAATGAGAGTGGGAAAACCAAGGAAGTATAGAAATAGGAAGCCAGGAGAAGATGGTGCCTTAGTCTAGGGTAGGATTCTAAGTACATTTTGGAAACAGGGAGAATAGGATGTGTTAATGGGTTAGATGTGAGGTATTAAGGAAAAAGAAGAATCATGGATTCATCCAGGTTTTCATTTTAAGCAACTTGATGGTTTAGCATGCCTGTGAGGTGTGGAAATAGGTTGGTGGGGGTGGGTACTCAAATGTGTGGTGCCACACATTGAACAGGGAGATCAGTCAGTGGCTGATGTGACCGACCAGGCAACAGACACTGTGGCTTGGAGGAGGGTGAGATGTTCAGACACAGGACACATTTTGAAAGGAAAACTGACATGACCAGCTGATGGACTGGATCTATTTCAGTTATCAGACTCTGTTTTCAGTTCCTGGTGCTGCACTATTTTACCAGCTATACAGTGTTTCCTTGTATAGATATGGATTGATTTATTTTTATTAGTTTCAGAATGTCTTATAATTTCTTGCTTGGGTTACTACAATAGCCTCCTAACATATCTTACTGCCTCCGATCTTGTTCTGCTGATATCTATCTATTCCCAGTGTAGATATATAAAGAGTGGTCTTTCTAAAGCACAAAAGTGATTGTATTAGTCTCCTTTTAAAACCATTTATAACCAAATTAATACCCTAAACCTTGTCCAGACATTCAAGATCTTTCTTTTCTGCCCTTGATTTACCCCTCAATTCTGATTCATGATACTGTATAACACCAGATATTTAAAACTTCTTGTAGCCACATTATAAACTCTTCTCCCTTGTATCTGGGCCTTTGTGCATTTCATTCTAAATCTTGAACATATTCTCCTGCAGATTCTCTATTTATTATTTTATGTGTGTCTGAGACTCACATCTGCTCAGAAATTGGTCATGACCCTCCTCTAGTTTAGAATTAAGGTCTGCTCTATTAACTCACAGCACTGATGCTGGCATTAAAAAAAAAATTAGTGTTTTTTATTTATTTCTGAGAGAGGGAGAGAGACAGCATGAACAGGGGAGGGTCAGAGAGAGGGGGAGATATAGAATCTGAAACAGGCTCCAGGGTCTGAGCTAGCTGTCAGCACAGAGCCCAACACGGGGCTCGAACCCACGAACCATGAGATCATGACCTGAGCCGAAGTTGGATGCTTAACTGACTGAGCCACCTAGGCGCCCCTGATACTGGCATTTATCACACACTGAACACTCTGTACACAAGTTGCTTGTTTACCCATATGTCTCTAGTCTAGACTTAAGGCTCTGCTTTGTCTTCTTGTAGCACTGGTGGTGACCTTTGGCTGGTTTCTAGTACACTGTGGACTCCTCAACAACAGACATGCTGTGTCATTCACACAGTAGCTCTTGTGCCTAGCACAGCCCCTGACACATAATTGGCATTATTAACATATGTTAGGTACATGGATGTGGCCTGATGAATGACAGGATATCTCATGAGCTGTCACCAAATCCCAGATTGGGTCTGCAGACTGTCAAATCAGTTTACTAGAGCAGTCATTCCTTTGTAGAGTAACACTAAGCAACACTAATACTGCCAGTTTATAATAGGATCTGCCAGGTGGACCAAACAATCCCCTTTAGCAATCTCATGGGCTTTTACCACCTAATAAAACTACTTGAGGAAAATTCTGGTACAGTTAAGATGGAGTAAGCTCTCTCCATCCTGTTTCTTCCACTGAATGTAGCTAAAAACCCTGGGCAGAATGATTGGAACAGTTTTCAGAGGATTTGGAAAAGTAAATGGTCACAGGTAGACTGGAGAAGGAAACCAGAATTTAAAACAACAGTGAAGCATGCATGAGATTCTTGGATCTTTTCCCTTCAGGATCTCCAGGCTTGGGTGCAAAGGCACTCCCCAAAACATGGAACTGTGGGCTGATTTGAGGTGTGGGCAGAAGGAGCTCTAAGAGAAGTCTTCTATTTCTTGTCTGAAGAGTGGAAAGGGGCACCCTATGAGTCAGAGAGAGTGGAGGAAAGTCTATTTTTGTTTTCTGTTTGTTTTCTTGTGTAAGCCCCCAGGGAGCCCTGAAGAGGTTGTGGGGAAAGCTCCCGTACCTTAGGGTGCGAGCCCTTCCCTAAGACCAAAGGAACTGGTCCCAAGAGTGTGGGGAGATGCTTTTTTCCTTTCTCCTAGCCTCTCCCGAAATGGTGGCTTCTGTCAAAGGAACAAAAGGTGAAAGGCAGGTAGACACTAAAGCTGCACATTTCTACCCAGGGGATCAGGACAGGGATGGGAGAGATGGGGAGCTGAAAACTGTCAGGGAGATTGGGGAGCGGGGAGCTCAAGAAAGTGATCCTACAAAGTCAACTATGAACTCCTGGGCTCCCTTCTGAGTTGTGCAGGCATAGATTCGACCCTAGATAGCAGACCACAGCTTTGAGAAGTGAACTACGGGTTAGAACACTGCCTAGGTCCAAGACTGGCCACTTGGTGAGGTGTGTGAGAAATAAACGCTGAGAACACTGCAGAGGCTTTGAAAACTGGGCTGACAGTAGAACCACAGCCCAGAGAAGGTGGGCACCAACTTGCAGCCTGACGCTGACCAGGCTCATTTCTTGTTTTGTTTTGTTAATCACCCTTCTCTCTAAGATAACATCATATTTGAAATGTCCAGAATCATGAGATGACACGTGAAGTCAGGGAACTATCTATGATCATGTGGGAGAGCAGTAAGGGTCCCAACCACCTTTTGCTGATCTTCTGTCTGCCCTTTCAAACTCCTTACTTCCTGTTGGTTGACACAGCCTTTCTTTAGATGTCTTAATAGAACTCAGAGTTCTATTCAATTCCATTGTTCTTGCTGCTTTGGCCCTAGAGAGAAATTCTAGTTCTTAGTTAATTTATTCATTGACTCATTCAGAGATTAATTAAGTTATTGATTAAACAGACATTTATTGAGCCCATACTGTATGTCAGACACTGTGATGGATGCTGGTGATACAGACACGAGGAACACAGTATCTCTCTCCTCAGAAACACTCAGCATGAGCCCATAGCCCATGGGCTCAGTGAAAGGAGTCTGTGAGGGGCCCAAGGAGTTTATCCTTATTAGGAAAATTTTAAAGACCTGAGTGCACACAATAAAACAGCTTATTTTATCTAGACTTCTTTTCATACCCAGTACGCAGTAGGAAAGAGAGGGCATATTAATTAGTTGGCATGTTAATGCATGAAAGAACTGGACTTTAGTCAACAGTATTTACTTTGTTTAAGGATTATTTTTTAGGGTCCACTATGGGCCAGCTCAATGTAGGCACAAGGATTTGTGCCAACCCAAACCTGCCAGCTGTTATCAGGCTCCATCTGCCTCACAGCAGCCTGGAGAGAAGAAATGGAAGCAAGGAAGAGAGGCGGCTCCCTCTTTCTTTCTTTCTTTCTTTCTTTCTTTCTTTCTTTCTTTCTTTCTTTCTTTTTTTTTTTTTCAAAACTGGATCTGTGATTTAGAACACTTAACATTCAATCCTAATTTTACTATTGTTTAATCAAATGAGAAGACTCCAAAAGGATTAGCAGAAATTGAAATCCTTCAGTCTGTGATTACAATTTAATTTTACAGCGCTCAAAATATGTTCTCTAATTCATCTGGGGAGTTGGAACTTTGATACTTAGTTGCCGTCACACAAAGGGAAATCAGACTACCTTAACATTGCAGAATCAGAGAAGATACTAAGGACTTTAGAAAGCATCTAGACTAGAGGCTACAGAAAGGATGCCTTTGGACTAAATTGTCCTTTAGATATGTTTGTTTGTTTTTGTTTTTTTTTTTGGCTAGATGCTACCTTGTGGAGATTTTACGTGAGAATCCAGCTTTGTAGACTCTTGAAAAAAAAAAAAAACAGATGTCACAATACTGGCTTCACATTCTCACATGGCAAATGCTAACTGCTTCTCTCTTTTATACCATATCTTTGGCCCCTGTAATCCTCTGATATTGGGACCTCCCAATTTGTCCAATAAACTAATTTTATAGATGAAGGAATAAGGCCAATGAGGGAAAAAGATTTCTCAAAAGTCACACCCTTGGTTAATGGCAGCTGGCCCCAGACATCTTGTGTTTAAACTCTCAGACTAGTGCTATTTTCATATGAGAGTCACAGGAAACCATAATTTAACATTCTTTTCAGCAAACTAACCTATGACCATAGAGTAATGAATCTGGCCAAGTTTATGAAAAAAATATTTTAAAAATCCCGTCAGTTCTTTGTGTTAACCCTTAAACTAGCTACTAAAGTACTTTTGGATTGTCCTCATTATTTCCTCTTTATCCACCAGTAGGGGAAGGAAAATAAAGGGAAGGAAGATGTGAGGGAAGGGATTCAAGTATTTTCTAGGAAGGAGATTATAAATCTGGAAGATGTCACTTGATAACATAATGTAACATTGCAAGAGAAAATAAATGGCAGGGAAACAAATTCTCCCTAATGTCATTTATTTTCTGAATCTACTCATTCCTTATGCATATGGCAAATGGATTCCAATTATGCTCAGTGGCTGACATAATAATTTGTTTTCTCTGTGACAGAAGGGCAGAACATCCCCCAAGCCAGAATTAATCTTTTGCCATTATGTGCTCCCACAGAAATGTGTGCATACCTCTGTTACAACACGGAATACTTTGTGTCATGCACTAGAATTATCTATGTGCCTATTTGTGCCCACCACAGAGCATGAGCCACCTGAAGGCTAAGACTGTCTTGTGTACATTGTACATTCCACAGTTCCTAACACTGTGGTGAGTGAGGAATCCCTTCCTTCATTTAACATTTACTTAGCACCTATTCTGTGCAAAAGTCTCAAAACCTACCATGAGATTCAGAAGTTAGTTCACTCTAAGCAGTGAGTTCTATGCAGGTCAGGCCCACATTGATCTTGCTTTCCACACCCAGAACAGTATTCAGTTGGCAGTAATGGTGGGTCATATGAAAGATGGATGACTATGGATAGAACTCCTGTATGGAACTTAACATATAGTGGGCCAGACAAAGAAATTTACGTTATAATGAAGATGCAACTAGCTTCTTGGGACCATAGGTTAAGATTAATAAAATAAAGAACATGTTAAGTGAGCTGGGGCTTGGACAGAAATTAGAGATAGCAAGAAGGAAAAAAAAAAAAGTCCATGGAAGGGCTGAATTGACTGATGACATCATATAACTTATTCAGACTTTCCTAACATTATGCCATGTGCCTTTTTCTGTATCAGGGAGCATGGCAGCACTAGGAGGCCAGAGCTGTAGCCATACACCAGTAGAGATACCAATTTCTAAGATCTGCTTTGGCTCCAATTTATAACCGTGCCTGAAATACAAGCAGTTGACCTCTAAGTGTTCATCTTGAAATGCAAATGAATGCAGCAGCTGCAGAAAGAAGACACGTCTTCAGGGAGCTACAGAAAATGCAACAGGGATTGCACACTTCTATGTGCAGAACACCAAATTTTAAATGTAAATGATTCACTGTGAGCAGCCGGTTGGCAGGCCTCTGATGGGTATGTGATTTCAGACAGTGTATCTCTTTCATTCACATTACAGTATTGTGAGGAACTTCCATATGGTGTGTAAATGAAGGAAGGCATCCATAGGGATATGAAGGCTGCTTTATATTATTTAAAAGAGTACATAGCAAAAAGCCACAGCATTACATTCTCCTTACTACACTAAGACCAGACTCCTAGGCCAGAGCTTTCCATTTGGCCCTATCTGGCTGTCTGTCTTCATTGCCACTGTTCTTCCTTATTTTGTTTTATAATATTTCCTAAAGATGTGGCATTCCCATCCCTATCCAATGAGCTTCTTATCATATTATTTTATTTTATTTGAATTTTTTAAATGTTTGTTTATTTTTGAGAGAGAGAGAGAGAGAGAGAGAAAAAGCACAAGTGGGGAAGGGGCAGAGAGAGAGGGAGACACAGAATCCAAAGCAGGCTCTAGGCTCAGCTGTCAGCACAGAGCCTGATGTGGGGCTTCAACCCATGAACTATGAGATCATAACCTGAGCTGAAGTCAGACACTCAACACAGCCCCTCAGCCCCCCTATCATATTTTAATACAATTTAATGATCTCTTTATTATGAAGTCTTGCTAGGGTTTCCCATTAGAGTTGAATTAATTCCTTCTTTCAGGCCTTACTCATTTGGAAAACAAGGAAAATAATACCTTCTTGTAGAGCTGTGAGGATTAGTGAGGATTAGTAGGACTTCTTTTAGTGTGTATAGCAGTCATGACCCCATAATATTATGGGACCAAACATCTGGAAACTCTTGCTGGTGCTGTTGTGTATCTAGCACAATTTATTTCCAAGAGACAAATAGGTTATTTAAAGTTATTTGTGAAATTAGTGCTGCTCCTTACTTTTGAAATTTTGAGAATTCCGGGGCGCCTGGGTGGCTTAGTCGGTTAAGCGTCCGACTTTCTCTTAGGTCATGATCTCGTGGTTCGTGGGTTCGAGCCCCACGTCGGGCTCTGTGCTGACTGCCAGCTCAGAGCCTGGAGCCTATTTCAGAGTCTGTATCTCCCTCTCTCTCTGACCCTCCCCTGCTCACGCTGTCTCTCTCTCTCTCTCTCCTAGAAATAAATTTAAAAAATTTGAGAATTCCTATATTTTTTAATTCACAAAATGTTGCAGAGTTTATGCTTCTGAAAGTAAGTGATGCTAAAAATTTAAGTTTCATTATGACTTTTACTTCTAATTAAGAATAACAAATAGGCTAGTTGAAAACCCTATCTCATATAATAAGCAGTGTGATTGAAATAAAATAGAAAATTGAAAAAATGAATTACATTTCAGCATATAAACCCTCTGTATATGAGCAAAATGTAGAGTTCACAAATTGTACACGTGGAAGATTAATTATCATGTCTAATTCTAGAGATTTGATTAGGATAGAAAGACTTGATAGACATTGGACCGTTTTTTTAAGTTTATTTATTTATTTTGAGAGAGAGACTGTGTGCATGTGCATGTGAGTGGAGGAGGAGCAGAAAGAGAGGGAGAGAGAAAGGATCCCAAGCAGACACTACACTGTCAGTGCTGAGCCCAGTGTGAGGCTCCAACTCTCAAACTATGAGATCATGACCTGAGCCGAAATCAAGAGTTGGAGGGGTGTAATATAAGAAACCAGCCTTTAAAACATGAGCTTTTTTTTTTTTTTTACCTCCTACACTTAGCCCTAACTTAACTCTGTGTCATCATGTCACCAGGCAGACACATGTCATCAGAGCACCAGATAGATACAACACACTGTAGGTCCTTGCCAGGGGACTCCTATTTAATGCCATGGGTTGAAGACAAAACGTAATAACATAGAAACCATGAAGCTAAATCTCCTTGAGATGGATATTCAATGAGAGACTGATTTTTCCTGCTTTACATCATTCTACAAAATTTCAAGCTGCAATCAATGGTGGCTTAATGTTATAGCTGAAAAATTACTTATTAATAATTTATGTTCTAATTTGCCTATTAATTTTTATAATAATTATTGGTTTGGTCCTACCTGGTATTCCACAGGTTTGTTTTGCATTTATAGAAAGCAGCAGAATAATAAAAAGAACATAATTTTAGAGGTTTGGATTACAAAAGTTTAGCTCTTTATTTGTCAGTGTTGTGTCCTTAACTGGGCAAGCCAGTAAGCCTCTGTGAGCCTTAGTTTGCTCATCTATATAATAACAACAACAATCATAACTTCTGAGGATCAAGACAGAGCAAGTGAATGAAAAAGCAGAAGAAACCATTTTACAATTACTACAAATTAATATTATTATTTTATAATCTATAGACATGAGGGCAAGTTATACCAGTCCTCCAAAGAAATCTGCAAGCTGGTTCATTCTGGCATGATATCTATCTGTAGTGAAGCAAGTCAGAATTGAAAAATCATTGTCCCTTGAAAAGAAGTCCTGCTTCTTAGGTCTAATTATTGCTAGAATTCAAGGCAGACCTGCCCTTGGGTATATAAACTGTGGCCCATCTGTAGAGGTTTCTTTCCTTTGTCTGAAATACTTCTTCTCTGCTTAGTCTCCA
Source organism: Hyaena hyaena (assembly GCF_003009895.1). Taxonomy (NCBI): domain Eukaryota; kingdom Metazoa; phylum Chordata; class Mammalia; order Carnivora; family Hyaenidae; genus Hyaena; species Hyaena hyaena. The sequence continues at coordinate 1,144,555 of NW_024081092.1, read as the reverse complement.
GGGCTGATCCATTTAAAAAAAAATCAGAGTAGAAAGTTATGGAGTTAAAAAATTAAGTGATTCACAAAGGAATTTTAAACTGTATACAATTTCTTGTCTAAAGAGAATATTTTCTAAATTATTATCATGTTAAAAAGAATAAAGATATATTATTGCTTAAATGCAGAGTTCATCTTATCATTGTGAATATGCACTGATTTCATTATAGCCTGGACTTCTATCCCTTTAATTCATGGGATCACCAATTCAGCACAAAGCTCAGAGCTGTGTGCTAGGGGGAAGTATGATCATTTAATAAATATGTAACATACATTCCTTTCTTCATTTAACAAGTATTTACTGAGTGCCAACTATATGTCTGAACCATTCTAGCCAGTGTTTTCTGCAAATATTAAGCACCTACTGTATTCAGTAATCTGTAAAATTGCTTAGTGGCAGCAGCAATCCCAAATATGTGATCATGGGTTAGTTTATTTGGACTTGCACAGCCTGAGGTTTGACAGTACTTTGACAGTCACTAGCTGTGCAATCTTGGGCAAGTCATTTAACCTCACTAAGAATTTTTCTCTCCATTTTTGCTTTTTCAAAGTAGGCTTCACACCCAGTGCAGGGACCAGTGTGGAGTCCAGTGTGGAGACCTGAGCCAAATCCCATGTGGAACCCAGTGTGGGGATTGACCCAGGACCATGAGATCTAGACCTGAGTTGAGATCAAGAGTCGGATGCTTAACCTAATGAGCCATCCAGGCATCCCTTTCTATTTTTTTTTTTTTTAATAAAAGAACTCTAATAATATCTACCTCATAAGATTGATGGGAGCATAACATGAGACAGTGCTGGGAATGTGTGGGTAAGAATAAAGCCTAGCAAGCAAGTAACTGCCTATTACATGTTAGCTATGATAATGGTGAATGTAATAAGACCACTTATAGTATTTGTAATTATTGAATTAATCTATAGCAATCTTCATTATTTGGCCTCATACAATCCAAATCCCTTTCCTAATTTTGATGAATTCCTCATTGTACCTAGATTCTAGTAGGCTTTATAATCCTTTCATTGGGGAAGCTGTAGTAGCCTTATCTCACTGGATTCATTCTCTGGGCCTGGTTGCAAGTAATGGGAATATCACCCAGGCTCAGTAAATTGTAAACTTTCTCCCAGGATCTGGATAAAGTGAAGTCAAACAAAGGGATGGCTGGTACTTATTCATAACGAAGTGAATGGTAGGGGCCAAATGCAGTTATATTCTGGCTAAACCCCTGAAAGAGAGTTTATTTCACGGCTTTAGGGAGTTGGTCCAAGTTTTCAAACTTGGTCCTACAGCAGCCAGTAGATCCTGAGAGGCTTCAGTATTCTTTCACATAATACTATATTTATATTTAATTTATATTTATATTCATTTGTTTTACCTTAGAGAGCCAAGCTAACGGTGGTTTCCAGTGATTACAACCAAAACCTCTGACATGAGTCAAATTGTTTGCAAAAGCAACCTGTTATCAGTGGGACAACTACTCACTAATTATATGAATTCCAATTCTCTGTTAATTTTTATAATAATTACTGGCTTGGCTCTATCCAGTATTCCATGGGTTTATGTGGGTGCCTACAGTCCAACAGAGGCAAATTATTTCATTTTAATACTGAAGTAGAGCCACAGACCAAAAGATTTCCTGAGTTGAATTATTAAACGAAGAGAATGCAGACATCAAATTTGGTTCACTACTCCTATTTTCCTTTGTCAGGGAGAGCAGACACATTGCACCCTGGGCAGCTGATTTCATAAGAGAGAGCACTCTCCAATTACTTGTGACTATTTCAACCAGCTGATTCAATTTAGAGACAGAATCATCAGATCAGTTTTCTTCTGTCTGTCTGTCTCATTTCAGATTGAGCCTTAATTAAATATTGCCCAAAAGCACAGAGGGAAACCCTGGCCCCTTCCTATTTTTTGCTTCCTTCAAAGAAACTGAGACACATGAGAGGAAGGAAAGATGACAACAGAGAAACTGGAATAAGAAACTGAAAATTTCAGGCATCAAGGGAACTCCTACTAGAGAAAACTTTCCATGTGCCTCTGAGATAGTCAGATGAAACACCAGTTTTCTTTTCCAAATATTCCACGTGATGACCATTAATAGCTAGTTATCCAGCATCTTAAAAATGTCCCCCTTTTTGAAGCAATTTACTATATGACAGATAAGGTGTTCTAGAACCATAAAATACCCTTGAATATTGCTTTTGTATTTTGTTAGAATTTCCAGATATAGCGTATGCCCACTTGTGTTGCTCTCTACTATAGCCTATAGGGGTTTGTGGCTTTATTTGAGTAACATATTTCATACAATATAATCTTCAGCTGAACTCTTTCTTAGAATCATATTCTTTTATTTGTTCTGAAGTGTTAGGATTTTCAGCTCTATGAAACTACTAGAGAAAAATGTGGTGTGGAAGAAACATACTACTAATGATAGGATTTATTGAATTTTATTAAATACCAGAGACTATGTGCTATGGACTGAACTGTGTCCTCTCAAAGCCCTAACTGCCAATGTGATATTTAAGATAAGGCCATTGGGAGATGGGTGCTTTGTAGGATATTTGGTATGGGGACTATGAGATCATAAGCTTGGAGCCCTCATGTTGGGATTAAGGTCCTTATAAGAAGAGACACCAGAGAGCTTGCTCTCTTTCTCTTTCCTGTGTAAACAGGCACCTGTCTGCAAATGAGGAAGAAGAGCTCCTCGCCAGAACCTGGTCATATTGGAAGCCTGATCTTGAGCTTGTAGAACTGTGAGAAAATAAATTTCTGCTACTTATACATCTCAGTCTATGGTATTCTGTTATGGCAGCCTCAGCTGACTAAGATGCCATGTTAAGTGCTTCATAAAGTACTATTCCATCTTCTCTTTAAGATCTCTGTCAGGTAGACATTTAATACCATCCCAAATTCACATCTGAAGAAAGTAAGGAAAGAGAATTTAAGCAACTTGTCCAGTGTCACATAGCTATTAAGTGGCAGAGGTGGATATAAATCGAGCCTGTCATGTGCCAAAGCTGGACCATAGCCACCCTAGTATGATGTCTCCAGTGTGTACAACATTTTATGTAAATCTGCCACTCATTAGTCAATTTAATCACATCTGTCATTTTATTAATATATGTATTTATGTCATATTTATTTGTATAATATTTTTAGGTTGAATGGTCTGTGCTCCTTCTACAGTTACTGTCTGAATGAGGGGCCTCTAACCTGGAGGTATCCATGCTTCTTTCCAGGCTTCTAGTCTTGTGTTTAATGTAATTTTGCACCAGGGGCTCTTCATTGCCAGTGCATCTTACTAAGGTACCACTCCCACTTCTGTCTCTAAATCTGTGCAACTTCAAATATGAAGTATTTTAAGGGAAACTCATTTTCTATTCCCAATCTATCCCTTTTTATTCTATTTTCTCCATTAAAATTTTTTTCTTAATCATCTATAATTGAAAACTGGAAGTCACTCTTGGTTCCTCCCTTTTCCTCAGTCCCACACAGGGTCCCCATGTTTATATTGCTCTTCTGTTATACAATAGCTACTATGACATTCTCAAATTTCCAGTGGATTAATACAATACAGTTTATTTCATGCACACTTCTAATACTAATCTTTCCTTTAACCATAAACTCCTAAAGATACTGTCAGATTAACCTTTTTTTTAAAAAAAGACTTATTTTGTATTTATTCTGAGAGAGAGAGAGAGAGAGAGAGAGAGAGAGAGACAGAGAGACAGAGAGAGACAGAGAGGGAGGGAAAGAGAGAATCCCAGACATGGGTCTTGACCTCAGAAACCATGAGATCATGACCTGAGCCAGCCAGACTCCTCTCAAATTAAGCTTTTTAAATGGATTTTTTATTATATAATGTTCATGATAAAAAATCTTCAACAATTACTTAATATGTAGATGAAATATCTTCAAATCATGGTCTAGCATGCACAATCCTTAAGGAATTTTTTCCCACTTTCATTCTTATCAGTTATCACAGATCACACCTCACTCCAGTGGAACAAGTTTACCCTCCTATTACCTGAATGGGCCTTGTATTTTCTCAACTCTATTCTTTAGTTTCTCTAGACTTCAAAGCATAGAATAATCTATGTTAGACTCATAGCCCAACTAAACTTCTGTACTCAACTTAAAAACCAGCTATATCATTAAGCCCTAACCTACCCAGACACAAGCAATATTCACCTCTAATGCCTAAAGCTCTTAAGGCTTATTCAATTAATTTTCTACTTAACAAGTATAACATTACATTAAAATATCCCCAGATAAATCATAAGATACCCAAGGGAAGAGGTCAACTACTAGCTAATCTTTGCATTCTCTCTTCTGACTTTTCAATTAACTCAAGATCTTACTTACTCAGTGTTCAAAAATGATAATTTGATAAAGAAGATATAATAAAAATTTAATAAATGCCCTGAAATTGAATCAATACTTTATTTATTGAAAAGAAATCATGTGCCACTTAGGGAGGTATTCAGTATATGCTCTGATAGTCCCAAGGTTTTGAGGTAATCTGCAAAATATTTTAGAAGCAACAGCTCAAATATCCTGGGTATGTTTCAAAAATTGGATTAAGAGGGTCATTGGGAATCAACATGTAACAGATAGATTCTCTAATTCTTGAAGTCCCTCTGGAGTAGAGTAACAGTGAAGCATCACAACAAAAGTCTAGGAGCTGCTGCCCATCAGCAGAAGTAGGAGGGGACATCAAGTCAGGACAATGAAAGTACCTTCTGTGACAAACCTTGAATTTCTAGTAATTTGATACAGTAAGTTTATTTCTTGCTCACATCACAGTCTGATGCAGATGGTGAAGCTATCCTGAGTCTTCCAAGTGACTGGGAACCAAGCTCTTTCTATCCCATGACTTGTGAACTGAAGTGTTGTCATTGTCCATACACAAATAGAATGGACTCTGCTACTCCAGCACTATTTTCCCATTTTCTCAGGCTAGTCTCTCTGCTTGGTCTCTCCTCTCCACTTACCCATACTATGGCCAAGCTATCCAATCCAATGATCCTTGGATACCCTGGTTTTCCATGATTTCTCCTATCCTTAGACTTCTATGACCCTTGCTGGTTAAGTCACACATTCCAGCAATGCTTTAAAACTGATAGACCTTGTGGCATAGTGAACAGACTGAGGACTGTAGAGTCAGACTGAGTGCAAGTACTTGCAGTGCAACTTGTCTTAGAAAAACTAGTGAACCTCTTCAAGCTTTAGTTTCTATTGAACAAAACAGTTATACTACTATTACCCAATAGAATTATATGAGGAATAAGTGATACAATTGTACTTGAGTTTCCCTTCCCTTCCCTTCCCTTCCCTTCCCTTCCCTTCCCTTCCCTTCCCTTCGTGTCTGGCATATAGAAGCCTTTTATAGAGGTTCCCTCTGCTTTACTTCCACTAGTTAAAAATACCAACTGCTTCCACTGCTATTGCCTAGATCCAAGCCATCATCTCTCATTTTACTACTGCAATAGCCTTCTAATTAACTCCCTACTTTCTTTTCTGCCCACGCTTACCATCTATTCATGGCTAACATGACAGCCAAGTGACCTTTAAAAAGCCAGTTCAAGTCCTTCCTTTGCCCAAAGTCTTCATGTCTCACTTGAGTAAAAGCCAAAGTCAACACAATGCCAACAAGATCTTACAAGATCTCCCCCTCTATTACCTCTTTGCCATTATCTCCTCCTTGTTTCCACTAAGTCTTCTCCAGCCACACTGGCCTTCCAACTCTTGCCCCTATCTGAAATTCTTACCTGTGATTTTCTATTACTTGTAATCATCTTTCCCCTCTCCACCTGGGTTACTCACTCACCTCCTCCTTGGATTTATACAAAGTCACTTTCTTAGTAAGGTCGTCTCTGTCTATCCAATTCAACTGCATCCTCCCTAACATTCTAAATCCTGCTTCCCTGGTTTATGTTGCTTTTAGCAATTATCATCATCTAATATAATACATAATTTGCTTATCTAATTTGTTTTAAGTTGTCTCCCCCTAACAAGCAGGTAAGCTCCATGAAGGCAGGAAATTTTGTCTGCTTAGTTTTCTGCTATAGCTCCAGCACCAAATAATAATAATAATAATAATAATAATAATAATAATAATAATAATAATATTAAATCAGTGGCACATAGTAGGCATTCAGTTAAGAATTTGTTGAAGGGATAAGTAGCTTATTTTGTTTTAATATATTTTATTCTTTTATGTTGGTACCTTAAAGTCAAGTACCACATCATATGCTTCCCCTGATTTCCACCCCAACATTACCCAATGTTGTAAGAGTACAACAATAATTTACCAATGTGAATTATCTTTTACCAGTCAAGTTCTTTCACATCATTTTCACAGTGATCATATCTTTGACAAAAGGCTCTCTTGTCACCTCAGTGCCACATCACAGCTGTGGGGGACAGTAGCTTCTTTTTTAGTAACCATCTGGTCTGGGTGGCAGTTCTCTACAAATTTTAAAGGTTGTGACACTGGCAATTACTAAAATGTCAAAACACTAGGCCAGCCATGGGGGCTGTGGCAACAACCCACACAGTTGCCATGGTGATGTGGGTAAACTCGTATATAGCATCTGACACTCAGACATAAATTTAAAATTAAAGTTAGCTCTATATATTGGCTTAGGGAAAGGCACCTGGCTATAAAGCAGTTACACAATGCTAAAACACTTACATTAATATGAAGACTAAGGCCATCAAAAGGAAGAGGAAGTGTGTGTGTGTGTCTTAATGTCATATTCTAATAACATGCTGTTAATCATCCTTCCTAGCCTGGAGATTTTTGGAAAATATATTTATTAATACCACATGGTGCATTTCATTTTCATTTTCAGAATAATTTAATGTTTTTTTATTTATTTACTTATTTATTTATTATTTTTTAATGTTTATTTATTTTAATTTTTTTTACTTAGAGAGAGACAGCGTGAGCAGGGGAGGGTCAGAGAGAGAGGGAGATACAGACTCTGAAACAGGCTCCAGGCTCTGAGCTGGCAGTCAGCACAGAGCCCGACGCGGGGCTCGAACCCACGAACTGTGAGATCATGACCTGAGCCGAAGTCCGACGCTTAACTGACTGAGCCACCCAGCTCCCCTTAATGTTTATTTTTGAGAGAGAGGGAGCAAGCATGAGTGGGGGAGGGACAAAGAGAGAGGGAGACACAGAATCCAAAGCAGGTTCCAGGCTCTGAGCTGTCAGCACAGAGCCCGATGTGGGGCTTGAACTCACGAACCATGAGATCATGACCTGAGCAAAGTTGGATGCTTAACCAACAGAGCCACTAATACAAGTATTTTAAAGCAAAACCTATTTTTATAATTTTGTAAGTACAAAGGCTGAATACAACATTTCTAGAGATCCTTCTATAGGATTTTCACATATATGATCTTATCTTCAAAATGAGTCTAAAATATGAGTATTATCTAAATTGTGTAAGTGAAAAGGCAAGTCTACGTAACTGGCCCAAGGTTACAGGGTGAGTGACTGGTGGAGCTGAACTTAATACAGTCCCCCACTCACCGCGAAGCTCTCCTATCCATTGCACAGCACAGGCTACTGAGCCATCCCAGAGACGAGGACACAATGCTGCACAGGCAGCTCAAGGGTGATGAGCTCTGGGATTAAAAGCAAGAGGAAAAATCCTAGAAAATAAATTTCAATTTGGTTATGAGCATCAAAATCATAAGAGATAGAAGAGATGAATTTGGTTATTTGCTAGAATTCTCTGAAGCCTCAGAGTAAGTCTGGAAAATATATATTTGTATATTTGTACTTAAAAACTTTTAAAAAGTTTTACTAAAGTATAATTGACATATATTAACTGCACATATTGAAGGTGGACAATTTGATAAGTTTTCATATATTTATGCTTCTATAAAACCATTACAACAATCAAGGTAATGAATGTATCCATCACCTCTACGAGTTTCCTCATTGACCTTTTTAATTCCTCCCATCCCCAGGCAACCACTGATCTGTTGTCACTGTAAACGACGTTTTCTAAGGCTTCATAGAAATTGAATCATGTAGTATGTACTCTCTCTTTTCCAGGTTTCTTTCACTCAGTATAATTACTTAGAGATTTGGCACATTGTTAGCTATAGCAATAGTTCACTGCTTTCTGGTAATGAGAATATTTCCCTGGACCTACAGCTATCCAAATTTTCCAGTGCCATTTTTTAAAAAGCGCATTCTTTCCTCATTAAATTGCTTGTGCATCTTTGTCAAAACCAGTTTTCTGTATACATGAGGTCTTTGTCTAAATCCCTATTGATCTATGTGTCTGTCTCTATCTTGATATTACACTTTTAATTAGTTTTAGACGGAGTCTTGAAATCATGTAGTGTTTCGTTGTTTTGTTTAGCTTGAAATTTTTTATTTAAATTCTAGTTAGTTAACATATAGTATAACATTGGTTTCATGAGTATAATTTAGTGATTCATCACTTACATATAATACCCAGTGCTCATCACAAGTGCCCTCCTTAGTACCCATCACCCATCACCCATCTAACCCATCCCCCTCCTGCCTTCCTTCCAGCAGCCCTATTTGTTCTCTATAGTTAAGGGTCTCTTATGATTTGCTTCCTTTCATTTTCCCTTCCCCTATATTCATCTCTTTTGTTTCTTAGATTCCATGTATGAGTGAAATCATATGGTATTTGTCTTTCTCTGACTGACTTATTTTGCTTAACATAACACACTCTAGCTCCATCCATGTTGTTACAAATGGCAAGATTTCATTCTTTTTTGATGAATTAGTAATATTCCATTGTATATATCTAACATATTTTTTGGATAATTAATCCAAAAAGTTTTGTTGATTGTTGATTAATGTCCATTAATCAGTCAGTGGACATTTGGGCTCTTTCCATAATTTGGCTAATGTTGATAATGCTGGTATAAACATCGGGTTGCATGTGCTCCTTTGAATCAATATGTTTGTATTCTTTGAGTGAACACCTAGTAGTGCGATTGCTGGGTCATAAGGTAGTTCTATTTTTAACTTTTTTAGGAACCTCAAATACTGTTTTCCATACTGTTTTCCAGAGTGGCTGTACCAGTTTGCATTCCCAGCAACAATGTAAGAGGGTTCCCCTTTCTCTGCATCCTTGCCAATATCTGCTGTTTCCTGTGTCATTAATATTAACCATTCTGATAGGTGTGAGGTGGTATCTCTGGTCATTTTGATTTGTATTTCCCTGATGATGAGTGATGTTGAGAATCTTTTAAAAAATTTTTCTAATGTTTATTTATTTTTGAGAGAGAGACATACAGTGAGAGCGGGGCTGGGGGAGGGGAAGAGGAAGACAAAGAATCCAAAGCAGGCTCCAGGCTCTGAGCTGTCAGCACAGAGACCAACCTGGGGATTGAACTCACGAACCATTATCTGAGCAGAAGTCAGACAGTTAACTGAATGAGCCACTCGGGTGTACCAACATCTTTTCATGTGTGTGTTTGCCATCTGGATGTCTTATTTGGAAAAGTGTCTATTCATGTCTTTTGGCTATTTCTTCACTGGATTATTTGTGGGTTTTTTGGGTACTGAGTTTGAGAAGTTCTTTACAGAATTGGGATACTAACCCTTTATCTGATACGCCATTTGACGTATGTTTTCCCATTCTGTAGCTTGTCTTTTAGTTTTGTTGATTGTTTCCATTGCTGTGGATAAACTTTTTATCTCGATGAAGTGCCAATAGCTCATTTTTGCTTTTGTTTCCCTTGCCTCTGGTGACGTGTCTAGTAAGAAATTTCTGTGGCCAGGGTTAAAGAGGTTGCTGCCTGTGTTCTCCACTCTAGGATTTTGATGGTTTTCTATATCACATTTAGGTCTTTCATCCATTTTTAATTTATTTTTGTGTATGGTGTAAGAAAATGGTCCACTTTCATTCTTCTGCATGTTGCTGTCCAGTTTTCCCAATACCATTTGTTAAAGAGACTGTTTGTCCCCCCATTCGATGTTCTTTCCGGCTTATTGAAGACTAGTCAACCATACAGTTATGGGTCCAAGAAATACAATATATTTTTGTATATTAATCTTCTATACTATCAACTTAATATACTCACTATTTATGAATTTATGAAGATTCCACTGGATTTGCTAGATAGGCAATTATGTCATTCATTAATAAAGACATTTTTTTACTTCATTGTTACATATCCGGTACCTTTTATTTCTTTAGTTGATATAGTCTAGCTTCATTGTCTAGAAACTGGTGGTAAAAGCCAAATTCCTTATTACTTGACCATATGCAGCTTGAGGAAGTTTCTGTCTGTTCATAGTTTGCTGAGAACCTTATGATAAATTAATATTAGGTTTTGAAATTTAATAGTTTTGGGAATCTTGGGTGGCTCAGTTGGCTAAGCGTCCAACTTTGGCTCAGGTCATGATCTCATGGTTGGTGGGTTTGAGTCCCACTTCAGGCTGTGCTGACACCTAGCCCACAGCCTGGAGCCTGTTTCAGATTCTGTATCTCCCTCTCTCTCTGACCCTTCCTTGCTCATGCTGCCACTCTCTCTCAGAAAGAAATAAAACATTAAAAAATTTTTTTAAGAAATTTAATGGTTTTGTAGATTTTAACACAATAAATTACACTAAATAATTTTAAAATATTAAATCAGCCTTACATTTTGGGATAAATCTTACTTTGTCATGATAGAGTATATTTTTTACATACTGTTGGATATAATTTACTAAAATTTTTTTTTAATATTTATACCAATGTTCTTGAGGTATATAGTTCTTTTCCTGTGATATATTGGTCTGGTTTTATATCAGAGTAATGATGGCCACATTGATTGAATTGGGAAGTATTTTTGCCTTAATTTTCTCATAGAGTTGATGTTAGAAACTCGATCAGTTCTTCCTTAAATATTTAGCAGTGATTCACCAGTGAAACCATCTGACCTGTAGATTTTTTTTTGTGGAAAAATTTTTAACTACAAATTTAATTTATTTAATAAATATGGGACTATTAAGACTGTCTATTCTTCAGTGATCTTTGGTAGTTTATGCATTTCAAAGAATATCTAATTTGACTAATTTATTGGATAGAGTTGTTTCAAAAAGTGTTCCCTTATTTTTTCATATTTATTGACTCTGGAGCGATGCTATATGTCTCTCATTCTTGATATTCGTAATTTGTTTTTCTATCTTTTCCTTATCAGCCTGTTTTTTTTTTCAGTCTTATTGATTTTTTAAAACAAACAGGCTTTACTTTCATTCGTTTTCTCTACTGTATTTCTGGTTTATATTTCATTGATTTTCACTCTGATCTATTACTTCCCTTCTTCTACTTACTTTGACTTTAATTTGTTCTTCTCCAAATTTCTTAAGGTGGAGCTGTAGTCATTAACTTCAGATATTTTTCTCTTCCACTATAACAAGTTAATGCTATGAAATTTCCCCTAAGTGTTGTTTTAGCCCTCTGAACCATAAGTTTTTCTAGTCTGACAGCTGGAGACAGATGCTGCTCCTTGTCCCATATGGCTGCCACACTGTCTCTCTAATCCTATAAGGGTTCTTCCCAGATCTGATGTATTATCCTCATAGACGTGCAATGATCAATATACTCGAGGGAGCCTCTGCTCATCTCCAGAGTCCTCTCTTCCTGCACCTCTCTCCTCTTTGCTTTTGCACTCCGAGAACTCTAGTTTCCTTGGTTTCTCTGAAGTCAGAATTCCATCTTCTTAACTCAGAGGACTCCCCTCACTTATGTCTTGTTTCATACGAATAACTGTCCTTCATTGCTTGATATATAATGTCTCAAAAACTCTTGTTTTATATATTTTGTCTTGTTTTGTTCTATTATTTTAAGAAGGAGAGTAAATCCAGTCTCTATTACTTCATTTTTGCTAAAAGCAGGCACTTTGCCCTCACATCTTTTAAGCATTTTCTCACACATTATCATATTTATTTATTTTATTTTCTTAATGTTTATTTATTTAGTTTGACAGAGAGAGAGCGAAAGAGAGAAACCGGGGGTGGGGGGAGAGACAGAGAATATAGAGGAGGGGCAGAGAGAGAGAGAGAGAGACAAAGAGAAAATCCCATGATCCCAAGCAGGCTCAGCACCATCAGCACAGAGTCCAATGTGGGGATTAATCCCAGCAACTGTGAGATCATGAACTGAGCCAAAATCAAGAGTTGATCATTTAATCAACTGAGCCACCCAGGTCCCCCCTCATACATCATCATATTTGAGCCTCACTAGAGTCTTCTGTCAGTTAGGTATTAGTTTTTATTTTAATTTTTTAAAGTTCATTCATTTATTGTGAGAGAGAGAGAGAAAAAGCAGGGGAGGAGCAGAGAGAGAGTAAGAGCAAGAGAGAGAGAAAATCCAAAGCAGGCTCTGCACTGTCAATGCAGAGCCCAATGCAGGGCTCAAACCCATGAACTATAAGATTGTGACCTGAGCCACAGTCAAGAGTTGAACACTAAACCAACTGAGCCACCCAGGCTCCCCAGTTAGGTATCAGTTTTAATACTCATCCCATCTTACACATGAGAAAATAGAGACTCAGAGAGGCCTAGTAGTGGCTACAGATTGAGTTTTTTAATATAGGTCTTCTGGGTTTAAATTTAATGTTTTGTACACTTGTGTGCCTTAACTGACTGACTGAGCAAGCTTGTCAGATCTCTTTTTGGTTTATTCTAAATATCTTTAATGCATTGTTGGCTGCAATTCCAGTGCCTTAAGATTTTGGAAACTTTTGCACTTCCTAATGCAAGGATTTTTTTTCTGGGGATTTCTTTGAGTAGGTTTTGATGGTAGCTATTCATCATGAAGAATTACATACACTGACACTTACTTGGATGGATAATTACTCTTATTTCTTAAACTCTGAAATTCAAAAAAGAAATATGACAGATTATGTTTATCAAAACAATATATGGGGCTGTGATCTGGCTCTGTGATCTATTTCTTTAAAGCAGAGTCCAAGATGGAGAAATTTTTCCCTCCTGATATTGAAAACTATTAAAATGTAACAAGTCCAAGAATTGTATAAGCCAAACTGACACATCAAATTCTAATTAACTTATTTAGTTGTCTGTTATAAAGGCAGAAGTATGTTTCTGCTTAGTAGATTTCACCACATATACTAGGTTAATGTGATCAAATGTATTTTTCAATATATGGTTATTAAATTGTTCTAGTGTATGAAGTATGGTGTTAATCAGTGTTACATAAGAAGATGAGTTCATAGTAAAGCAAAACAACAACAAAAAAAGAGATGCTGGATTAAAGAAAGGAATTTAAAATTTTTTACAATGGGATTTGTCCCTTTCCAGCATGTGGATATACATTATGAATCTCTAAAAAATGGATACAGAATGTAATGATTCAACGTATGCAACCATGGAATCTTTTTTCACATTGGATTAATTTTCTTTTCAAGTGCTACCTTGAAAATGTTAATATAGTGTAAGGATGAGAAATCTCTAATCTGGGGTAAACTGTGGCATTTTGTTTATTTGGCGCTTGTGATGCCTTTTCTATTGTTCAGCTCCTTTTATCTAGATAATTATTTCCTCTCAGTGTACTGTTTTGGGTTTTCCAGTCACGTTTTCAGAGATGCTGAAATATTTTGAGCAATGGCTAAACCACCAATAAGTGTTTTTTAAGGCAAACAAGATGGCAGAAAAAATTCTGATGCATAAGGAAGTATCCTTTAACTAACCCATCTCAAATCCTTATGATACAAATTCATCAGAGAAAATGCAGACACCTCTGTCTGGAAACTTGCTGTAACAAAAAGGGAAAAGAGATACCTCCAAGCTAGTGGAATCAATCTTCCTGAATATAGGAAATTGTTTTAATGTCAAAAAATTCCACATACTCCATAAGTGCTGTTTGTACTGTTAGTACCTTGTATATAGAAAACACCTAATGGCAATAAGTTACCATGATTTGAACAACTTACAATTTAGTTTATAATTTCTTAACTGCAACAGCTTGTGCATAAAAATAAGTGCTTATGTGTATAAACATACACATGTTCACACAAGGATATGCAAAGCATAGTTCAGTTCACCGATAATGCTCAACCATGTAAGAATTCTAAAGCCGACAACGAGTCAACAGTGACTCTGGGACCTGCAGCCTACAGATTGGGAACCACTGTTCTAGATCCTCTAGCCATTGTAACCCTGCTTGGGTACAAGAGACATGAAGTCACATTCATTTAACACTATTTATTCACATGCTTACACTATATAAGGCATGATGCTAAGAATTTGGGGAAAAAATGAATAAGACAGTTCCTCTCCTTGAGACATTTATAGTTTAACAGAGATAGATGAATATAACATTTTTTGTTTGTTTTTAAAATTTATTTTAGAGAGAAAGGGAGAGTGCATTTGAGCGGTATAAGAGGCAGAAGGAGCGAGAGAAGAGAATTTCAAGCAGGACCCATGCTGAGTGTGAAGCCTCATGCCGGGGCTTGATCCCATGACCCTGGGATAATGATCTGAGCCGAAATCAAGAGTTGGATGCTCAACTGATTAAGCCTGATGTCCCTGAACATAAAATGTTTATGTACTGGTGTAATGATGTGAAAAATCTATGTATATGTTAGTGTAATGTGGTGGAAAACATAATATTGCTGGAGCTGCTTTATCCTTTCTGAGGATGTATCATTTTTTCTCTGGGGTAAATGGCTTTCTGTTTGGCAATGTAACTTTAGCAGCAGCTTTGGGCTTAAAAGGCGAACACCCATTCCCTAAGAGCAGAATTTTGAAGGAGACAAGAAAACAAAGAAACAGTGCAATAGCTACACCTATGAAATGGAGAAATATTTACTGTGGTGTTTAAAAATATTGAGAGGAAAGGGAGTAAGGATTACAGGGAAAGAAAGGGAGAGGAATCAAGCAACATGGTGGTAGAAATCTGGTAGAGTGGGAATGTTTGGGGGAGTCTATTGTGAGAAATTTGGACTGGAAGGAATGTTAGACTGGATATAGGGGCTGCAGAACTTTTATTTGGAGATGGGGTAGTTAAGGTAAACTCTCATTAAATTGGAACATGAGTGCAGAGAAGTGCAAAAATCATAATACATTAATTTTTCCCAAAAGAAACACATCCTAGTGATCACCACTGTCTTAAGAAATAACACATCATTAGAACCCCAGAAATGCCCTCCTGGCCAAAGGACTTTTATGTTTGTTCTGCATCCATTTTTCTCATCTTCATTTTATTCGTAGTAGTGTGGCATACACATAAATGCCTGTGTGAGTGAATACTTAGTGACATAAAAATAAGGAAAGGGGAGGATCTGTGTTCAATATCTGGATTGGTATGTGTGAAAAAGAAAACAAAAGGTACAGGAAGTGACATGAGGGAAACAGTTTCTTTGAGAACAAGAAACTGGATTTGTTAGAAACCATGAGGATATAAGCTAGTGGAACTAACCAATATCCTCAGCAAAAGTGTAGGTGCAAAAATCCAGACACTTAAGTAGGCATGCCACTCTAAAAGGGAAGAGCACATCTGTGAATTGTGCTTGGAAGTGATTGGAGCATAGATTTCTTGGGCTTAAGGAACAGATGATGAGATCTGAAAAACATATATGGCAAACTTGAAGAGTTTTGACTGGGGGCAAAGAGGTGGGGTACTTTTGTAGACATTAGAGAACCATGGAAGATCATTAAAAATGGAAGTAACAACATGAGATTCATTCTTTAGATGGACTCTTTTGAGGCTAGTTTTCAGCATAAAATGGAGGAGAAAGAAGTTGGTATCAAAAAGAAGATTAACTAGGAAGATTATTCTCATTTGTTAAGTGAGAGATAAGGAAGAAACATAAAAAACAAATCTTTATGCAGTGGCATAAAGATTTAAAATCAGCCAGCAATGAAAAACAGAGAACAGATGTGGAAGATGAACAGTAGATTTAATAGTATTTGGTCACCAGTTGGCTGTAAGAATGAGACAATGGGAATACAAGAAGACGCTTTATTCCCACATCTTGGGGGACAGGATGGATGGGTGTATCATTTACTCAAACTGGAGGTGCAGAAAGGCAAAGCTCAAAGTTTGGGGCTGTGGTTGGAAAACTTATAATGAGTTTTAGATATGTAAGTTGGAGGTGCCCTCAGGACATCTAGGCGAGATGTTTGTATGTTAATGTCATAAATGACACCTCTGTCATTTATGACATTAACATACAAAGGTTACTGGAAGTGTACTGGAAGTGACAGGGAGAAATCATAGAAAGGAGATGGTAAATGAATGTCAGTGGGTGACAATATAACTTTAAAAGAAATGGGTCCTTATGTTGGCTCAAATATAGAATAGCATACATTTACTAGAAAACAGTTTTAATTTAATTTTTTGTAGCTTTTATTACTGGGCTACTTAAATAAACAATTGAAAAAATTAAACTATATTCTTTATAGTTTTAATTTATTATTAGTCATTTAACTTATAATTCAAGTCTAACATGATTATGCAATTTAAGTAAAACTTACTGAAATTCTTAATAGTATATAAACCTGGATTCTGTAAAAACCACATATTTAAAACACTTAACAGTATAGAAATAGTTTGACTTAAGTTTTTAAATGCTTAAAAATAAAACAAAAATTAAAGTATGAACATTTTGGACATTACAAATTGCAGGGTTTGTTTATGCATCCAAATTGCGATTGCAGGGGTAGTGACAATTAAGAATAAAATATAAAAGAGGGACCTGTGGTGTTATGTAGGGTGGAGAAGAAAGCACATGAAAATCCTTTTACTGTATAACTTTAAGAGGCCAAAGAAGTTCAGAAATAAAATATTTTCAAGGTGGTGAAGATGTATGGACACAACAGAGCAGAGACAAAATGAAAAAATAAAAAGGAGACCTACGAAAATGGGCAGGTGTTACCCACTGCTTTCTTGTTGGTGGGCATCTGCAGGTTCTGGACCAAGTGGCCAACCTAACTTAGTCTGAAGGAAGGGACATTAGTTTACTAGGGCATCCATAGCAAAGTACTACAAACTATGTGGCTTAAAACAACAGAAATTTTTTCTCTCAGAGTTCTGGAGGCTCAACGTCAGAAGGCAAGCTGTCGACAGCACTAGCAAGGTGCCATGCTCCCTCTGAGACTCTTGGTAGAATCCTTCCTTGCCTCTTCCTAGCTTCTTGTGGTGGCCATTAATCTTTGGCTTTCCTTGTCTTTGTGTTACATCACTCAAGTGTCTGCCTATGTCTTTTCCCTGCCACTTTTCCTATGTGTGTGTCTCTGTGTCATTTCTCCTTTTGGGGGGGATTAAAAGTCCATCCTATTTTAGTGCATCCTCCCTCTGCACTGATGCTATTTCTCAATAAAGTTACATTCTGAGGTTCTTGGAAAGGACATGAATTGTGGCTGGGAAATATATGACTCCACATAGTATATGACACTTCTGGAAAAAAGAGAAACGAGAAGTACTTTTAGATATGAAAATGGTATAGTATGTCAATTTACAAAGTGCAGGAGCCCTAAGACCATGATAGCCATTTTCCCTTGTGATTTGCTTGCTGATTCTGGGGGCTGCATTGAGCCTCAAGCTTTTGAAGATTAGGGCTGAATTGTCCCTTGTTTTATACTATTTGGAAGAAAAGCCCCACCTGAGGACTAGAAACTGCTCAAACTTCAAGTAGTCTTTTCCTCACAATGGATGCCAAATTTAGAAACAGTAGGATATGGGAGCCTGGAGAAAAAAATCTCAAAACCAGTAAAAGTCTGAGTCAGGCACCCAGGGCATGGGATATCCTAGCTAGACTCTCCATTGAAATTCTAGGTCATTCATTCCTTAAAGACACTTTTAACCACAGGTTGACTCTTTCTTATGTTGCAACTTACCTCATCTCAATTTTTTTTGAATCTGAAAAAGGCAAACCATCACTGAGGGAAAAATAATATAAATTTCAATCTTTATGGTATTTTACACTCAATGTCAAGCACAAAAGAAAACACATTGTGTCCATAAGTACGAAATGTGATCAATATGAAAAATGTGTCAACAGAAGACTGACAGAAAATCCAGATGTTAGAATTAGAAAAAAAGGGACCTTAAAATAACTATAATCAATATGTTCAAGGAAATAGAATAAAGGATTGAAAAATGGATGAGAAAGAATACTTCAAAAGAAAATTGGGAACTATAAAAAGAATTAAATGGGCATCTTGGACTCTAAAACACCATATCTGAAATTGAAAACTTCTTATTTTGGTTAAAGGCTGACTAGACATAGGTGGATACATGGTTAGTGAAAAATAATAGAAAGAGACAAAATAATAGAAAAGAATCATATTGCAGCACAGAGAGAAAAAAAAGATAGGAAAGAAATCCCAGAGAAAAAGTCAAATAATCTAATAGGTATATCTGAGCACAGGTAGGAACAGAGAGAGAAAAATGTGGCAGAAGGAATGTTTCAGGAAGTAATGTCTCAGAAATTTTCACTACTGATACATTTCTTTAATCCACAGATTTAAGAAGTTCTGGAAATTCAAAGAATGACATATGTCAAGGAAATCATACCTAATTTCATCACAGTCAAATAAAAACTTAAAAAAATTTAAAAGCTGAGAAAAAAGACAGTTGCCAAAAAAAGACACAACATTAGAATGATGGTTAAATTCTCAATGAAATCATGGAATCCAGAAGAAAAAAATGAAATGCTATTTTCAAAGAAAAAAACTGAAGAAAACCTGGCAATACAGAATGCTGTCCTTGGTGAATATATGCTTCAAAAATAAAGGGGAAATAAAGATATTCTCAGGAAAAAAAAAGGCGATATAATTTGCTGGCAGTAGACCTATATTACAAGAAATACTAAAAGAAATTCTTTAGGCTGAAAAAAATCACAGGTGAAAGCAAGGAAGTAGAAGGAATGAAAAACACTGGAGTAGGGAAATATGACTGTTGACCATTTAGAGCAACAATCCTAACGAAGCCATATATATATATATTTCTATTTATTATAGAAATAAATTATATGGAAATAGCAAAATATAGTAGGAGGGGATAAACAGATGTAACTATTTGCAAGATTTAATTTTTTTTTAATGTTTATTCATTTTTGAGAGAGAGAGAGCAAGCATGAGTGGGGGAGGAAGAAAGAGAGACCAGAGACACAAAATCTGAAGCAGGCTCCAGGCTCTGAGCTGTCAGTACAGAATCCAATGTGGGGCTTAAACCCACGAACCCTGATATTATGACTTAAGCTGAAGTCAGATGTTTAACTGACTGAGCCACCTAGGCACACCTACAAGACTTTTTAATATAAACAAGAACCAACTTAATGTTGTTTGTATTAAAGATTCATTTAGTAATTTCTGTTGAAAACTGTAAATGAATTAGGCTAAGAGATGAAACAAAAATATTAAGAGAGGTTATAGAATAAGATAATAAAAATTAATGATTAATCCATAAACAGGCAGGAAAAAAGAATAAGTATTAAAGAACAAAGTGGACAAATAGAAAACAAATAACACATAAGAGGGATAGGAAATAGGAATAAGCTATGCTCTAAGTGTGCAATTTTCATGATATATCTATCCAACAAAGGACTCATCTCCACAGTAGACAAGGCAGTCAAAATAGATGTTAATGATAATTCAAAGAAATGTGCAAAACACCTGAACAGACACTTTATAAAATAGGATGCCCAAATAAGCGTATGAGAAGAAAGTTAACTTGGTAATACAAATGGAAAGCCAATCAAAATCACATTATGATACAAACACACACTCCCAGAATGTTTAGAATAAAAAAAGATAGTACCAAGTGCTGACAGTAGTACAGAGCAACTTGAAGTCTCATATATTTCAGTGAAAGGAGAAATTAGTTCCATCACTTTGGAAAACTGCTTGGCTATTTCTAATAAAACTAAACATATCCATAGTCTATGATATAGCAATTCCAATACTAGGTATACATTTCACAGTAATTGGGACATAGATCTGCCATAATATATGTACATAAATATTCATAAAGTACTTATAATACCTAAAAATGTACATAATCCAAATGTCTATCATATAGGAGAACTGATAGATAAATTCTGGTAGTATATCCATACAAAGGGACATTACACAGCAATAAAACATGGGCAATTGGGTGGCTCAGTCAGTTGAGTGTCTGACTCCTGATTTTAGCTTGAGTCATGACCCCAGCATCATGGGATTGAGCCCCACATGAGACTCTGCACTGAGCATGGAGTCTGCTTAAGATTCTTTCTCTTTCACCCTCTGCTTCCTCCTCTGTGCATTCTCTGTCTCTGTCTCTGTCTCTCTCTCTCAAAAAAAAAAAAAAAAGATAAAAAATAATACATTACTAATACATGCAATGATGGGATAAATGCTACTACATTACTTTGAGTGGAAAAGGCCATTATAGAGAAGCAAATAATGCAAGATTCTGTTTACATAATATACAAGAATAGGCAAAACTAACAGGCAATGAAAGAATTCCCATTATTGGAGCATATTCTCTTAAGCCTACTGCTAGTTCTGGACTACTAGATTTAGACACCTGTCCTAACTTTTATACTTTGTCTTCTAAGAATCTCTTAAGACAAAATAAGCAGTAATTCAGCTATGCGTATTTCTATCCTGTGTGTCAAGCCATTTTTCTTCTTGAACCATCTATTAGATTTAAGGTACTAGAGACAATGGGCAAGATGAAGCTTCTTGACTGGCATGAATTGTAAAGTCATACTATTTCTTAACACTTCAACTCAAAACTGGGTGTCTTATGCACACTCCCTCATGAAAGGGTTAAAGTGCAATATATTTAGGAAAATGCTGGTAATATTCAGTAATATTATAAATATGAGTAAACTATTTGGGGTCCCTATGAAGATGGGGATTAAAGATGTTAAGAGAACATGTAAGTCAATAAGGAAATACAGTCAAAAGCAGAGAGTAGTGAACACTTCGGTATCTATTATTGAATTCCATGGTCATATAAAAATAATTTTAAGATTTTTTCTTTTTTGTATCTTTGACCTATATATTAACTATTATATAATGCAAATTTTATGGCAATTTTTGAAAACTGTAATATTCTATCTTTTTAGTATACTATACTGGTTAAACTTTAGACAAACCTGAGTTCAAGAATAAATTCTAATGTTTAATAGTTAGGTGACCTTGAGTAAGTTATTTTGTTCTCTCTAAATCTTGGTTTTGTAATCTGTAAGATAAGGATAATAAGAATAATAGAGGTATCACACATAAGTGTCTATGTTTATGTACAAAATGCCATCTCTCATCAGATAAGTTTCCAGGGTGGGGAAGTGGCTAATGAGTGCTTTCCAGTACTGGAGTAAGGAGCCAGTTCTGAGCAGAGAAATCATAACTGGGTAATTACATGTAAGACAGAGAGCCACAGCAATAGGTTAAAAGGGAAGATTTTACAGAACAACTTCCAAGAAATAATGTTCTTTTTTTGTTGTTGATTTTTTAAATGTTTTATTTATTTCTGAGAGAGAAAGAGAGACAACATGAACAAGGGAGAGTTAGAGAGAGAGGGAGATACAGAATCAGAAACAGGCTCCAGGCTTTGAGCTACCTGTCAGCACAGAGCCCGATACGGGGCTGGAACCCACAAACCGTGAGATCATGACCTAATCCGAAGTCGGACGCTTAACCGACTGAGCCACCCAGGCGCCCCCATAGAAATAATGTTCTATGGAAATCAATTACAGAGGTTTTTAAAGATTATATTTAAATAAGATCTCCAACAGTGGGGGGTGGAAATAAGAGAAACGAAAAACCATTTTAAGGAGAAGACATTTTAGATAAAAAAGAAAAAGAAAATAATATTGGTACAAAAAGGGTAAAGATCAATTGGAAACATTCCCTTAGCCACACTGGTTAGGGACTGTCACTAACTCCTTAATAAAGGAGAACTGGAGATGAAATCAGATCTATTGCCTATACTTCATAACTCCTCCAGTGTAGTTACCTATAGCAATGTGTACACAACCAGAGACTTAGAATACAGAGATGCATAGCTCCTGAATCTCAAGAGAGGGAAGAAGTCTGTGTCTATCGGAAACTAGACAGAATGATGAAAGATATGAAATTAGCTATAAACATTGAAATTGTGAAACAGAAGTCACGATGCTGTTCATTCACATACAATATTTTTCATGAAAATAATAAAAAAAGGAAATAACCATTTGAAGATTTTGGACAAGCAGTATGTGAAGTGAGAGAGAAACAAACACAGGCTTACACCATACTTCTGTGATTTCTGGATTTCACGGGGCAGTACAATATCCCACACTTCAGCATTTCTCTCCTCCCTCACTATTCAAACAGGAACTGACATAAGGTTGCCAAGTTCTTATTTTACCAAGTACTGATATTTAAAAATAATCACAAATCACCGTTCACTCCCTTCTTCATTTCACAAAAGAATGAATTGATACCAAAAACATATGATGGACATGACCTGGGAGGGGAAGTGCATTATGAAAAAATTCACTATATTATTCCCATTATTCTCATTTTCATGCTTACATGTGACAACTTCTCTGTGCACTGGAATTGGTTTGTGGGCCATAATTTCAACCCCACTGCCCCGCTGCATTCCTCCTGTGTTCCAGCATCATAGATAAAGGCACCCATACCACCAACTAAAACATTCTACTCCTATGCAAATGTATATGGGGTTCTTGTTATACAATGTGGTGATAAGGAAGTCTCAACCAATCATGTATCAATTTTGATAAACCTTAGTTTTTGCAGGCTTTGACGTAGGATGATTATTGGACCTACCTTGGTTATTGGAGTCGAGATTCCCTTTCAATGTGCAACAAATAATAGTAACTAAACCCTGTGTTTAACTCTTATATATCACTTACAGCACTGAATTGCAACACTGGCTGGCATGATTATCTCCTTTCTAGACACTAAACCTCTTGAAGGCAGGAACTAGTTTTCCTCACCTTGTTATCTTTATAACCAAAACAATAGTTGGTACAATTTGAGCGCTTTTAAGTATATAAGAATGAATGGCAATGTTCAGATAATGTCTCCTGCAACATAATAACTGTACATAACAAATCCCTATCCCTGCTACTGTTCTATATATTGATGGAAGTAGGAATTTGCTCTGTCCTTTAATATTCACCTGATTCATTCTTAAATTTTTAAAGTTTGTTTGTTTGTTTGTTTATTTAGAGAGCGTGTACAAGAGTGAGAGCAGGGGAGGGACAGAAAGAGAAGGCAAGAAAGAGAATCCCAAGCAGGCTCTGCACTGTCAGTGCAGAACCCAATGCAGAACTTGAACTTATGAAACATGAGATCATGACCTGAGCCAAAATCGAGTCAGATGCTTAACCAACTGAGCCACCAGGAGCCCTCTTATCATTCTTCAGAATATATGACACCCTTACTAAGTGTTTAACTCGGTGCTGTTAAAGATAATAAAAATGAGAAGACATTCTTGCCTTCAGGGATGGCAACAGCAGTTCCTCTCTGGAGCTCACATTACCCTCAGCACAGTGCCAATTTCTTGAATGATATAAATAACAAAATTGAAATCTCTGTGGAGTAAAAATTTGCTCTGATATGTTCTTCTTAGTGAGAATAAAGCCTGTTTATCACTGTAAGTAGCAATATCCACTCTGTTTATGTAAGAGTCCTCTTCTCCAACAGATTACAGCCACTATCCCCATGACACAGTTTACATAAATTGGAGCCTTAGCCTTATCCAGTTTAAATGAAACAATAAATCTGCTTACTATTGCAAGTCTTGTTGTATTTGCTGTTCTCCTGTGCAAACCCTTCCAGCCGGCACTGAAAACGATGCTGCCAAAATTCTTGAA
The DNA here is from genome assembly GCF_003009895.1 of Hyaena hyaena. NCBI lineage: Eukaryota > Metazoa > Chordata > Mammalia > Carnivora > Hyaenidae > Hyaena > Hyaena hyaena. Next base: position 1,120,681 of record NW_024081092.1, on the reverse strand, counting down.
ACCAAGGGTTTCGAAGGTTTGTTTCTGGCCGGAGCTTCAGATAATAATCATCAAACCACTTGACATCGGGAGATTGAAGCTTGATTGTGATTCCACCAACAGCTTCTCGCTGATATCCATCTGTCACATCATACCTGTCAGCCCAGCCATCACTGTGGGGAGACAAAAACCACCTCAGCTTAGAACAGATACCTTCTAAGCAAATGATTCCATTTGCTTTCCCTTTGAAAAGATCATCACATGGCTACTCAGGCCACATCATGGTCCTGCATTATACTTACATGATTACTGAGATAGTAGCTTAGAATAAAGAGTATAATACACCATGAGAACTTTGGGTCTAAGAGTGCTAGAAGGCACCAGTATCACTAACTTCAAACTGTGGAGAATAACCTAATGCTTTTGGTAGAATTTGACTGGTTGTAAAATGCAGTATATGTACAGAAGCTGCATAAAATCACCATTCACATTATTTACTGAATATTTAATGGCTAGGTCAAGTTAACTTTAAATCCATTTTGTTTCTTTATCATCATTAGTATAATGATCATAAGGTAAAAATGAAAATATTTCTAAGATACACCCAGTATTAATTTAACCATCCTATGACATGATATTCATTGTTTTCACATTTTACAAGTAAATATAGAGAGGCTTAAAAAAGCCTGCTGATGGAAACTAATTTGACAATAAACTATTTGTAAAAAATAAATAAATAAAATAACACCCCCCAAAAAATAAAAATAAAGGAAAAATAATAAAAAATAAAATAAATAAAAAAGCCTGCTGATTATGATCATTCTGTTAAACACTGATTCTTCAACACCTCAGACTGAAGTCGTCTAATCCACAGTCTTTCCCATCCCATGGTACTTCTCTAATGTATTTAAAATACACATATGGAATCATGTTTTGCATAGGAGGGATTAAAAAAAACTTCTTTTTTTTTTTAATTTATTTCTAGGAGAGAGAGAGAGAGACAACGTGAGCAGAGGAGGGTCAGAGAGAGAGGGAGTCACAGATTGAAACAGGCTCCAGGCTCTGAGCTGGCAGTCAGCACAGAGCCCGACGCGGGGCTCGAACCCACGAACCGTGAGATCATGACCTAAGCGAAAGTCGGACTCTTAACCGACTAAGCCACCCAGGCGCCCCTTAAAAATACTTCTTAACAGGGATGTGTGGAGGGCTTAGTGAGTTAAGTGCTTGACTCTTAATTTTGGCTTAGGTCATGATCTCACAGTCGTGAGATCAAGCCCCTCATCAGGTTCTGTCAAGCCCCTTATCAGGTTCTGTGCTGGGTGTGGAGCCTGCTTGAGATTCTCTCTCTCCCTCTCCCTCTTCTCCTCACCCACTCATGGACACTCCCTCCCCCTCCTCTCTCTCTCTCTCTCCCAAAACAAACAATACCAAAAAACAAACAAACAAACAAACAAACAAACAAAACCAACTACAACTTCTTAACAATGAGCCATTAAGGATGGTGTCAGGGATCATACTCTTCAATATTACTCTCATTCTATGCACTGATCGCTCAAAGTAAGTTAGGGATTTTAAGATAAAGAATTAGAAATCAGAGAGGTAGTATTACAATGGTATAAGAGTATAACAGAATAAAAGGAAAACATGCTAAGCTTATTTGGAAAATGAGTGAGACACAACATTGGAAATAAAAGACATGAAAAGATGTATCGAATTTGGGCATACCGTGGGGCATTCAGGACAAAAGAGACTGACCTTTCCATCCTTTCTCCCACTGGAATATGCACAACTTGTGCTAAGTACCTGCCGTGACCTAGTGGTGCTGTCTCTCCTTAGAAGAGGTGCAAGTGCTTTTTCAGGAAAGATAAAGAAAGTCAAGGGGTATTTTAACACCGGAAAAATCAGTAACAAAGAGGGAAGAGAAGGGGTTTGGAAAGAGCTGAGGGGAAGAACAGAATGGAATCTCCTGAATGCAAAGTTAAGTTTTTGGAGTTACACAGGTTTGGAGGAAGTGGGCACTGGGGAGAGGGATAGGGAGAGAGATTTACATTCACAATCATTATTTATTTCATCCATATCAGATATGTTTATCAGAATGTTAATTTCTTTTTATCTTCCTTCAAATGCATTTTTGTCTTTTATATATATTTTTTGTAGGTGAGAGCATGCACCAATATTTCACATATAAAATCAGTGCTGGGGAAGGCATTATGTAAGTAATTAATTAAAATAAGTATTTAAAAAGCATGCACTTCTTTCCAGCATGCTCTGCTATACCAACTCTGACTTAAAAACTGATAATGAGAGTTTTTCCAAAGTTCACAGATTACTCATTAAGATATCACAGGGGCTTGAGATAACTTGAGATGTTTCCTAAGGCATCAGTGGGTGGCAGAGGAGAAAAAATAATAAACAAACAAAATAAACCATTTCTTCTTCTAAGTCATTTCTGACCAAAGATATTTCATTAAAAATTATGGTGAAATTTCAAAAACTTTTGCGGAAGATCAGGAAAAAAAATAAGCAATGCAATATGTTTTGTCCCAATGTTGAATTTGGTTACTTCACACATTATCTTCCCTCAAATTTCTCATTTTCAGCTGCAGAAGATTTTATTTAAAGCTGACAAGCTGAAATGATGTGGGCTTGTTTGCCTCATTTTCTCCCTCTGTTGTGGAGGGTTTATTATATCACTGGTATGAGAGTGTGGGTCTCACTGGCACTGGAGGAGATGCAGGGGCGTATTGCAAACGGGGCAGGAAGCTCTGTTTGTCAAGCAGAGCCCATTCTCCAGGAAGTGGGAATTTAAATTGCTCCTTTTGTTAATGCTAGCTCGCTCTTATGTAACACTATGATTATGAATATTACATAAGAAATGTAAGATTATAATGGGTCCAATTTACCCTTCACAATTCATTCATTGAATTTAATGGGGATTGTAAAAAGCTTGTCTTGTTAAAACTTTTTTGGAGGTAATATTTCCATAAAAAAAGTATGTACGCCAGAGTGTGTTAATTGATTCATTTCTCATCTTGTTCTTAAGCTCTATTTTTTCATGTATAAATCTCTTCTCCATATTTAAGAATTTAGCAAAAGACGATGTTTTATTAGCAGCCTATACGTTTGAGTTATGAATTTAAAATAATTTAGTTACAGATGTTTCCATTCAACAGCAAAATAAAAATCATAGTGGAGTGTGAATGCAAACAGAAAATTCCAATTTCTATTTGACAAAACAAGGTTATTCTATTTAAACTTACAGGGGAATATCTGGTATGTAAGTTTCAAGAAATTTCACTCTATGCTGGCTAAGTTAGATGGTGTCATATTGACTTTAGGTTTTTAAATATTAATATTTTCATAAAAATGTGCTTTTAAGACTTGTGTTAAGATGATGAGGTAACTCTAAGTAAGGAATAATAAATCTAAAAGCAAAATGAAGTTCCAAGAAAAACTTGTACTTACTTTTCTATGATCTATTGCTTTACATTACAATGATAGACTAGACTGTCAAATACTAGCTAAATGCTTTTGGTAACATATATTTTACTAAATAAGGAAAAAATGTGTAGAGGAAGACAAGGAAAGAAACTAAAATATACCACGTTTAAAGCACTTCTCTAGATTTGGTATCTGTCTATCTATCATCTATCTATCTATCTATCTTCATCAATTTATCCATTCATCCGTCCATTAATTTCTTCCCTCACTGGAGGGCATTTTATCCATCTCCTCATAATCCATTTTATTATTTTCCTTCCAATTCTTTGATATACAAATAATGCTCATTACTTGAAGATTCTGTATGTTCAAATCGACTTGCTAAATTTATTTACAACATCCAAATCAATACTCGTGGCACCTTTGTGGTCATTTGCACACATGCACAGAGTGGCAAAAGTTTTGAATCTGCTGATGTGCAAATTCCCAGCTGAGGTTGAATGAGATGATCTTCTGCTTTCTTGTTTTAGCTTTCATGTTTTAAACAAGTGTCCTTTTCATGATCTATTTAGTAGCAGGGTTTTTCTATTTTTTGATGTGTTTTTTTCACTGATTTCACTGTTTAAAATAACCCCCAAGCATAGGGTTATCTAGAGTTCCTAAGTGCAAAAATTCTCTGATATATCCTATACAGAAAACGTATTTTTTAAATCAGCTTCATTCATGTATGAGTAAAGTGCTGTTTGTTATGAGTTCAATGTTTACAGAAAAACAGTATATATTAAAGAAGTTATCTTTAGACAGAAACACACATAAGACAAGACTAGCTGATGGAAATGTTGTGACCAGAGGCCAGTATCAATTTAAACCTGTATTTTCCCTGGGGGCAATGATCAGTATTCACTGATTTGGTGTTTGGTGCATGTTTATGGAACAAAAGTACTGTGAATAACAAGAATTGAGTATACAAATATATTTGTATACTTAATTTGAGTATTCTTTTAATTAGGCCTACAGTTTTTCTTTGACTATGGAAACAGAGTAACTTGGACATTGAGACAGGAAAAATATTTTTGGATTAGGTTGGCTTAACTAAAGGAGGAAACTTTACTATGTACTCATTCTCAAAACACCTCCTTGGTAGATACCTTAAATTCTTTAAATTCTCCCTGACGACATATTTAGGACATGTTCATCTAGCAAGAATTTATTTTCATTTTCTTTCCAAGATTGCATTACCAAAATATATATTCTTACTCTATGATTTACTCTTGTTCCTTTTTCCTCTTAACCTCAATTTCTATCATTTCACATAATTAGCAATTTCGTTTTTAAAACTGAATTTTATGTGTTCAACAGAAGGCTATTTTTAACAAAATTGACTCAAAATCTCCAGTCCTAATTCATCTTCTATATCTCCATAGCTTTCCTTCTCTTCATCAACATTTATTAAATATCTACCTACCCTAGACTAAATTATTTTGTGGTAATAAACTCTCAATATTTCAGTGGTTTAGTACAAAAGTTTATTTCTTGCTCAGCCTGTAGATTCATTACAGATGGTCTATAACTCTCCTGCATGTCACCTTCATTCTGAGACATAGTCTGAAAGAACAGTTTCCTCCTGGGATGTGACCAATCTTGTAGAAGGAAAAAGTATGCAGTGGTTCTTAAGTAGTATAGTCAGAAGTGGTACAGGCCACTTCTGCTCACATTTCATTGATGAAAGCAAGCCATATGGCCAAACCCGACCTAAATGGGACAAACGTGTATTATCTTTCCCACCAGTGAATGTTGTGAAGAAAAATTCACTTTACCATACTTACAATGTATTGAGATGAAGAAAAACATAAATTAAATAGGGATTAGACACTACACACCAGGCAGGGCTCACAGTCTAGTAGAGGAATGACAGAGGACAGACATAAAATTACTGCAAACAAATAAATATTGTTGCAGGCATGAAACAACAGCAATGGGAGAGAACATCAGTAAACTGACTAATTCGATGTAGGAAGACCAGTTTTAAAAGGAGTTTGAAACATATGGAAAATGGAGTGATAACAGAATTTTGAAATGGTATTTTCTAGATAAAAGAAGGTATTTGAGAATCAGGAAATAGCGACTATGAAGCACCGCAGCTATGTAGATCACGTAGGGCAATGGACCAATGAGAAGTCAGCGGGGGAAGACCCGTTGTGAATCATCCTTTGTGTCATCCCATCATTACCTGACTTCTTTCATTCAGGTAACAGAGAGCCAGTCTTGGCTTTTAAGGTGGGAAATAAAATGAGGAGACGATGAGAAGTGGATGAACTATGGTAGCCGTGTGACAGGTCAGAGTGGTTGTACATCAGCATTAAGGGAATCAAGTTAGAAAATGTGCTGCAGGAGTCAAGGAAACTGATGGAGGCCTGAATTTCAAGCAGAAGCAGTGGGGATGTGGAGCCTTATTTGTAAGGAATTCCAAGAATCCCTAGGAAGAGATGCATGGGGAATTGGGGAAAAGGGGAATTTTATGGTTTTTGGGAGACATTAACAATACTGTAAATGATATTGCAGCTTTGTGTTCTAGGCTGTAAAGTAGAGGAAGAGAATAGGTTTGGGCTGTAAAAGAAAGAGAATGAATACAAGTAGGGGTCTCTGATGATTAGATTTCCCTTTATATTCTCTATTAGTTGTTTTCTCTTGAATTTCTATCTATTCTTGACATATACAGTCGATTTGAATGTTAAAAAAAACACGTTAACAGTTTTCTTATCTTTGGTCCAGTACTATATTAACCCACTCTATTCTATTATATTTACTTTTCTTGTATGCTACACAATAGTTGTTGGCAATCAGAAAATGAGAAATAATGAAAGTTATAGAACTCCAAAGATTTGATACTCTACTCTATGCTATTATATCCCTATAAGAGATATATTTTAACCGTAGAATTAATATTTTTATCATTTATTTTATTAAATTACTTATATATAAAGCAGATCAATACTTAATGGTTATGAAATAATTACTTCAAGGTTTATAACCAATAAATTTAAAATCAAAATATATTTCTGGAATGTGGAAGTCCCTGAAGGCTACATGTTAAAAGGAATAGAAAATATTGGAAAATTATGAAGAAAAATGGTTTATTAATTATCAAATGTTTGAGATGTTTAAATTTTATTTTATTTTATTTTTTATCATTAAAATTTTTTATTTTTAGCAAGAGAGGGAGTGAGTACATGCATGCATGTGAGCAGGGGAGGGGCAGGAGAGAGAGGGAGACAGAGAGAATCCTAAGCAGGCCCTCCACCATTAGCGAGGAGCCCAATGCAGGGCTCAGACTCACAAACCATGAGATCATGACCTGAGCTGAAATCAAGAGTCAGACACTTAACCAGTTGAGCCTCCCAGGTACCCTGATATTTAAATAATTTAAAAAAATAGTGTCACTTATCAAATCTGAAGCTGTATAATACAGATGATATAATCTTTATTTCCTTTCTTCATTTCCTGTTAATATATTTTAAGTTATTGCTATAGAAAACAAAAAATATATGTAGTGCAGAAAACTGCATTGGATGCAGTTTAGTTACGGTTTCCATGTTCCATTCATTCCAATTCATTAATTCAACAAGCATTTTGAATGCCATTTTTGTGTCTTCAAACTGCACACACACTGTGGTAGGTTCTAGTACATGCCCTCAAGAGCCCACAGTCCATTAGGTATGACCTGCCTGAATGGGCGAAGCTGACTTCCAGCCCATTGGATGTTTCCTCATTTATCCTTCAGACTGAACATTCCCTTTCCTTTTTACTCAAACTACATGCAAAAACAGTATAATTTATTAGGTTTCCAATCACTGAAACAGTACTTATTGAAAATCACATTCCTGTCCTACCTCCCTGAGATTATTCCCCAGTCACCTCAATTAGTATTCTGGGTGTTTCCAAACTCTCAGTCCTTAACATTTACAATCTCTTGATTTATTTATATGGAAGGCTAATCACATACAATGGGTATGGATTTCATTAGCTGAACTCTCAGATGGCAAGATGATTATTTAGTATAACTCCACGGAGTTCTTGAGGAGGCATCTGCTGTGGGCAAACAACATAAAAAAATAACCTCAAGGTCTGTTTCAAAGGGAACAACACCAGACTAAAAGTGCAAGCATCAGAATGACTATTCCTAGAAGTTAGCAGCCATTAAATTTCTGTCAGGGGATGTGAGGGTGGGGCTGTGCTAGGTACAAGTGGTCATTCTTCAGTCCTGCTTTTCATAATATTGGTGGTGCCAAGACTAAGCACAAGCATATTGTATATTGGAGACATGACACATTGATTCCCCCACCTCAAATATGTCACACATTCACACCTCTAGGCCTCTGAGTACACCATTCCCTCTGCGAAGAGTGCCACCTCTTCAACTCCTCACATGTTTTCTGATTTGATAAAATCCAACATCTGTGAAGCCAACAGACGGGGCTAGAATACAGCTTATCAAAACCTTCTCGAGCTCCCCTGGGCTGAACAGTTTTCTCCTCTCTGCTTCCAAGATGCTGGGACATTTCTTTATGTATTCATTGAACAAGTATCGGGCAACTAATATTCTAAACGTGGGAGTATAGAGGTGAACAAAAAAGATGAGGCTTCTGCTCTCCTAGAGGGAATATTATGATGCTTTCAGTTTTGCATTTGTCATCGTATTTATTTCTGGCTCTCCAAGTCGACCACAAATTTGATATTTTGGACATCTCATCTTTATGTCTATTATAAAGACTGGAACATATTAAGGACTCAAAAATGTTTAATATAACTTACTGGAAAATTAGAATTTAAAAAGCAATCTTCATATTATAGAGAATTCTTTTCAGATAATTTCACATAGTCATTTTTAATTGAGAATACAGTGTTGTCAGATGCACCTTATAAAATATCTCTGAAAAGCTGAACTGATTCCCCTCTCCAAAATGGTCCTCTCCATTCTCTACCTGATGCTATTAAGGTTAATGAGTACATTCATTAGGCCGCATCCCAGCATTTTTTTTCAAAATCTGTTCACAACCCACATAATTATTATGGAAACTGCTGTTCTACCCACATGTAATCATCATCCTGCCAAATCTTTCACCGATAGCATTTCAGAAGATATTTCAGGATTTTTTTCTAATAGTGGGAGTCTACTGACTGCTTGGCTGTCTTCATATAATATTTCTTTTTTTCCCTCTAAAGGAGTAGGAGGTCTTAGAATCTCTAAATAATAGTGAAAACCAAGGAAGGATATTGAGCTTTTAGATAAAAGTTCTTACAAATATATACCATTCAACACTAATGAATTGTTTATTTCTAAAGAGAAGCACAATGCAGAATTTTCAAGAAAATGGTTATTTACTGGGGTTTATAAATCTTAGTTTTTCTCATTCCCAAGGTTTTATAAAGAATAAGTAGATGTGGATTGGTGGTGCTGTATTAGGACATTCAAAAGAAGGAGAAAAAGTCAGGAACCTATTATTTGCTATGTCTCTAGCATAGAAGTAAGGTGATTTCCATTTTATTACTTTTCCTAATTCTCTGTAGGCCTTAGAGGTGACTATTTTTAGCCCTACTTTCTACTGCTGAGGAAACTGAGGCTCTGAGGGATTAAGGCACCTACTCAAAATCTCACAGCAAATACAGAGGGGATTTAAATTCAGATATTTCTGGCTGCAAAACTCCAGTGCTTCCCATACCTCATGGAGTCTCCAAAGTAATGACATACAGTGATGATAGCACTGAGAAATACTTCATAGAGGGATCATATTTAAGAGGCATATAATGAAGGGTGGGAGCAGAGTGTATGGCTGGGGCCACATATGTAGAATTCTAACATGGCATCCAAGATTCCTGCTCTCTGATGTATACATACCTTCTCTTACCTTTTCAGTCAAACACTAATCTAGATAGGTGCTGTTGCGAAGGAATTCTCAAGATGTAATTCAGGTCACAAATAAATTGACCTTAAAATAGGGAGATCAACCTCCGTGAGTCTGACCTAATAAAGCAATCCTTGAAATGTGACTGGTTCTACCTGGACAAAGTAATCAAACATGAGAATGATTTGAGATGAGAGAGCTGGGGGAGATGCTCTGTTGCTGGCTCTAAAATGGAAGGATCTCTGTGTAAAGGAACTCAGTGGCCTCCAGGAGATGAGAGTGCCACCTGGCTAACAACCAGGAAAGAAACAGAGATTCAGGCTTACATTCGAAAGGAACTGAATTCAGCCAAAAACTTGAATGTGCCTGGAAGTAGATTCTGCTAAAAAAGCCAAAAAACAAAAAACAAAAACACCTCTAGAAAGGAATGCAGTTGGCCAATATCCTGATTTCAGTCTGTTTAACCCTGAGTGGAGAACCCACTTATGCCACACATGGACCCCTGAATTCCAAAAAGTATGAGATGATAAATGAATATTGTTTTAAGCTGCTAAATTTGTGGTAATTTGCAACACTGCAATAGAAATTTATTACTCATTCTCCACCTCCCTTCTACATTTCCTCACTTCGAAGGCCAAAGCATGTTAATGTTGGAAGGAATGCAACTGTAGGAGGTTTGACCAAATTCTTGGTTTGGTCAGAGCAGACAACAGACTTACAAAGGCTTGAGGATTCACCCAAAATTACAGAGAATATTAAACATATTGGAACAGTTGGAACATTCAACTTTCTTCAATTTAGACTTTAGGATGGTAGGCATTCTCCCCTCTGGTTTAAAGAATGCTCCTCAGGGGATACTTCTTTCCCATACATATTCTTCACAGAGGAGAAGCTGAGAACAGTCTCTGTGAATAGATTTTTTTGTGTGTGTGTGAGCTGCACAATGTATTGCGTCTCTTGTCATATTATAGCTGTTTGGAGAAAAGCAAAATTTGAGGCAATTGTGTAAAATGTGCAATATGGTAAGATAATTGATTCAGTTAAGCAGAGAAAGTGCATTATGAGCAGGCTATTGTACCCACAGCTTTCTATAACCTTTTTCATGTTTTCTCATGAAGGTTTTTTACTTAGGATAAACTTCTAGTTTTCAAACCCCTTTTCCACTGACTTGGACTATTTTCCTCTATTATGCTGTTAAACTAAGCATATGTTCAGAGTAATAATTATTTATTGAACATCTATTAACTTCCAAGCAACTAGGCATATTTCATGATAGTGCTGGAGAATATACTACCCCCCGCCCCCCACTTCACACACACACCAATTTGTTTTCTTCCTTTATATCTTAAAACAAGTCCTCAGGGACTTCATAATTTCAGATCTAATAAATTTTCCTCAAACTTTCCCAAACCTTCCTGTAGTATTTAACATATTCTTTCATTTAGCAAAATTTAGCAAATAACATTGCACATGCTCATTTCTCTGCAGAATGCCATCTATGAGGAATAAGGAGAAGAGAGCTGTCATATCTTATCTACACTTCAGCATTAGAGACAGGGAGCTAAGAACTTACAGAGTAGTAACAGGAGTTAGGGGCTGCTGTCTGCCAGGCAATGATTGTTCTAAGCACCTTATATGTGTGTTTTCTCTCTGCCAGGTGTTATTTATATGTTTTATATGACATATGATATTTTATATCTTCATATTTCACATGAAAAATTTCAACTGGAAAAATCATAAATCACCTAGAGTTATGACAGGATTCAAATTCAGTCTACCTACACCTAGAAACCAAAACGGAACTGATAACACCTACGACTGTGGTATTTGATCCTAATCTGTGTTCAAAACTACTGGGTTTTGTACGTAAAAGTGTACAGAGAGAAGAGTTATTTTAATTTCTGTTAAGCACACACACACACACACACACACACACACACCTTGGAATTGGTTTCTTTTTTTCCTCCCTGAGACTGTAAACAAAGGATTGCCTTAAACCACTGCATTCATCTTCTGAAAAAATGCCTATCTTTGTAGTGTTAGAATACATTGGCACAGTTATTAAGAACCTTTCTACTCACAAGGAAAAAAGCTATTAGAGGAAGCTCAAGAGACCTTGATATCTGTACATAAACACCGAATGGACTCTCTTCAGTTCACACTTTGCTTTGAGACAACATGTTTTTCCTTGACAGAATATCCCCATGACACCCACTGAAACCAAATCTGTTGTTAACTTCTCACATCTATCAGATATGGTTTACTGGTGAACACTTACAAGTGGTAGAAGACCAGTAAATAATCAAAAAATTTTCTGGGTGTGAGATTAAGGTTTAGGAATAGTCATTCTTTAAGAAGCCAGACAAAATTCAGAACCTAAAAGTCTGAAAATTTAGATGAATTTTGATGCTATAGGCCTAATAATTAATCTAAACAGGCTGAAAATGTAGGCCACAGATTAGAAACTAAACAGGTACTTCCATTTTCAGCTATGATAGATTAGAGAAAAATGCTCCTGAAGGCAACTAGAAAAGCTAGATAACCTTTGAAAAACATCTACTTATGCTATAAGAAAGCTTTCAAGTCAGCCAGATGTCAGAGACCAAGATCCTAGAGAGAAAAAAAAAAAAATGTACTGAGGCATGGCTTTCCCTTTGGGGTAGTCATAATTCATTGAAAGGCGAGGATGAGTGGCTAAGAGGTTGGATCAAAAGCATATGGTGAGGCTCAAATTTTTTAAAATTCAGGGCTAACATTACTCCAGAACACTATCAGCAAATATCTGGGAGAGAAGAGAGCACAGATGTGAAAAAGATATTTGTTACCATCCCTTATACATTTGCTTACTGGTAGGCAGTTGCTGAGAAACTTAGAAGTTGAGTGTAAAAAATGACTAAGAGGCTCAAAAAGATGCCTAGAGCTCTACAGAGTTAGAGTGGATTGAAGAAAAAAGATTTGGAATTGCACTATTATTGCAGTCCTTTGTCAGGCCAAATCAGAACGATAAACTCCAACAACAATGAGACCCAACTTCAAATCATCTCAATATTAAATTAGATTAAAATGGCCACTCTCTGTTATAATTCCTTGAAAAGCAAATCTTCTTTGGAGAAATGTACTATTAGACATAGCTTTAGATGATCTCTATAATTTTTCATAAATATTGTCTATCGTTCAATTAAAATTAATTTAAGCAGTTTTTTGGGAGGGGTAGGGGTGAGACATAAAGGAAATTTATGAACAGATTCTAAAATTTGCATGGAAATATAAAGGATAAAGAATAGCCACTATTATATTGATAGGGAAGAAAAAAGTTGGGGAAAGGCACCATTAGATACCCAGGCTTATCATAAAGTTACAACTTTATACAATTTGTAGAGCTAGAGAAATAGACCAATGGAACAGAGTTTTACATTTATACAGAGATTTGATTTTTGACAAAGGCAACAGCATAAAGAGGTACAAAAAATGTTCTATTAAATAAATGCTTCTGGGTAAATTTATATCTATATGGAAAAAAATTTTGATACCCAATCCATTAAAATTAATTCCAGGCTGTTATAGATCTAAATGTAAATGGTAAAACAATAAAGCTTCTAGATGATAACAAACAAAAAGGAGAATATGTTCTTCACCTTAGGATAAGAAAGAGTTCTCAAACACAACACAGAAAGGACTAACCATAAAATCAGGATTATTTAAAGTATTTATAATGAAATTTATGTATTTATTTTCATCAAAAGATACCACTAGGGATACCTGGAAGGCTCAGTTTGTTAAGGGTCTCACTCTTGATCTCAGCTCAGGTCTTGATCTTAGGGTCATGAGTTCAAGCCCTGTGTTGGGCTCCACCTGGGGCATAGAGCCTACTTAGAGAGAGAGAGAGAGAGAGAGAGAGAGAGAGAGACCACTGACTGAGTGAAAAGGCAGGACACAGGTTAAGAGAAGATCTCTGGAGTGTTTGTGTGTTTGTGCGTGCGTGTGCGTGTGTGTGTAAGTGGATACATAAATAGGTGGATTAATAGGTAGGTAGATAGTTGATAGATAATTTAGAAAGTACTGATATCTAGAATATATAAAGAATTCATATAAATTAATATAAAAATAAGTCCCATAAGAAAAAAGATCAAGAAGTTTGAACACTACACTTCCCAGAATATTTTTGAAATGTTCAATAGGTAAAACAAATGCTCCACTTCATACATTAGGGCAATACAAAGTAAAATCACTATAGATAGCATTATACACCAACACAAATGGCTAAAATTAAAAAAAAGATTGACATGGGGGCGCCTGGGTGGCTTAGTCGTTTAAGCGTCCGACTTTCGCTTAGGTCATGATCTCGCGGTTCGTGGGTTCGAGCCCCGCGTCGGGCTCTGTGCTGACTGCCAGCTCAGAGCCTGGAGCCTGTTTCAGTCTGTGACTCCCTCTCTCTCTGTCCCTCCCCTGCTCATGCTGTCTGTCTCTCTCCTAGAAATAAATAAAACATTAAAAAAAAAAAATTAAAAAAAAAAAAAAAAGATTGACATGGTGCAGGATTAAATCTGGAGCAATTCCAAATCTTGAACATTGACAGTAAAAGTATACCTTGGTGTAACCATTTTGGAAAACTATTTGGCAGTGTCTATAACAACTGAATATAACCATACACTATGACAAAGATATTCCACTATTAGGTATGTTCCCAGTTGAAATGCTACCGTATACACACCAAAGGGCATGAAGAAGAATGTTTACATGCACCATTTGCAATAGTCTTATTGAAAACAATGAAAATCTTGGTTGTCAGTAAAAAAAAGATTATAAATTGTGGTTCATTCATATATCTGTACTGATAGCAATGAAAATGAATAAACTATTGCTACATGAAGCAAAATGTATAATATAGACATAATGCTGAGTGAAAACTATACACAAAACATATTATTTCATTCATATTAAATCAAGACAAAGACAATCCTAACCTACAGTGTTAGAAATTAAGATATTGGTTCCTTTTGATAAGTATGCTGTAGCTTTCCTCCATTATTGATTTTTTGTTTCATTCCATTGTGGTAGGAACATATACTTGACATAATTTCTATCTTCTTGAATTTGCGGAGACTTGTTTTGTGGCCTAACATATGATCTAAAACTAGAAAATGTTCTGTATGCACTTGAAAAAATGTGTATTCTGCTACTGTAGGAAGGAATGTTCTGTATATGTCTGTTAGGTCCATTTGATCTATAGTATTGTTCAAAGCCTCTGTTTCCTTATTGATTTTCTGTCTGGGTGATATATCCATTGTTGAGAGTGGGGTATTAAAGTCCCCAACTATTAATGTTTTGATGTTTATTTCTCCCTTTAGTTCTGTTATTATTTTATTATATATATAGAATCTCTGATGTTGGATACCTAAGTATTTACAACTGTTTTACCTTTTTGATGAATTGACCCCTGCATTCATTACATAATAACCTACTTTGTCCTTTTTCACCATTTTTAAACTTAAAGTCTATCTATCTGATACAAGTACTGCTACCCCTGCTTTCTTTTATTTTCCATTTGCTTGAAATATCTTTTCCATCCTTTCACTCTCAGTTTATGTGTGTTTAAAGCTAATGAGGTTTTCATAGGCAGCATATTGTTGGATCTTGTGTTTTTATCCATCCAACCATTTTGTGCTTTTTGATTGGATAATTTAATCCACTTATGTTTATATATACATAAAGACTTATATTGCAATTCTGCTGTTTTCTATTTTATTTAACTATTATGATTGAAGATTGGGTTCCAAGACTCCCAATGGTCACTGGTTAGGCTCCACAGCTTCCTGGGTTCTCTGGTAAGGCTTCCTGGTTGGGCAAGACTTGAAGCTATATGTAGCCTGTAGTCAAGGGTTCAGATTTGCTTCCCTGCCCAAACAGTGCCATTTAACAGGCATCAAGGCTTGTACAGCTTACTGGCTCATGGTCTGAATCAGGCAAAACTGTCCACCAAGCTCCATGGTCAGCCAGACAGGGCCATAGACTCAATTATGTAGGTTGGCAGAACCATTGGCTGGGCCCTCTGCTCAGGTACCTGTGGAAGGACAGCTAAAGGCTGTGCTGTGGAGCTGTCCAGGTTCTCTGGTTAGAATTCTTGGTCATGTGAGCACAAAGACTATCTTTAGCAATAGGTAGGGCTTCCAGTTTAGTTCTCTGACTGGGTGGAGTGGCAGAATAAGCTCTACAACCAGCACAGTTCACTGGCAGATGATCCCAACCAGGCAGAACTGCTCCCTGGGCTCCCTGGCCAGACAGGTTCAGCTTTTCAGTTGGCAGAGCCACTGGTTAGGATCACCGCTCAGGTGCATCTGCAAGGAGGAATGTGGTCTGCCAAGATCTGAGTGCTAAATGCTAAAAACCTTAACACCATTTCTGTTTCTATCTGATCCTCAATGGTCAAGGGCCATGGATTTCCCCATTGATCCATGTGAGATGAGAAGCAAGTACACTTCCTAGGAAGCACTTTGCAACATTAGGGGAGCCGGATGCCTACCTTAGATTCTTTTCTCCCCACTAGAGAAAACATAGGCTCAGGGACCCCTCTCACTCTGGCACTGTGCTGGCCTGGGGTAGGAGTGATGGGGTCTGCATGTAGTTGCTCTTCTTGCCCTTCCAATGGATGCAATGCTTCTCAGTCTCACATGGACTGAGACTGCAGCAAAGCTTCAGCTTCATTATTGGTTCTGGGATTTTCACAACCATGTCTTGTCTATGGATAATTGCTAGTTGTTAGGGCAACTGAAGTCATGAACAACCTATGTTCCTCTCTTACTGACATCACTCTGGCCAGCAGTTTGGTTTTCATAGAAGTTTTTGACATGAATATGACACAGATCAACTTACAGTTTTGATAGAGGATTCTTCTACACAAATGTATTTGAAGAAAGGCAGGATTTGAGAAAGAGAAGTGGTCACAGAATTAAAAATAAAGGATTCAAGTAAGAATACTATATTTAGAAGTTCAAACAGGCAGGGTTTGTTGATTAATATTCTTGTAGAGTGGGGGTAAGGTAAAGGGATCTAGAATGACTCTGAATCTTCTTCTTTTGTATGATAAGTACCAAAGAGAAATGTGCCTTGGGGGTTTAGTTTTGATACGTTGACTTTGAAATGTTTGTGAAATTTCAAGTGGATTATATCAAGAATGAAGATGCACAAATAGTTTGAAACTTAGAGAAGTCTGGCCTGATATATTTAATTTAAATTTAGTATTTGGTAGAATACTAAATAAATACAAATAAATACTAATAAAAACAAATTAGTATTTGGTAGAATGGTTAGGATGTAATGTGATCACCCAACAAGTGTTTTGTGTGACATGAGCAACAGAGAAATGTCTTAAGTCCAAATGATACCTGCATGTAAGGAATACTTAGAGGAGAATATTTGCTTTTAGGAAATTGATAAAGAAAAGAAAAGAGGGAAGAGAATAACAATGGGTGTAGTGATGGGGAGTAGGGTGCTAACACAAAGCCAAGAAAGGCAAGAGCTTCAAAAGAAACAGTATAGCCACCAATGGATCCAACACAAAACACAAGACTTGAAACTGTCCTTAGGATCTGGCAACACTATCGGGACATTCTAGTTGAGTGGTAAGGATAGAAATTAGATTTCAGTGGAATAAGACTGAAGGAGAGGAGAGAACGATAGGGTTGGTGTGGATCATGACAAAATAGAGTTGCATTCTTTTCTCTCACACTTCTCAACAGTTTAGAAATAGGGCTGCAGAAGGTGGATTATAGAACGGATTTGCCAAATGAGTGAAATGTAAAGATCAGGTTTGCAAGACATTTGAAGGTTAGGCTGAAAACTGGTTTGAGTAATCAACTATGATGTAGGATGACTAAGAAACTCAGGATTGCCTGGAAGGAGCTGAGATATTGGGGAGAATGGATAAAGCATATAATAAGGACCTTCTAGGAGAGCAAAGGCATATGAAGAGGCAGTGAAAACAGGAGATGGTGGCAAAAGCAAAAAATAGATAGAAAAAATGAAATTCAGAGCCGATAAAAGAGATTATTAAGAGACAACGGAACATGCTTGTTCAGAAGTAGGATACTGGATTTAATATTTCTAGGTGGATGGAAAAAGTGAAGATGTGCCATTAGGCATATGCTAGGATACACTGGACATTTATTTTCTTTACTCCCCTCCCAATGCAACACTATTCTTTTCAGTTAAATTTCACTTCAACACATTATGTTTAAGCACCAATATATTATCATGTTAGGTTATAATAAAGAAATTTTACAACTAGGGAGACTCTTTTTCTTTTTATTAAATTTTAAAATGTTTATTTCTTTTTGAGAGAGAGACAGACAGAGCATGAGCAGGGGAGGGGCGGATAGACAGAGGGAGACACAGAATCTGAAGCAGGATCCAGGCTCTGACGTGGGGCTCAAACTCAAGAACTGTGAGATCATGACCTGAGCCAAAGTAAGAGGCTCAACCAACTGAGCCACCTAGGCATCAACTAGGGAAACTCTTGAGCAGGATTCAGTAAACAATGTTTTAATAACAGGGAGGCTATTTTGTTGGTTATTGTTATTTGTGATTTATTTGTTGAGTTGCTTTAACCTAACATGATGTTCATCTGTTGGACAGAATGTTTTTACCTAACTGGTACATGACTTTCTTACCTTTTCTGCTAACCAGAAAATCACTGTTAATATCCATTCTCTAGAGCAGTTAGGGTTCTTACACACACAGTCACAACCATGTGCACACACATCAATACACATGCTAACACATGCAAGCACACATATGTGCATGCACAGACACATGGATGCATATAAATTTGCACAGGAAAAGCAGAACCAGTGTTCAATATAAGCATCACCTTGCAGAACATGTTATTCCTTATAGGATATTTTTGAAAGGTAGAAACAAAAATTCATTTGTTCCAAATAACTGAAACAGTATGATGATCTGCAGGTGTAAAATTACTGGCAGTGAGTAGTGCAAGATTTTAGTCACAATCCAATACAAAAGAGTCAACTAAAAAAAATAATAACACTCAGAATGTGAATTTAGGCATCTCAGTTACTCTGCTCTGGAATTATGTCTAGTTATTAAAGTCACCCCAGAGAATCTTGGCAACTTAAGAATAATTTATTTCTGAGAAGTAGATTCAAGTGTTCCTCATCTTTCTAAATTCATTTAGTATAGATATTTTAAGGGAATAAAATTCACTTTTTGGTTTGCTATTGTCCCTCAATGGTTTGAGTGCACTGACTCTTCATACCTGAATGCCCATTTAGAGCAAATATTATATTCCAGAAGGAGAAAGGGAGAAAAAGGTGTTTAGAGAAGTGTATTTTATTTTTAGTGGAAAATATGAACCTAGACAATGTGAGAGGAATAGAAACAGGGTGGATAGGGCCTAATGGTTCATAGTTTAATGTCTATATCAGACCACCTGACACCATGCTATTTTGAGGAAAAAAATATAATTCAGAAGCATCTGTGTGTTGCAGTGTTTGAAACAGCAGATGTGAAGGCAAGGCATAGGCTTACAGAGAGAAGCACTGAGAAGATTCAAAGTATGAAGGAAGAATTATCATGTCTGGTTTATATGGTAGACTGAAGAAATTGAAGAGTGAATTGGAAAATCACTATGGGTTATATTTGGGTGGTGAAGGGATGTTGACAGTCATTGCTTCTGCTGCATTTTAGAGGATCACTACTTCCTTGAGAATCTCTTATCCCATGGCTTAGGTGACACCACATTCTCCTGGAGCTCCTCTCACTGGCCTGCCTTCTCCATTCTGGCTGAGGCTCTCTACCTACACCTGCACTTTATGTATTAGTGCTCCCTGGGGTTAGTCTTTGGTCTTCCTTTGCTGTTATCAGTGAGATTCCTAAAACACAAATTTAATATCATATCTTTGCTGAAATGTCTTCTTTGGCTTTCTTTGGCTTTTTTAAAAATTGAGAGTTTTTTAATTTTTAAAAATATAATTTATTATCAAATTGGCTTACATACAACACCCTGTGCTCATGCCAACAAATGTCCTCCTTAATGCCCATCACCCACTTTCCCCTCTCCCCCACCCTCTATCAACCCTCAGTTTGTTCTTTCTATTTAGCAGTCTCTTATGGTTTGCCTCCCCCACCCCTCTTTGTTTATAACTATTTTTTCCCCTTCCCTTCCCCCATGGTCTTCTGTTTTCAAGATCCACATATAAGTGAAAACATATGATGTCTGTCTTTCTTTGACTAACTTATTTCACTTAGCATAATCCCCTCCAGTTCCATCCACATTGTTGCAAATGGCATGATTTTATTCTTTTTCATTGCCAAGTAGTATTTCATTGTATGTATAAACCACATCTTCTTTATCCATTCATCAGTTGATGGACATTTAGACTCTTTCCACAATTTGGCTATTGAAAGCATTGCTATAAGCATTGGGGTACATGTTCTCCTATGCATCAGCACTCCTGTATCCCTTGGGTAAATTCCTAGCAGTGCTATTCCTGAGTCATAGGGGAGTTCTATGTCCAAACCCTTTACCAAACCACACAGATCATTTATGATGTCGTCCTATTCAATATTTTCTCTCCTCAGTCTCTTTCTCTTTGCCCTGATTACTTTAAGTTCCTAGAAGATATCATGGTTTCTTATAATCTTTCCTACTACCAGAGAGACAGATTTTTAGCCAGAATGATTTTACTAATCATTTGTGTTTGCTTAGTCATGCCTTTCTTCCCTTCATTTCACTAACTCTACCTGTTTTCTGACCTCTTTTCAGATACCTTCTCTTCTATTCCTCTTGTGATCCTACCAGTCTGAAAAGAGATGCTTTCGTACCTTAATTCCAACTCACTATGTATCATGTTGCATTCCAATTGTTTATATGTTTCTATTCCTCAAGAAACGAAGAACTTTTTTAGTTCCATAGCCTCAACACTTAAGTCAATGTTGAGATAAAACAGAGACTCCATAATATTGAATAAATGGAAGAAATGTGGCAGTTGTTAAAGAAGAACGCTGTTATGAGAATGAAAAGAGACGTGCTAGCAGTTTAAATAGATAAGGATTTTGGAGGCTATGCTGAGGTTTCAGGTCTGTAGAGTATTTGAGAGGGGAAGGAATATTTTCTGTCTTCAGGAAGATTAAAGTCTTTTTGATTGACAAACATTCAGTACACAAAATAATTTAGAACAACCTAAGCCTATCTAAAAGCAAAGGCACTAAAAGAGAAGCACAGTAGTAGGGAATACTTACAGGAATAAGGATAGTCAGAGCAGGGTTTAAAGAAAAAAGAAAGGATTTGAACTGAGTTTTCATTATCCATAGGTTTTGTGTAGGTTGGGATAAACAGGTTTTTTTTTTTTTTTTTTTTTTAAGATAAAGGGATTATCAGGCCCAGGAATGGAGATTTTCATGGCATGTGTGAGTGGTGATTAGTATTCCATTTTAACTATTGCCTCCATGAAAATCCAAACTCCCTCCAAAGAATCTGTCCCACATTATATTGATTTGTCAGATGGTGTATCTAGGTCTCCCATCCTTATCTGAAACTCTATACTTAAAGTCAAACTCCTCTTCTTCCCCCCTAGTCAGCTGCTTTGTCTTGACCTCTCTCAAGTCATCCAGATTTCAACGCTTGGACTCATTCTCCCATATGTTACACATAAAGAGTCTGGTAACGGTCTTGGCACACAATGGGCATTCTATTAATGTTTACTGACTCAACAAAAGGAAGGACTTTGGAGTCCAATATAATAATGTGAAAGTTAAACACAGGGAGGAATGGATGAGGTAGGGAAAGGCACAAAGAATAGATTGCCATAAAGGGTCTGGGCATCCTTAAATGGAAGAGAATCAAACATACTGTTTGGGGAGTTAGAAACATTAGGTGCTGGGTACTGCAGCTCTGGTTTCATGAACTCTTGGATAAAAGCTCTAAAGTTCATTATAACAAAGAACTTGGCAAGAAGGATCATTAGGAGTCAACATATTTTATCCTTTAGGGAGGTTACCAGCATTCCATAAAACTTAATTTAATGTCTTGAATTTTATTATAACACCCTCATAAAATGCAAGCTCTCTAATTCAGTGTTTTATTTCCCTAATTGATTGGTTTTATAACCATGACTGACTTGAGTCCCAGTCCCATTCCTTCCAGGGGAACTGAGTGAGCTATAAAATTCTCCAAAGGACATTATTAATTCAGTCTTCAATGAATTATTTGTAAAATTAAAAATGTTCATTAGCCACCTACTATCTATCTATGCTATCATTTGAGTTGCAATGTCAAATAATATATTCTTTATTCACCCTAAGCCCCACCCCACATATACTCAAGCTCCTTGGTAGCAGGTATTGTATCTCCGTTATATTTATGTCCCAGTACTTGGCAAATTGTGAACACTGAGTAAGTATTTGTTGAATTAAAGAATGACAAATTACACATTGTAAGTGCTATGATTTATATATGCACAGGAGGCTATAGTAAGCATAACAAGAATGATGATTACTTATTGCTTAGAGTAGTGCATTATAGATGGATTCTCAATTTTGTTCATAAATTTTGTAACAAAAAGTAAATTAGAAATAGTGAATCCCTCAACTCAAGTACTTCATCATTATCAAGCTGCTAGATAATGAAAATAATTATTTTTAAAGTGAGAATTACAGAATTGATAGGTTAATGAGTTCTTTAAACAAAAGTTAATCTATTCATCTATGTGTTTATTCAAGATGTATTTATTTAACACCTACTGTGTGTCAGCACTGTACTTAATGCTTGCGTTCAAATGGTGACCAAGACATAATCATTTTTGTTAAAAGAACTCAGTGATTGTTCATCTGAAATTAAAGAAAAGCAATTTATATTTAAAATGAAAATAATCTCTTCTGGATGTGGTTTATCTATACAATGGAATACTACATGGCAATGAGAAAGAATGAAATCTGGCCATGTGTAGCAACATGGATGGAACTTGAGGGTGTTATGCTAAGCAAAATAAGTCAGGCAGAGAAGGACAGACACCATATGTTTGCACGTATAGGAGGATTAGGAGGAACTTAATGGAGGACCATAGGGAAGAAGAAGAGGAAAAATGGGGGGGGGAGGGAGGGAGGCAAACCATGAGAGACTCTTGAATGCCAAGAACAAACTGAGGGCTGATGAGGGTGAGAAGAAGTGGGTAATGGGCATGGAGGAGGGCACTTGTGGGGATGAGCAGTGGGTGTTATATGGAAACCAACTTGAAAATAAACTATTTTTTAAAAAACTTTAAAAAGAAAGAAAAGAATCTCTTCTGCTAACCAAATACTTGAGAAAATACTTCAAAGCTGTTGAGATGCAGTTAGACCAATAAGACAGTAACAAGTTGTTCTATAAATTAACTATTTTAAATTCGTTTATTGGTGGACAACCTGCAAGTTCACATCTTTATTTATGCTAATGTCCAATGATGTTAATTTTACTGCATTTATGTGACTAGAAGCTCTCTCTCTTTCTTTCATATATATAGATATAATATATATCTCTCATATATAAATATATCTATGTATATGAGAGATGTATAATATTATATATTATATATCACAATTTTTATTTAGTTGTACATTTGCAGCATTATCCAGCATCCCTGACCTATGGTGGGTACCAGTTTCCTGTCAGTATTCATCTTTGTCTTCCTTTGTAGTAACACGTTGTAACTCTAGAGGTATGTCCTGATTGGTCTCAGTCAATCAAAGTAATCTATCTTATTGCTACAGTTATTGGGTTAGGTAACCTTAGCCAATATAGTTGGAATTTATATTTTTTCTGGCCTAGTTACAGCTTTTGCTGGGTATTGTGGGATGCAGATATTCTCTTTCTTCCTGAGGACAATGTTATATAAGCGATAAAGCTGCTAATTGCTATTCTTCCACAACAGGGAGAACGAATCTGAGAGTGAATTTATTTTGGCTTCACGTTTCATGGAGAGTCCCATGGAAATGGAGTCAGAGTCCTGGTCACAACATACTAAAACCAGACGACTCTGGACTTTTCAATTACATGAATTAATATGTTCTCTTTCATGCTGAAGCCAGTCTACATTGGTTATCTGTCATTTGTAGCCAAAAGAAAAACAATGGGGCACCTGGGTGGCTCAGTTGGTTGGGCATCCGACTTCAGCTCAGGTTATAATCTCAGGGTTTGTGGGTTGAGCCTTGTGTCGGGCTCTGTGCTGACAGCTTGTAGCTTAAAGCTTGCTTTGGATTCTGTTTCCCTCTCTCTCTGCCCCTCTCCTGCTTGTACTCTGTCTCTCTCTCTAAAATAAGTATTTTAAACATTTGTCTCCCTCTCTCTCTTCCTCTCCCCTGCTCATGTTCTATCTCTCAAAAATAAATAAACATTAAAAAATTAAAAATTAAAACATTAAATATTACAAGTAGGTTCTAAATTGGAGTGTGGCTGTGGATCATCATTGATCATAAAGCTGTTTGATTTGTTACTTTATACACTTCACTGGAAGAAAAAGACTTTCTTCATTGGATACTAAAAGTTTGGAAGTTTTTAGATTAATGTTGCATACTATCATAATACAGGAAATTTTATTATTACTGTCAGATAATCAGTTACTGACAATTCTGTCTGCATATATTTTAAGATATTAGAATTCATATATCATATTAATAATGAACTTGTGATCCTTAGCAAATTAAAAATAACAATATACAGAATAATGTGGACTTAAGATTACAAACATGATAAACTTTTATTTGCTCTAGCCCATCCTGAATCTTTCCTCTCTTGTCTATTATGAATCACTCCACTGAAACTGTTGTTTCTCAAGCCCACTGGCCATCAGCACTCATTTTCAACCTTTTAACATACTTTCACAATTATCTAGTTCTTTCTCCTCTATAATCTCCTTATTTATTTATTAACTCATTCGTTGAATGCAGTTAGCTAGCAACTTCTATATGCTGGGCAATGAACTTAGTTACAGAACACCTAAATAACAAAGAAAAAATGATATATGTGATGCCATTACAGTGGTTAAAACATCTGCATCAAGATCACACAATAATTTTAAATTACAAATTGATTACAAGAGAAAAAGGTACAACAATGAAGAAAACTCATACAATGACTTGACCTCATCTGGGGACCAGGAAGACTTCCATGAAGATGTGAATGTTTAATCTGAGCTTACAAGATGATGATAATTAACAACTAAAGAAATGTGTCAGTAATAATTAACCAAGTAAAGTAGAATCCTGAGAAGAAATATCTTACTTGAAGCCCCCATTTGAAGTCCCTAAGATAGAAAATAGATGATTCATGTAAGAAAGTGACAAAGGCCAGGACAGAGAACCAGAAGGAGTTGGGACAGTGTGCCAAAGACCACATCACGGGAACTTCACAGTCTCCTTCAAAGATTTTAGTCTTTGTTCTAAGAACGAAAAACACTGAAGAGTTTCAAGTAAGCAATGGTGGGTCATTTTTGTATTTTAGAAACATTATTCTATAAACTAGTTCAAATATGAAACATTAGTGGTGAGAGCCAAAAGGAGGAAGACACAGTTGCAAATTAAGATGCGATTGTGCTGACTGCATGGATTCTAGAGAGGGGTCAGTGCAGCCTGGGTAATGGCAGTTGAGATGGAAAATAGCCAAGAAATTTGAGAGACAATGAGGAATGGAACTATGGGATTTTCAGATATATTGGCTATACGAAGACAGGATTATGTGATTTTCAAATCTCCTGCTTAAACCGCTGGAAGGCTAGTTGTACCAGTCACTGAACGAAGGTACACAGAAAATAAATAGTTTTGGGGAGGAAATGATGAATTCTATTTTAAATATGGTGACTTTTGAATATGCATTTAAAGATATTGGATATACTACTTTGCGATTGCAAACATTTTGTACTGGACACATAAATCTGAGAAGAAAGAGTCAGGACTTTTAGGTTATAAAAGAAATAAAATACAAACTAGCTTGCATAAATGTATGTATGTATGTATGTATGTATATGTCTATCTATCCATCCATTTTTCCCTCTGGTCATCCATGTGGATTCTATTGCATTATATAACTGGAAGTCCACTCATAGAGTTGGCTTTATGTATCACTATATCCTGGGGTTCAAATAATTTTATTTAGAATTTGGGAGAGAAGTTAGATTAAATTAGTTTAAGAGGTTCCTGGATGGTTCAGTCTGTTAAGCATCTGACTTTTTATTTTGGCTCTCTTATATTTGGTTCATGAGTTCAAGCCCCTGTGTGAGGCTCTGTGCTGAGAGTGTGGAGCCTTCTTGGGATTGAGATTCTCTTCCTCCCCCTCTCTTTCTCTGCCCTACCTCTCCTTCCCTGCTTACTCATGCACACACACATACTATCTGTCTCTCTTAAGGAAGTAAACTTAAAAAAAATTAGTTTAAAAACCATGTGGAAGGTGAATAAGTTGGACAGCAAGTGTCATTCTGAGGGATATCTCTGATGCTGCTGCTTAGCTTGCTTTCTATTAATTAAATTCGGGAAAACACAAGCTTGGCCACACACTGGACAAACCCATTTTAAGTGAGACACTTTTCTCATTTTGAAATCTTGAATTTGACACTCACTCCATGCTTCACACCTTCCTTACTCTTCATCTGTTTCATTTAATAAGAAAACAAAACAAAAAAACCCCAAAGACCTGAGAGTTGCTACAATTTCAATGTTTAAATCACTAACTTACATAAACCTCCTCTATCAGCCTTTGCCTGGCTTCCCCAGATGCGGATGGCGGTATTCTATGAGCAATAATTCAATAGTAGTCATCATTAAATCAAAATATCACACCTTCTTGATCTCTCATCATACCTACATCTCACTTCTATCACATCACCCTCACCATTTTCTTCTTGAGCTTTCCAGATTGTCTGAAAAGCACTCAGAAAGAAGTATATAGGGAAGATAGTGAATGGTATGGGTTTCACTGTGGACTCTCCATGATACAGATTTCCCACTTGAATCTTAGAAGGTTCTTGAAGAGGCTACTTCTTTATATAGAAGATATTTTAAACATCCAGAGCTCGAATGAGAGATCTCTTGAAAGAAGAGCCTACATCACTTAACAAAAAGGAGTATGTTGGAACAAATCTGGGAATCAAAAATTCATTACAGTGTGAAATGCTATGTGAAAAAGGTGGTTGAGAATTATAGATAAGACAATTATAAGACTTTTGCAAGAATGGGTCTTTTGTAAGATTATCATGACTGATTCTAAGTCTTAGATTCAATGCTCTTTCTTGTGTCTAGATCTCAGACTCTCCTCTTCAAAACACTTGAATGGACTTGCTCTCAGAATCCTTGTCAGTATTTCAATTTTTCTCTTTGCATTCTCTCATTTTCGGCATCTTCAAATTTGCACAGCCTCAACATTCTTTAAAAAATGGTCTTCACCTTTTCCTGTCCTCTTCTAAGTCATGCCATATTTATTTCTTTATGTTCACTTTCAAACTTGTATTACTGGAGCATGCTTTATACTTTCACTTCTTCATCAATCCCTTAGCTTTCTTAAGTATTCTTAAGTTGTTTTCCTTTCTGCCCTTCCTACAGAAATTACTTTGTCAAAGTAAATTAATGCATGTAAATACACACACACACACACACACACACACACACACACAGATATCTATCAATCAATCAATCAATCTATCTATCTATCTATCATCTATCTTACAATTTCTGTCTTTTGTCCCTTTGACCTATCTGGACCCCTTTCTTGATACTCTTTCCTCTTTGGTTTCATGACCAGAGCTATTCGGTTTAGAATGGTTTTTCTGGCTTCTTTTCTTTCTTTGCATTTTTTTATTTTTGAGTTATATTTCCCGTATGATTCACAAACTCTAGAGGTAGAGTTCTTCCTCTTTTTGTTATTCATATTGCATGGTTTGTTTGTTTTTTTTTAGTAATTTAGCTATTCTCATGGTAACCATTTGTCCTACTCATTAAATGATCCAAATTGTGGCCACCAGGTATACTACTACATATTTATATATGAAAAATCTAGTGCTTGCATAGAACAAGATTACCAATATCATTAGCACAATTTAAAATTTATGATTAGTTTGATTTAAATCCAATAAGTTGACTTTAAGGAAACTAGGACTCAGGGCCCAGAATAGGTAACTTATTTTCTTATGTATCAATACACATCTATGGGGCTGATGGGATGGTGGCTAAGTAAAGAGATAGCACCTGGAAGATGCAAGGGCATCATGCAACTTTATAGTGAATGTAATATAAAAATTCAGCAACATTCTAGCCTTGGAGAATAATGATTTTAATAACACACTGAGATTATGACTCAAATCATTAAGAAGGAAATATTGATTATAATCAGGTATTGTGTTGGATATAATCATGTGTAGCAATAATATACAGGACAATGGGCTACCTATATATTTTGCTATATGGAACTACCACCAGAATATCAGTTATTTGACAACTGAAAAATGTTTGGGCACCATTTCTTTATTTCTCTTTAAATCCTACTTATCATCCAATGACACATTATGGCATTAATTACTTCCTGACACCTTAATCATCCTCCCTCCCTTGTCTCTTAATAATGAATCAATTTTTTTATATGTGCTTTTGATGCTTTGCTTGTATGCTTGTTAATGTAGTTATCTGTAATCAGAGTTGGACAGGTTATAGTCAACTGTTTACTTGTGTATACTACCTCTAATTTGTGGTCTCCATGAATTAAAAAAGTATTCTTTCCTTTCTCCTTCCTTTCATCTTTCCCTTTCTTCTTCTTTTTTTCTTGATATTTCCCACATGTCTCATTTATTATAGCTGCTTAATAGCTTACTGGTGTTTAAATTGAACAGTCTTTTTTAAAAGAATTCTTTTAATGTTTACTTATTTTTGAGAGAGAGAGTGTGCAAGCAGGGGAGGAGCAGAGAAAAGGGGAGACACAGAATCTGAAGCTGGTTCCAGACTCCCAGTTCTCAGCACAGAGCCGGATGTGGGGCTTGAACTCACAGGCTGTGAGATCATGACCTGAGCTGAAGTTGAATGCTTAACTGACTGAGCCACTCAGGCACTCCTAATGAACTAACATTTTAGGCAACTATTTTGTACTGAGAATTTTCAATGATGTCAACTTTATTACTACTTTAAGTAGTTAATTTCTCAGCTCTTAAAAGTATGATACTTCCTCCCAACTCATATAAACTTACATTATTAATACAGTTCCTATCCTATTTTTAAAATACTTTTCCTCCCTATAATTTATGACAATGAGTCATAGCTACAATGCCACCACAGGCGGGTCTCAGAGGATCATTGTCCCCACAAGGAAGTGCATTAATTTCACACTGTGGTTCATTAATGGTATTGTCAATACCCCCATGAGGTATGGGCATTTGTGAATCCCTGGTGTTTACTGATTTCTTGGCTTGCATTCTATTGCTTTACCAAGAAATCCTTCCCACTAAGTTGTCACCAGGGAAAACAGTGCTGAATGGCACATCATGTAAACTTTGCATAGAGATATCTAGTACTGTAGCATTTTATATTGCACTTATTAATTGTATGCATGTATATATGTGTATTTATCTATCTCCTGCTAGACTAAACCATACTAATGATTTCCTGGGCATAGTGTGATAAGCTGTGCATGTAAGTATCAGAATGGTGACTGTCAGTTGAGATTGTCCTCACATTCATTAATAACAACACAAAATATTTAAAGTATTATTATTTAGAAACTAGTATTCTGAATAGATTCATGTATAGTTGATAGTTTAAAAAGAATTCTTTGAGCTCTCATGCAAAATTAAACATCTACTTTGGACAAATGAAAGTTGATGATACAGGACAAAATCCTTAAACAGTTAAACATTCTTAATAAGCCTTATTATATGCCAAGCACTGGGTTAGGTATTGGGAAATTAGTGGTAATAAGAGAGAAGAAGTATGCCTGCTCTTACTGACCTCTTTCAGAGGGAGTTGCAGGAAAACAAATAGGTACACACATACACATGCTATATAGTAATGTTAGATTGTGTTATGGGCCATAGTAAAAGAGAGTAAAGTCCTAGAGTGAATAACAATTGTGGAAGGGATTGTGGTACTCAGCTAGAGTGATCAGGAAAAAGTATGCTGAGTTGGTGACATTTGAAATGAGACCTGTACAATGAGAAGGAAGCACTCATAGGGAGGTCTGGAAAGAGAATATTCTTGGCAGAGAAAATAGAGAACACAAGGGCTCTGATGCAGAAATAAGCACTGGTATGTTCTTAGAATGAAAAACAGTGTAACTGAAGCATAATGAACAAAAGGGAAAGTGGTAAGAGGTTATTCTGAGGAGGCAGAGAGGGGTCCGATCATGTTGGATTTGCAGGCCATTTTATTTAAAATGTGGGAAACTTAATATACCAATCCAGGTAAGGGATAATGGTGGCTTGGAACTGAGACATGCAAATAGGTGATACCAATTATTGCACTGGGCGTACACCATGAAGCTTAAATGCAGTGCAATTTGCTGTTGGATGGATATGAAGAATTACAAAGAGGAGTAAAAGGTGAGCCCAGAGGTTTTGGCTTGAAAGATTAATGGCAGAAATATAAAGTGGAGCTATCTGGGGGTAGGACAAGGTTTAGAGGCACAATCAAGTTATCTATATTACTGTGCCAAATTTAATATGCCCATTAGACATTCTAGTTGAGATGTTGAAAAGCCAGCTGAATAGATGCATCTGGAACTCAAGAGGAGGAGTCCAGCCTGGAGACAATAAATTTCAGAATGAGCATCAAGGGAAGTGGCCTTCAGAACCATAGGAAAAATAAGGTGAGGAAAGCACTGTGTTCTTCATGAAGCCTCTCTCCTCCCGAACTTCCTTCTCCCCACCCTCCACGTAACCTCATCTCATCCTCCCTGACCACCCAGCTGGAAGTGATCCTTTTCCAAACTACCGTCAAATCATCCTTTTCCTATCTCATGGCCCTCAAGGTACTGATGAGATTTTGCTTTCTATTACAGTTCTATTTTAGCTTTATTCCCTCTACTAGACCCTCAGATAAGAGTCCCACTTGGAAGTTTTCTCTTCAGTTTGCCTGGAAATGTTATTTCCTTCCTAACCCCTGCTCATTTCCAGTATTTTATCTGGTCTACACTTATTCACTGGGTATGACTTTTCTTCCCTAGAGTCTTCCCTGCCCCCCCACCCCCCCAGTCTAAATGAGGCTCTGGTACAACTCTAGACTTAAGGATCTCCAATGGTAAGAAAGCCATAACAGAAGTTCATCATTAAAAAATATGCATTCCACATCTATCTACACATGATGGTGGAAAATGAATTTTCCATATTTTTCACCTAAATTTCTGTATAGTTTTATTGAGGAAAAATGGGAATTTTCAATTTAATATAAATATCCACATGGTGCAATATTTAGAAAAGCCCCTTCACCAACATCATTTAAATAACTCATTAGAGGTCTCATACTAATCAATTATTAGTGTTACTATACTATATTTGAGAGAAGTTAAGAAACTTTAAAAACTTTATCCAAGTTACAAGACATTGATAATACTTAGAGTCAAATCCAGAACATCACCTACAATTGCAGCTTCCCTCCAGTCACATACAGCCTATTCAGAAGTCTCAAATATTTAAGTCTTCATTTAAATTTAACTTTTTCCTTCCCTTCACTATGTATATTTACATACCCACAGTCACAGGCATTTGTACATACTCAGTCATATTAAATGGTTAATTAGACTGTACCATTTGTAAATGGAGAGAGGGAGACCCAGAATTGGAAACAGGCTCCAGGCTCTAAACCTAGCTGTCAGCAGGGCTCAAACCCATGAACTGTGAGATCATGACCTGAGCTGAAGTTGGGTGTTTAACCAATTGAGCCAATCAGGTGCCCCTGGCCACGTTATTTTCTTATGCTCAGGCTATAGGATGCCAGATAAGAGCGAAGAATAAGTCTCCAATTTTCAGTACAAAATACAAAAGTATCCATAAAATATTGACCCAAAGTGGGACTTGCCATATTTGAATAAAATCTTTTTGATTTCACAATTAAATGTATCCTAGTAAAAAAAAGTTTATTTATTTTGAGAAGGAGGGAGCATGAGTGAGGGAGAGGAGACAGGGAACTTCTTAAGCAGGCTCCATGCTCAGCATAGACCCTGGTGTGGGGCACAATCCCATGACCCTGGGATCATGACCTGAGACAAAATCAAGAGTTTCAACCCACTGAGCCACCCAGGCACCCCATTTAAAGTTGATTTTTAAGGCACATAGAAAGCTCTAACCAGAAAGCTTCTTACCTCTCCTGATACTCTTTTATTTTCAGTTATATTTTCTTTTTTAAAAATATTTTTTAATGTTTATTTATTTTTGAGAGAGAGAGCATGAGTCAGGGAGGGGCAGAGAGAGAGAGAGAGAGAGACAGAAAATCCGAAGCAGGCTCCAGGCTCTAGGCTGTCAGCACAGAGCCCGACAAGAGGCTTGAACCCACAAACCATGAGGTAATGACCTGAGCTGATGTTGGATGCTTAACCGACTGAGTTACACAGGAGTCCCCAGTTATATTTTGAAAGAAACAAAAATTACCCAAATATTTTATTCACTAGTCCAAACCACATCAAAGAGAAAACAAATTGAATACAAATTGCTGGGGTCATTAAAGAAACCCATATGGAGTTTCCTTAAAAAAAAATTAAAAATAGAATTACCATATGATCCAACAATTCTACTATTGGCATATTCCATTCACACAAAGAATATTAAAACACTAATTTGAAAAAACATATGCATCCCTATGTTCACTGCAGCGATATTTACAATGGTTAACATATGGAGGCAGCTCAAGTGTCCCTCCATAGATGAATGTATAAGGAAGAGATGGTACATATATACATACAATGTAATATTGCTCTGCCATAAAAAGAATGAAATCTTGCCATTGGCAACAAGATAAATGGATCTAGAGAGCATAATGCTAAGTGAAATGCCAGAGAAAGACAAATACCCTATGATTTCACTCATATGTGGAATTTATGAATCAAATGAACAATAAAAGAAAGAGACAAACCAAACCAAACCAAACCAAACAAAAAAAAAACAACCCCAGACTCTTAACTATAGAGAACAAACTGATGGTTACCAGAGGGGAATTGGGGTGGAGGGATTGAAGAGGTGATGGGGATAAAGGGTTACACTTATCATGATGAGGAGAAATGTGTAGAATTGTTGAATTACTATAATGTACACCTGAAACAAATATAACACTGTGTATTAGTTTTACTGGAATTAAAATTTTAAAAAGGAGTCCAATATCCTTCATCTGCTCACTAAATGAGAGAATTCTATAAATTATAAGTAAATATTTATAGATACATAGTAGAAAAAGAATTATCTTTGAATCTGACAGATAGGAGTTTGAGTCCAGCCACCCACTCAATTTATTAGATTAGACCTCAAGTAGTTGGTGA
This sequence comes from Hyaena hyaena, assembly GCF_003009895.1. Lineage (NCBI taxonomy): Eukaryota > Metazoa > Chordata > Mammalia > Carnivora > Hyaenidae > Hyaena > Hyaena hyaena. The sequence continues at coordinate 1,087,876 of NW_024081092.1, read as the reverse complement.
AATTCACTTTCATCATCTGCAAAATGTGAGAAAAAGTACCACCTCTACATGGTTACTGTTATAATCAATGTTAAAATATAAAAAGCACTGATACAAAACACACTAAATGAAAGTTATTGCAGAGATAAAAATTCATAATGTAATGCTCACAGCATTGCGTATAGTTCCTGACAATGTAATTGGTACTTGATAAATATTTGTTGAATGAATGAATACTAGAAATTGCTAACTGTGCTATTGAAAACCTTGGTGTTTCAACAGTTCTTGTCCATATGGAAAAACAAAACATTCCTCTTTCCATTTTATTGGACAAATACTTTTCAAATGCCTACTGTGTATTAGGTACTGTGTGAATAAGTGTAACTTTCAGACAAGTTAGTAAAATACATCCCTGAATAAACAATTTCCATACACTGTGATGCATTTGGTTGCACAAAGGGTAATATACAAAAACTTGCGGGAAGTGTACCCAACCTAGTTTTGAGGAATTTGTTAAGAATTCTCAGAGAATGACTGAGAGGTATCAGTCTGTAAAAACAGTGGAACAACTGAGGTGATGAAAGCATATTATTGTTGGGGGGCAGGAGAGAAAGCCTGTTTCATTATAGGCCTGTGTGGTCACAGTGAGCAACTTGTACACTGCAAGTGTGCTTGCTAATTTTCTTCATTTCATAAATTCACTAACCTCTTTAGATCCTGATCCCAGATAGTCCCTTTGGCACTATTGTTCTAACTTGTATCTGGACTACACTTTACCAGGTCACTTTCTGATCTCCAGCTCTGTTTTTCCTTCAACTCGCTCAGCATTAAGGTCGTGCTTATTCCTCATGGTGTGTGACATCAGTTCATGACCTTTCTTTGGCTTATTTCCTCTGGACTGTTCTTGGCATGAATAGAGAGGCTTGGCTGTGAAGTATGGTAATACAGATGACCACCAGATACTAGCCAAGACTAAGCTGGGCAGGTCCTTAATTTAAAAAACCAGTTTTTTGAGTTTTTTTCTTAATTGAGGAGACATGTTTGAAGTTCTTTCTTTAGGCCAGACACTATAACATATACTAAGAAATCAAAACAAACTGACCTTCAAAAGCTCACTACCCAGTAACTTGAAACCAAATGCATAGCACAGTAAGAGAGATGGCTGGTAAAAATTTGTGCAGAGGTCTGGGACAGATGATTCTTATCTAGCAGTCATTGTATTCATGCAGATAAGTAAGAGTATAGTTGAGCATATATAATTTTTTAATGTTTGTTTGTTTTTGAGAGAGAGATATAGCATTGAGCAGGGGTTGGGCAGAGAGAGAGACACACACAGAATCCAAAGCAGGATTCAGGCTCTGAGCTTTCAGCACAGGGCCGAATGTGGGGCTTGAACCCACAAACCATGAGATCATGATCTGAGCCAAAGTTAGACGCTTACCAGATGAACTACTCAGAAGCCCCCTTAAAAAATGTTTAATGTTATGGTTGAGCATATATAACACAGAGACATATATCAGGCATCACAATGTTATTTTCTTTTTATTTATAGCAAAATCAACTCTTCTATATTATGATTTTAGAATATGAGCAGCTTTCTTGACCCCGATCTTCAAATATATGATTCAGAATAATTGATTCTAACTTAATACCTCACATTTTATGCTTGGAATAGATCTCAATCTGTTTTTTGGGTTTTTTTTTGGGGGGGGTTGGAGAGGAGGAACTCTATGATTATGGAAGACATATTACAGACCTTGAGCAAAAAAAGTAAAACTGTCACTATTTACAGATGGCATGATACTGAAGAGCCTAAGTAACGTCATTTTGAGATTAAGTCCTCCATTAAGAGCAACCTCGGGCTGCACGTAGCCCCAGTTCCAGGGAAAGCCTCAGATTGTTCAAGGCTAAAGCCATCCTCAGGGCCACCCTCAGATCAGCTAATCAAAAAACATTCCTATGGTCTGAGTCAAGGCTGTGAACTGCAGACAGTTATTTTATACAAACTAGCCAATTTCTCACCACTTGCCTGAACCCCACGTGGTCCCTTTGAACTCACCTCATAATTGGTCATTTTCTAAGGATTCTCAAAAGTCATGATTGGGTCCCACCAAAAGTAATGAACACCTCTCAGATACTGAATGGTCAAAGCTGTTACCATGGGTGCTGTACAATTGTAATTGGTGCTTATGTGATGATGCTATACATACAACGTGTACACTGTAACATCCCTGTCCCTTACCCCATAAAAACTCTACTCGCTACTGTTCGGGGCTTCACCTTGCTGCCGCTGCGCTGGTAGATGGGTGAGCCCCTGCTCAAGCTTGTAATAAAGACCCCTATGTACTTGTATTGGTGTCGGCTCCTTGGAGGTCTCTGGGGACTCGTGAATCGGGCACAACAATACTATATATATAAAACCCTAAGAAAAAGTATTAGAACTAATAAAAGAATTCAGTAAAGTCACAGGATACAGAATTAATATACACAAATTGGATGTGTTCTATACACTAATAATGAGCTATCAGAAAGAGAAATTAAGAAGACTATCTAATTTACAATTGCATCAAAAAGAATAAAATACCTAGGACTAAATTTAATCAATGGGGGTGAAAGACCTGTACTCTGAAAACTTTAAGACATTAATGAAAGAAACTGAAGATGGCACAAAGAAATGGAAAGATATTTTATGCTCATGGATTGGAAGAATTAATATTGTTAAAATGTCCATACTACTCAAAGTAAACTACAGATGCCATGCAAACCTCATGAAAATACCAATGGCATTTTTCAGAGAACTAGAGCAAATAATCCTAAAATTAGTATAGAAAAACAAAAGATCCTGAATAGCCAAAGTCATCTTCATAAAGAAGAACAAAGCTGGAGGTATCACAGTCCTAGATTTCAAACTATACTACAAAGCCATAGTAATCAAAACAGCCTGGCATGAAAATAGACATGTACATTAATGAACAGAACAGAGAGCCTAGAAATAAACCCACACATACATGGTCAATTAAACTACAGCAAAGAAGAGAAGAATATAAAATAGGGAAAAGACAGACTCTTCAACAAATGGTGCTGGGAAAACTGGACAGCTACATGCAAAAGAATGAAAACTGGGCCACTTTTTACACCATCCACAAAAATAAATTTAAAATGGATTAAAGAATTAAATGCCAGACCTGAAGCCATAAAACTCTTAGAAGAAAACAAAAGCAGTAAGCTTTGTGACTTCAGCTTTGGCAATATTTTTTACTTCAGCTTTAGCAATATTTTTTTTTTGAACTGGTCTTTTCAGGCAAGGGCAGCAAAAGCTAAAATAAACAAATGGGATTACATCAAACTAAGAAGCTTTATCACAAGGAAACCGTATCAAAACAAAAAGGCGAGGGGGCAGGTCACCTGAGTGGCTCAGTTGATTAAGCATCTGACTTCAGCTCAGGTCATGATCTCACGGTTCATTAGTTCATGCCCCACATCAGGCTCTGAGCTTACAGCACAGAGCCTGCTTACGATTCTCTGTCTCTCAAAATAAATAAATCTTGCCATTTGCCACAACATGGATAGAACTAGAGTGTATTATGCTAATTGAAATAAGTCAGAGAAAGATAAATATCATATAATTTCACTCATATGTGGAATATAAGAAACAAAACAGGTGCATGTAGGGGAAGGGAAGGAAAAATAAGATAAAAACAGAGATGGAGGCAAACCATAATAGACTCTTAAATACAGAGAACAAACTGAGGGTTGCTGGAGTGGTGCTGGGTGGGTGATGGGCTAAAGTGGTGATGGGCATTAGGGAGGGCACTTGTTGGGATGAGCACTGGGTGTTAAATGTAAGTGATGAATCACTAAATTCTACTCCTGAAACAATTATTACACCATATGTTAACTAATTTGGATTTAAATAAAACTAAGAAAAACATTAAAAAAACAGCAAAAAAGGGAACATGCTGAGTAGGAAAAGATATTTGCAAACCACATGTATGATAAGGGGTTATAATCAAAATATAAGAACATACACAACTTAATATTTAAAAAAAAAAACCAATTCAAAACTAGGCAGAGGTCTTGAATATTTTTTCCAAAAAAGACATAGATGACCAAAAGACACATGAAAAGATGCTTAACATCACTAATCATCAGGGAAATGGAAATCAAAATCATGATGAGCTATCACCTCAAAACTGTCAGATTACAGTTATATTACAAAAGATAAAAAAAAAAAAAAAACAGGTGTTGGCAAGGATGTGGAGAAAAGAGAACACTTGTTGCAAACTGGTGAGAATGCAAACCGATGTAGCCACAGTATAAAATAGTATAAAGAACTACCATATGACTCAGCAATTCTACTTCTGGGTATTTATCCAAAGAAAACAAAAACTCTGATTTGAAGAGATATATGCACCTCTGTGTTTACTGCATCATTATTTATTTTTGCCAAAATATGGAAGCAACCTAATTGCCTATCAATAGAAGAATAGGTACAGAATATGTGGTATGTACACACACACACACACACACACACACACACACACACACAGGGGAATATTACTGGCTATAAAAAAAGAATGAAATCTTGCCATTTGTGAAAACATGGATGGACCTAAAGGGTATTATTCTAAATGAAATAAATCAGACAGAAACAGAAATACCATATGATTTCACTTACATGTGGAATCTCAAAAAAAAAAAAACAAATGAACAAGCAGAACAGAAACTGTTGGTTACCAGAGCAGGGAGTGGCTGGGAGATGAGCCAAGTAAATGAAAGGGATTAAGTGCTACAAACTTCCAGTTACAAAATAAATAAATCAGGGAATGTAATGTGCAGCATAGGGATTACAGCCAATAATACTGTAATAATTTTATGATAACAGATGGTAACAAGACTTATTGTGAGGATCATTTCATAATGTATAACAATATCAAATCATTATGATGTGCACCTGAAACTAGTAGGATATTATATGTCAATTATATTTTGGTAAAAATTTTTAAAAATAAATAAAAAGAATTAAAAAGAAAGTGATATAATAAAATAGATTTATTCATTAAATAGGATATGATATATAATTCCCCAATGACATTTTTATTTACAATACTTTATATTTTTAAAAAGATGAATTCTAGAATGAAGTACAATTTATTTGAAAGAAACAGCTCCTAATTTATATGGCTCATTATGGTTTGGCACTGATAGATAAATAACTAAATTCCTGTTTTGGATTTGATGCCACAGTAGGTGCCGAGGCAACTAAAATGAATGGTATGTTCCCTTCTCTCAAGGAACATAGTCGCTCTGGTCACAGAGATACAAGTGACTCTGACATGGTATGGTAAAGCACTCTTCTAAATCAGGCTGGCATTGGAAGGGAGAGGGGCCATGGAAAGTTTCCAAGGCTAGAAGTACAACCTTAATTGAGCCTTGAAAACAAATTATATAATCACTCAATCCACATTCAGTTTTGACCTCACATCTTTATTCATCTCTCCGCTCAGTGATTTGAGTTAGCTTTACAGATGGAACTCGCACATGTGGAATTTGGAAGAGAACCAATTAAAAACCAGCATTCAGTTGAGTTTACTTAACCTGATATGCAGAGGTTGTAGAACACAAAGAGGACCCTTCCCTTTTGGTTCTTTAAATAAGTTGCCACTAGGGGCTCTGTGCTGACAGCTAGCTCAGAGCATGGAGCCTGTCTTCAGATTCTGTGACTCCTTCTCTCTCTGACCCTCCCCTGCTCACACTGTCTCTATCTCTCTCTCAAAAATAAATAAAACATTTAAAAAAATGTTGCCACTAACAGGAAGAGAGGGCTACAGCTGCAGGGCAATTATGCAGATTGCATGGGGTGATAGGGTAGCAAGGGGAGTGGGAAGGAGAGCAGCAAAAGGTAGTGTCGGAGAAGACAAAACACTTCTAATAAAGACAAACGGGTTGAGTCAAATGCCTCTTCTGTGACCACAGTTGTATTTTTTTCCTCTATTACTGTAGGAAGGGTCACATTGTAACATTTTAATTATTGCAATGACCCATGTGGTCATTTTTTCTGTATTCCTAAGAATAATGTGTAGATGTGTCATATTTCTGGTATTTGATATTTCAAAAGAATAATAGTTACTCTGCTCAGCCATGTAGGAAGACCTAAGAGTGACCTTCGTATTGGAAATAAGAAACACTATGTATTCAGTCAAAGCAATTAGAAATATGGTTACATGTAGAAAAGATTCAATTACACCCATAATTTTAACCACTGTCTCTGTATTGAGGATTATTTTATGCCTGATGACTATACTCCTCAGATGCTGTCTACTCTGTCCACTCCAACCTGGATAGTCCACAAACACTCTAATCTCAACATCTGGATTTATCATTTATTTTTCCATACTTGTCACATTGTGTTTCCTGGCACTGTTAATAGATGTTACCACTGTCCTTCCCTTTGGGCTCCTTAAGGGCAAGGGTTAATCTCTGTCTCTGGAAACTCTAGCAACTCCTATTGGGTTCTGCATAGTCTAAGTGCTCAGTAAGAATTTTCTGAATGTATTAAAGCATGAGCACAGGTGAATGAGCAAATGAATGAACTAGATTATGATTGGCAACAGAATGAACTTCAAATAAAAAATAATGCTGAATGAGCAGAGCCCAACTTTCATACAAGGCCCTCATGGCATTCAGAAGCCCTGTCACTGATGTTCTCTTTGACCTCTAATGAGTCACTTAGCTTCTCATCTGTAAAGCTTAATTAGTGTTTCAGCACTAAGTGCAAGCTCTTAAAATACTAGGTGTTAAATTCATTGCTTCACAAACAGTGTCAAGCTCATAGTCATTTGGAATGAAATTGTTAAGATATGGAACAATACTCCATTTTCAATTAAAAATGCTAGGTTCCCTCTTGCCTGAAATAGACTTAATGGTAGCTGGCTCCCAGCTGCTTCTGAAGATGCCTCCGCTTTAAATAGGAGTGTTGCCATTTTTGCCATGCAAAGTCCCATCTCTTAATTCTAGGGTAACCTTTCCTGATGGTTGTACCTGAAGGCCTATGCATGATGAGTGATCAGAGAGAATGGGAGGGGAGGCAAACAGGCAATTCTCCTAACAGAAGCAGTTGATTGGCACACTGTCAGCCAGAAGGCCAGCAATTCTACAGCTTCTCCATTGGGCCTGAATCGCCTCATTGAGGGGTCTACTGCAGAGGAGAGAAAATGGATTTTGTATCTCCTACAGCTTTTAAGCAACTAGGGAATTAAGGAAAGTGAAAAAATTTTAAAGCTACACACAAAGACATTATATAAAAGCAATTATATTCAACTGAATCCAACGCACCTCTTTCTAAGATCCTACCATTTACAAAATACTATGTTAAGTTCTGTGGAAGATACACTGATAGGTGGTTGAGCAACAGTTCCAAGCCTCTACAGTTTCACAGAGGTAGCAATAAATGTGTCACTAATATAACTGATCCTGTTATAAAACATCATATGGAAATACAAAGATTGTGGTGATAAAAAAAGAAAAGACGATTTCTTATTCAGTGTTCGTGAAAAGCTTTTCAGAGGAAGCAGAATCTTGGGGTCTGGGCAGACTCCCAAACTGCACCCCTCATCTCTGCTGCATTCTGAAAAAATTGAAAAATAAAGTAGCACTGTAGGGCAAAGTATCACAATAATCACAGATGACACTAAGTTTGGAGACAGCTCTAATGGAGAAACAAGTGGGCTTCTTAAAAATGATACCCAGAAGTAGGCAGACTTACCCACCCATCATGGTAGCACTAGACTGGACATAACTTTTCTTATGGACAAGCTGAACCTATAGAGCTTAGGACAATTCTTGCTTTAAAATAAGGATCAGTCCCCACAGAACAAAAGGTAAATAAGAGCTGATACTAGTTATTCTTCCACACTTTCCAATCAGAGAAGGCACCCTACCTCCTCAGAGAGAGGCCCAGAGTTAACTAAATAAATTCCTTCTGAGAAAAGAAACATTAGGACTAGGGAAGAAATGTTCCTAACATATGTTAGGATCTGATTGGTGAGAGACAAGGAAGGGCATTTCAGGTAGGGGAAAGGCTGAATGTGAACTTTGTAAGCAGACCCCAAGGAGATAGAATAATGTGATGATTAAGAACAACTGAGTAAAACAGACATGGGTTTAATCCTGGTTCTTCTTGTTGTAAACAAATCACCTAAATTCTCTGTCTGACTCTTGGTTTCTTCACCTTCAAGTTGGGGATATCAGTACCTATTTCACAGAACTCAATAAATAGTGGCTATAACTTCTACTAATAGAGTAACTGGATGAGGGGATATGTAGAATAAACAGACAGCTTCTTCCTTCACAAAGTGACTTGGGTATTTTAGGTTTTATTAATAATCTCTTTCTTTCTGATATATCAGCTTTGTGAATCAAATTCCTGGGTATTGGATTTTGTTGAAGTGACTTGGTCCTATTAAGACATTTAGTCCACCATATTTCTGTAGTGTATTAGCACAGAAAGACTCTCCTATGGATTTGTGGAGCAGGAGAAAAGACCATTACAGGCAGGTACAATGAAAGGCACAAAAAAGCATAGTATAGTAAGTGCAAGGATGGGACACAGTTTAAGAGAAGTGATGGGACGCCAGTCAGAGTGGCTAAAATGAGCAAATCAGAGAACTCTAGATGCTGGCGAGGATGTGGAGAAACGGGCACCCTCCTACACTGTTGGTGGGAATGTAAACTGGTACAGCCCCTCTGGAAAACAGTGTGGAGGTTCCTCAGGAAACTAACAATAGAACTCCCCTATGACCCAGCAATAGCACTGCTAGGAATTTACCCAAGGGATCCAGAAATGCTGAGGCATAGGAGCACATGTACCCCAATGTTCATAGCAGCACTCTCCACAATAGCTAAAACATGGAAAGAGCCTAAGTGTCCATCAACAGATGAATGGATCAAGAAGATGTGGTTTATCTATACCATGGAATACTACATGGCAATGAGAAACAATGAAATCTGGCCATGTGTAGCAACATGGATGGACCTTGAGGGTGTTATGCTGAGCGAAATAAGTCAGGCAGAGAAGGACAAATATCATATGTGTGCACGTATAGGAGGACTAGGAGGAACTTAACAGAGGACCAACTGGGAGAAGAAGAGGGGAAATGGTGGGGGAAAGGGAGAGAGGCAAACCATGAGAGACTCTTGAATGCTGACAAAAACTGAGGACTGATGGATGTGGGGGGGAGGAGGGATGGGCATGGAGGAGGGCACTTGTGGGGATGAGCACTGGGTGTTATGTGGAAACTAATTTGACAATAAACTATTTGTAAAAATAATAATAATAAAAAAAAAATAATAATAATAACTTAAAAAAAAAAAAGAGAAGTGATGGGATTGGAAGCAAAGACCGCCAAAGGACATCAGTGTGGAAAGAACACTGGACATAATTTCATTTCCAATGCCACAATTTTTAGAGCATCTAATTTTTTTGATGGGACCAGGATGATGAGCCTGAAGAAGCTTTAAACGGAACCCTGACTGTTTGGGGGCCCTAACTGAACAATCAGAAGAGCATCATGATCATACAGCTGAAGATCTGAAGATTATTCCGGAATGCATTTTCTTGGTCTTGTAGAAAGCAATGTTATGAGTACTTTTATTGTCTAAATATGAGTGTTTATGGGTATGGAACAATCTTAGGCTGTTGATTACACTGGGTTTAGGGAAAGAGGAACTATTATTCTTGTATATGAATGTGCTAGAATACTAAAACACATCCAACCCACATTTTTTTTTTTTTTACAAACATGGGATCTTCAAATGGAAATGTTTTTAAGCTTCTTGATGAAGTACCTGCTCTTAAACAGTACCTGCTCATATAAACCTTGGCCTTGAGTCAGCCTAATGACTAACTTCAGGGTTATATATTTGGATCAAGGTTACAGAATAACTAGGAGGGATTATTTGTAGCCATGTAGATGTAACTGACACCTGACACAGAGAAAGAAGATAGAAAAAACTTGTATGCCTCTTGCTCTTCATCAAATATATTCTCAGAAAGAAAGCAAAAAGACTTGTCTGACTGCAATTTAACAACCTCTAGAAATGATTGTGTAACTATGTAGCAATGAGCTTATCTTTTTAAAAAGTATAGATCTTAGATGTTGAAAATATCACTGCTTGACCACTTAACTCAGCCACCTTCCAAATATGGACTTCCATTATATCTTTAGTGCAGCCGTCCTACTTGCTTTTAAGACCAAATACTGAGATTCGCTAAGAAGAAACTTTTCACACAAGAGCATATTTCTACTTGATGTGATCATATTACTTCTTTGAAAGGCCCCAGGTCAGTATTTTTAGGAAGTAACTATGGCATTATTTTTATTTTTTGAGGATTTTCTCTTACCAAAGAGATAAGACTCTAACATGATGACTTAGATTACACTTGCTCTTCATATTTGAGTATTATCTGGTGAGGTTTTCTGTGCCCTCCAATTACAATGGTCCTGAAAGAGTATTTTGTCTTGTTTTGTTTTAATGTTTATTCATTTATTTTGAAAAGAGAGCACACACACATGCCCATGTACACATGTGCGGGAGAGGGACAGAGAGAGAAAGAGAGAATTCCAAATAGGCTCCACATAGTCAGTGAAGAGCTCTGTGTAGGGCTGGAACTCATGAACTGAGAGATCATGAACTGAGCCAAAATCAAGAGTCAGACACTTAACTCACTGAGTCACCCAGGCACCCCTGGAAGAAGATTAGTAATTTAGTTTTTAATGGTTCAACACATATTTTTGATAGTTGTGTTACTCTGATGACAAGAACGACAGATAATTTGAAAAAAAAGGCTAACAGATGATTTGGATATTAAAATATTCATCATTATTTACACTTAGGAGATACGTGTGGTTTAGATGAAATGCTTAATAAGACAGGGCTTGGGCACTCCAAGTCAGACACACCTGGATTTGATTAGTGTGTTTGATGTTTGACAGTGAAGTCCCACTGAGAAACGTATGTGACACTTCTGATCTTCAGTTTAGTCCTCAGTAAAATGGGTTTTACAATGATACCTGCCTTACAGTGTGACTATGCAGGATTAAATAGGATGATGTATGTAAATTACTGGCACAGGACTTTGCATATTTTGTGAGTGGAAAGCCCTCAGTATGTATGTGGAGAATGAGAGAAATAGAAAAAGTCTTTGATCTTCATCAAACTTCTCTCTAAACTCCAGAGGATGGTTAGATTTCATGTTAGATGATTATATATACATTTTTTAATTTTTAAAAATTGTTTTAGAGAGAGAGTGAGTGGGGAAGAGGAATGGCGGGGGTGGGGGGAGAGAGAAAGAGAGAGAGAGAGGGAGAGAGAGAGAGAGAGAGAGAGAGAGAATCTTAAGAAGGTTCCACAGTCAGTGTGGAGCCCACCTTGGGGCTCAATCCTATGACCATGAGATCATAACCTGAGCTGAAATCAAGAGTTGGACACTCAACTGCCTGAGCCACCCAGATGATTGTATACTTTTAAAAGAATCTCTGGAGAAAGTGATAGAGTATCTCCTTGTATGTGATTTAATTTTTTTTTCCTTCCAATCCTGCCAGCTACAATTTAAGCACTTATTCTCCTTTCCATTATTTCTGGATTGGCACAGAAGCTGATTTAGCATATAATTTATGTCTCATGTGTATACATTATGTAGTGTCTATAATTGCTATATATAGTATGTTTATAAAATGCTCATCATGTAATAAAATCCTAAGTCAGCAATTCTCTTTCAAATGCAGCTGCATCCAAATGACTCTCTCCCTGGGGAGGGAACTATATTATCTGCCCTCCACCCCCACGGCCACATGAAGCCAGCAACTCAAAGAGGAGCTGACAGAAGGTAGTTTTTCTCTGAGGGAGAGCTTCTTTCTCCTGATGGTAGTGCCAGAGTAACGCTTGTGTTTGGTTCTGTCATTAAGGATTAATGTACTTTCGCGTGGGTTTCCAGAGAGCATTTTATGTTTTGTGATTCCCTGTGAGAATTAGGACAGTGCTTTGCAAGTGCCCACTAGATACTTATCTGTTAACCAACAGTAAATACAAAATAGATAGATAACTGTAGCAGTTGTGTGAAGTCATATTCCCTATCTTCCAACTTTGTGTGGTGTAGTGTGCAAGTGAAGTGCCAGGGTACAAATTAAAAAATAAAGATTTGGTAGAGCTTGTTTTGCCTCAGACCTATAGACTGCATAAATTACATGTGAATTAAAATTAACATGGATGAAGATGACCCAAAAAATACACGAAAAATCATAAGTCAATGGGAAAGCATTTTTTTGGTCTAGACAGAGGTTTCATAACTTTTATTAATTTCTTATGTGATCTACAATTCAAAAATTAAGGATCATGTTGAATATCAGGTTTTTTAATTCATTGAATTCTCTTTGATTGTAAGTAAACTCAAATATTTAATCACATTCTGCCTGTAAATATTTTATTTGTTTTGACATTTTATTTTGACATTTATTTATTTTTTGAGAGACTGAGAGACAGAGTAGGGGAGAGGCAGAGAGAGAGGGAGAGAGAATCTGAAGCAGGCTTGTTCTGTGCTGACAGCACAGAGTCAGATGCAGGGCTCTAATTCGGGAAAGTCAGACATTTAACCAACTGAGCCACCCAGCATGTGGTATTGTCCACGGTACTGACTGAATACCTTTCAAATCCATCCACTTTCTCTAACCCCACTAGCTGAATGTAATCAATGCTATTGTCATCTTTTATCAGAATAATCACAATGACCCCATAACTCTCCATCACCACCCAATCTTGTCCCCTCCCTGTCTATCCTCCACAGGAAAGTTAGGGGAAATTTTAAAGATGCAAATCTAATTATCTCCTTCCTTAATGAAAATGATCTAGTGAGTTTTGTCAGGGCAAAGACAAAACTGAACATAACCATATATGGTCCAGCCTTTGCTAACCAGTCCCACTATAATGCACACTCCTGTTTTCTCTACTCAAGCCAGAATAAACCCTTAGCCCTTCATATGTGCCATGTCTTATTCTGCCAAAAGGTTTCAGCATGTATTGTTCCCTCTGCCTTATTTTCTTCATCCAGTTAATGCTATTAATGCTTTGTATCTCCATGCAGCAGACATTACCTTAGCAAAATCTTCCATAACATCCATGATTAGGTCAATTGCACTTTTATGCACATTTATGGAATCACATTTCTCTATTTTAGAGCACTTATCACTACTGTTAAGTTTCTATTTACTTTATGATTATTTGATAAATGTGAATCCATCCAATTAGACTACAGGATCTCTGAAAGCAAGTACTCTTAACTACTGAATTTCTGCAAGTTGTCAGTGTGCCTGGTACAGAGGAAGCATCAATAAACATTTGCTGAGTGAATGAGTAAAGTCTCTTCTATTGTTCATGTATGGTTTTTAGAAGTAAAAATTATAGATATATGATGGATTGAATAAATTGAAGGACTTCTAACCATATTCCTTAAGATCAAATGCCCTCTCTATTCACTTTTTAGCTACATGGTCCTGGATCCTTCTGAGACTTCATGTTCTAGAAGTGGTTACAACCTATTAGTCGCAACTATTGTTCTTTCTAATTTATAGATGCAGAAAACTGAGGCTTGGTAGCAATGAATAGATAAGCCACTCCACCTATGTGCTAGTTTCCCATTCTGAAAAATAAAAGAGTTGTATTAGCTATTCTCTAAGGCTCTAAGGGCCTCCTTCCTTAATTTTGATGTCTAAAAGATTCTGGGATGACACTTTATGTAGTTTGAGTTAGTCAATTATCTACATTCAACAGAACATTTATAAGGGACACTTAGACATGTAGATAGAAACAGAAGTTCTGGACCTAACTTTTCATTAAAGCATTTTTTTACACACATAAACAAAAAACTCATTGTGTAATCAGATCCCAAACAAGGTTCAGAGTTACCAAACTTCCCTCACTTCCTAGGCCTTATCTCATTCAGTATTATCCTTTAAAATATGTGTAATGGTTACTGTGAAGTGCCATGAAGACTTCTCTTCAATACTAAGGCATTTGGGGGCATTAAGCTTCTGACTTTGGTTCAGGTCATGATCTCATGGTTCATGGGTTCGAGATTCACGTTGGGCTCTGTGCTGACAGCTAGCTCAGAGCCTGGAGCATGTCTTCAGATTCTGTATCTCCCCCTCTCTCTGACCCTCCACTGCTCATGCTGTCTGTTTGTCTCTCTCTCTCTAAAATAAATAAAAACATTAAAAAAAAAGACGAAGGCATTCATTCTCTCAGCTGCCAGGAGTGTTGACTACTGACAAAGCACATCTGAGCCCCTATCCAGGAAGCTACTACAGCCAAAGGAGCTAGGAACCTGCCCTACTCTGGGCACTAAACATCCATGGGAGTCTGCCAATCAATGACTGGTAGATATGGAAGTATACAAAGGCTGACTCCCTTACTTCTGGAAGGTGAAGTAGTATTCCACTGTGCGATGAAAAAGTGGTATATTTTGGATAAAGAATAAGCAAGTCCAACAAAAGCTACTATGTCTCATAAATAGATAGTCCAGATTCTGTAATCACTATTAAATCAGTAATTCTCCCAACACTAACATCTATGGCTGCTTGGGGAGTCTCTTATGACCCAATGACAGAAGAGAAACAAAAAATCCAAGTTTGATTAAAGGACGAGCTTGTGTGTAGGCATAAGACAAAAAATAGCCTGTTGCTACATCACAGACATTCTCAGGGTAGCTCTGAAAAATAATGGTGAGGGGCACCTGGGTGGCTCAGTTGGTTGTGTCCAACTTTGGCTCAGGTCACGATCTTGTGGTCTGTGAGTTCGAGCCCCACATCTGGCTCTGTGCTGTCAGCTCAGAGCCTGGAGCTTGCTTTGGATTTTGTGTCTCCCTCTTTCTCTGACCTCCTTTCCACTTCTCTCTCAAAAATAAATAAACATTAAAAACTTAAAAACTATGATGAGAGAAGATCCTCCAAATGGGCAGAACTTTGGTGGATAGTCACTCTATCTGAGAAGAAAAGTTGCCTGATGATATACATATGAACCAATGGGAGTGGCCAAAATGCAAAGAGCATTGTGTTGCATGTTCAAGTTCATCAGAAAGCATCACCACAGAAGGGGCACCAAACAACCTACTGATACCAGCCATTCTCTTTCACTGGCCACTCCATCGCCAACACAACGAGCTCAAGAAGACAGTAACTATTAGCTATGCCTGGATTTCACAGCATGGGCTTTTATTCTCCAAAATCGACCTAGCTACTGGTACTGTCAAAGTTTTAACCTATAAGCAATAGAGACCAAGGTCAAGTCCTCACTATGGCATTATCACTCAAGGAAACCAACCAACAACTTGAGACATGTTGTCTTTGTTGCTGTTCTTCTGTCTTGAAAGTGGAAATAATTTCATGGATATCAACATGTACAAGTACAGATTTACCTTTCCTGCCCTCACGGCCTCAATTTGGCACCTCTAAATGTGGCTCACAGAGTGTTTGATCCACCAGTATGGGACCTTGCATAATGTTGCACTAGACCAAGGGAATCACTGATCAGCCAAAGATGTGTGTCACTGGTCACATATTCATGGGATTCACTGGTCCTATCACATATTGCTCCTTCCAGAAGCTGCCTGACTTACAGAGGAATGGCATAGCATCTTGAAAGGCATAACTGAGGTTTTAGAGGTATACTGGCTCAGCAACCAAGAGTGGAACTATGAGTGGTCCCATGTATGATCACTCTGTGCATCTCATTTGGGATATCTGGGTTTTTTCCCTCTACACACATCTAGGTTCTGTAGTTCCAGAGGTCCTGGCTCCCAAAGAGAGATGCTTTAAGCAATGGACACCACAAGTATCTCAATAAACTGTTAGCTTTAGCTGCCACTCAGTCATTTTAGATTTCTTGGGTGAAGAAAGCAGAAAGCAAGGAAAGGAACCACTATCCTGGCATGGATAATTGACCAAGTCATCAGGAAGGAAGAGCTGCCAACACCCAATGGCTACAGTGATAGGGAAGAATATGATTTTCACCTAGGCAAATCACAGGAATGTCTTTTGGTATGTCTTTGTCCCAACTTGACAGAAAATTAACAAGTTCAGTAGCCATGGACTATAAAGGACATATTGACCAGAAGATAAGAGCCATATGGGATGAAGTTCTGGATCACAACCAGCAGGTTATCCATCAAAACAAGCATAGCTGAGGATATGTGCAGAAAGTGAGGGAAATCTACAATGTAAATATACAAATCTAGAATGGGTAGCAGAGGAAGGAGAGAATGACAGTAGTATCAGTGGAGGACTCAAGGTCAGCTATGGCTTGTCCTACCAACCTTCCTTTTGTATATTTTCCTAGGAAAAAAAGACCAGTCAAAATCGTGGAGTGGATATTTCTAGTAGAGTAAACTATGAAGCAACTAGATCCAAACCATGCTAGAAATGGACTGGGGCAGATACAGAAAAGCTGTTTTGTCCAAGGTACACCCCATCCACAGGAGTGGTTGTAGGATTCAGAGGTATAAAGAGAGATAATTCACTTCAAAAGGGGAGTCCTGAAAAGTTATCTAGTTCAAGAGTCCTAAAAGATCAGAGAAAGTTCTCTGCCTGCAGTTGCAACTGCCTCATGGTCCAGTTTCTCTTTCTTTTCAGTGCTGCTTTGCTTTATTTTTCATAATTATTCTTACCAAGATCCTCTCCAGTAAAGCTCTTATGTGCATTTTGGTGTCTATTTCCTAGAGACCTAGATATTATGATTTCAAGAGGAAATTCAGCTACTTTTAATTATTTTGGTGTTCACTTGATTTTATTGGGAGGTGATGTGTAACAGAAGATAACTTAAAGTGTGTTTTTTGATAATTTCATAGGGTCAAACCCATGTGATTTATTGAATTTAAGGCTCACTAATAAGGTGTTATCCACTGGATCATGTTCCCTAGAAACTTATATGTTGAAATGTCAACTCCCAGTGTCTAACAATGTCTTTCCTACATAGAGCATCAGACCTAGGATGGGACCATTACATATTCCTCTCCCAAAGACATTCAAAGCTGCTTCTGGCAGAAAAAGAAGCCCAGTATTTAATCATAACTGGACATTCTGAAAATTATTTTCTCATCACTGAGGCTATTCAGAAAGATTTAATGGACCTAAGAGAAAAAGCAAATGAGCGACTCTCTCTGACCCTTTTGTTCTCCTTCCATTTATTTAGTCTTTAAGGCATGGAACTAGTCAATTTGCAAAGTGCTGCCCTTGATGCTGGGGATGCAAAAGTGAAGAAGACTGACATAGCCCCTTGCTTTCATGGGATTTTTTTCCTGATCAGTATGTTTTTTCTGTTCTTTCAGAACTTCCCTTTCCCAACTACCACAGGAGGAAACCAATTACATACAACTTGGTAAAACTTGTTTACTCTGGGTTGCTGGAATGTGTATGTGGTCTTATCTTCTTGTGTGTGCATGAAGTTCTTTCTCTCTTTGTTTTCTTATTTCAGTGATTTTATTTTCATGCTTTGTTCCCGGTCCCAGTTTCTAAGCATCAGCATAAACTTATAAAGTCAGTTTTTGTATCAAATGATCAAGAAGTTCCAAAGTTGTTATGAGTACACAAGAAGCTATGTTTATATATTATAGGTAAGACAGATAACACAATTATCACCCACATCCTGAAAACATAAGAATCCATGGGTTTCATCTTCTACCTGTGTCCAGGGTGGGGGTTGGATGAGGTCAGCAGTGGTTCTCTGTCCTGGCTCCTGGCTGCACATGAGAATCACCTGGGGGGTTTTGAAGTACTTGAGCTTCACTCCCAGAGACCCTTATTTAAGTGACCAAGTATGGCACCTGGGGATTCATATTTTTTAGAATCTTCCCAAAGGGAAGAGAAACACTGGGCTGGATCATTTCTTTAGGTCCCCTCTAACTATAACATTTCAGGCACCCCTAAATGTAACCTTTATACAAATAGATGCAAAAATATATCTGTGTTGAAGGATCAAATTTAATCTCCACAACTCTAATTTGGTTAATTAGCTTTTATGGCTTGGATTTCCCACCAGTATGGTGAAGATTTTGACATGGAGTTAGGTGATGCTGCCATTTACCACCTACTGACACAGCTTTTCCCTCTGCTCATCTCATCTCCAATGCAACTCCACCACTTGCCAAGAATGGTTAATCTAAAAATTCAATCTGATTGTATCACTCCTGTGTGCATCTCCCCTTCAATAACTACTATTCCCCTCAGGTTCAGGTGATTAGTCCTTGGCTATGTCACACAAGAAACCACCCTCCTCTCTGCACTTAGGATATTCATATGTATACATTTGGTATGTTTCAGTCTTATTAAACCAATATTACCAATATTTTTAGCACTTTCTGTGTCACCCATTTTTTAAAGTTTTCTATATACATTAACTTATGGAAGTCTCACAACAACCCTATGAGTTAGATACTATTTTTCTCCATTTTATTCATGAAGAAACCAAGACTCAGAGAGGTTCTGTAACTTTCTAATGACACACAGCTAGCATTTCAGAGACTTGGTGTTCAAAATCTGACACTCTGATCCCAAATCCCGTGTTTCTTGACCACTAAATATCAGGTGGAATATCCCTGACATATTCTACCAAAGTTCATTTACTGTTCTATTATGAATGCTTACCTTTCACTAGATCCTCAAATATTGATTAATATCTATATTCCTTTAAGATTCAGCTAATGTGTTTTCTCTGAGAAGCAGTTGCTAAGCCCTCACACTTCATTCCACATTTAGTACTTCTCCTGTACTGTCCAGGCACTTTGTTCCAAGATCTCTATCCTGGCATTTACTGCACTGTATTGTAATTTTATTTTTATTCATCTTCTTTAAAGTAGGGTGAAATCCAACCTGTGAAATCCTTGAGGGCAGGGACTGCATCTTCTATCTGTATATTGTTTTTTTTTTTTTTTTTTTT